>NW_025336664.1:505831-682511 GCF_004798865.1 Varanus komodoensis | reverse complement strand
TTTTGTATTTAATGGTAATTTATTATGTTCTATTGTATTTCAATGTATTTTATTGTTTTGTAAGCCGCCCCGAGGTTTCGGCAAGGGGCGGCATAGAAATGTTATAATAATAATAATAATAATAATAATAATAATTTTGCATTGCCATGATACTAGAACCCATGAGGCTGATTGGTGGAAGTCCCCACCAATAAAATAAATAAAATAAAAGGACTGCAAATAAGAGGCAGCCCTTCTTCACACAGCATAGCTGAACCATGCAATTCACTTCCAAACATGTGGTAATAGCCACCAACTTGGATGGTTTTAATAGGGGACTTGACACAATCATGGAGAAGAAGAAAGCTGACAGTGGCTAATAGTCCTGATGATAAGCCATCTGCTTATTATCAGATGCTCTCTATACCAGCTGCTGGGGAACATGAGCAAGAGGGTGCTGTTGTCCTGCTTGAGGGGTCCTCCGGGAAACTGGGTGGCCATGGTGTGAACAGAAAGCTGGACTAGATGGACCCTTGGTCTGATCCAGTAGGACTTTTCTTATGTTCTTAGGACAAGAATGCAGAAAAACAGTTCCCTTTCTAGAATGTGAAGTGGCAGATTCACAATGTTCCCTATTGTAAAGACAGATGGGAAGTAGCATAAAAGACAGTTGAGGAAATGCATGAGAGAAAAGGCAAGAAGAGGAACGGGATCTTAGTCTTCTTGAGGGCACACAGGGGATGTGTCCTGTTCAGGCACAGTGAATTCACTGCATATGGATCTCTTAAGTGCATCCCAGGCTCCAGGCTCCTCCTGCCTTGCAGCCCCTCACCTAGGAAAAATCCTGTGCAAGCTTGTATTGTGTGAACTCCCGGGAGACGTACAGAAGCACCTAGGGAGCTCAACTAGTGGGTAGCATAGAAATATAATAAATAAATAACCTTGCTGAAAATAAATGAGTTAATACAGCAATCAATTAAGTTACCAAATAGATCAGTGGAATAGTTCTCACATACTCCAGTGCATTGAATAATGTGTCGAGATGGGAGAAAACTGGATGAGAGGGAAAGAAATGCTGGATCCTGAATTCAGTTGTGTTTCAACAGACATGGGGAAAACCTTCCTGTCGTGCGTTGCACATTTGGTCCTTGAGTCCAGGAGCCAGCAGTTCTGCCTCTCCCATGCCTTCCTACAGGGCCAGTCATTAGATCTATATTGCTTCCGTCATTGCCTGAAACAGGCTCCTTTCCTCCTTGCCCAAAATTGCTCTCCGGAAGCATCCTAAGCTCCTCCATGTGCTGCCATCAGGAACAGCTTTCACATTCGCTCCAGACTCTGCTTGGCATGGGAGGAGGGGCTGCCATTCTCCCACACTGTAATGCAGTGTGACTGCACTGGCCCGCCCGTTGTGACACGCACAAACACCAGAACAGGCCTCTCCCGTTAAATAATTAAGCTTCCTAAATCGCTCACATTTCCCCCCTCAGTTTCTCTCCACATTTGTCATTATTCCATTAACTGCCGGTTTGCTTTTCCTTCATTTATTTATGAGCTCGACTGTTGCTTTGCAATGATGTGGCTGGGAGTGCGGCTTTCGGTACAGACCCAGGACAGCGACTGCCCAGCTAGGAAGCAGTTGGTGCCCCCCCCCTCCAAAGGCTTGTGGGAAAGAAACACAGTCGACTAGGAAAAGGGGACACTCAGCTGACATTCTGCCTCTTTGTTGTCTGTTAGCTGGGATACTATCAGAAATCCACTTGTAAAGGGAACCAAATGTGTAGGGCCGGCTTGCCACAGCGTGAAGTGAAATGATATACTCTACCATCTTGCCAGCATCGCGCGGTGCTTCTGTTGGGCTGCGGGGAGGTCCGGGTTCTAGTCTCCACTAAGCCATGGAGATCGCTGGGTGAGTCTGGGTCAGTCACAGGCTCTCAGACCAGCCTTCCTCACAGAGTTGCAGTTGTGATGATAGAGCTAGGTAAGTTGCCTTGGGTCCCTTATGAGAAAAAAAGTGGGATACAAATGCAATGAAATAAGAATAAGAAGAATCTTGGGAACCCATCCCCCAAATAAGGCAATGAAATCTGGAGTCTGTAATTGCCGACTCTAACTGCACAGCTGCCCTCCACTCTGCACAAGCACATCCTCCTCCTCTTGGGGTCTTCCACTTTAGTTGTTCTGGACCTGTAACTTTTTGGCATTCACAACTTTAAACATTCCTTTCAACGCACAGAGAAAAGCCATTCTCATTCTAGTGCTCTAAAAAGAGGGAAATACCTCTCAATCCCCAAACAAGCAAAAACATCCTCAGACTGTAGTTACACTGCATGTTTTCTTCATCTTCTCCTTCAAAAGCACTTCAGCAACTCTCAGTTGCACTCATGTTAAACATGTTCCTTCATAGCCACTGAGAGCCAGTGTGGCGTAGTGGTTAAGAGCGTGGGACTGGGACTCAGACAATCTGGGTTCTAGTCCCTGCTCAACCATGGAGCCAACTGGGTGACTTTGGGCCAGTCACAGACTCTCAGCCCAACCTACCTCACAGGGTGGTGGTTGTTGTGGGGATAAGATGGAGGAGGAGATGTAAGCTGCCTTGAGTCCTTTGTGGGAAAAAGGCAGGATATAAATCAAAAAATAAATCGAAAAAATCGAAATAGCATCTATGTCAAAAAGCCAGGGTGGTATAATGGTTAGCACATGGGACTGGGGCACCGGAGAGCTGGGTTCCAGTTCCCGCTCAGCCATGGAGTTCACCCTGTGACTTTGGGCCAGGCAAGACTTTCTCCCTAGCCTACCGCACAGGCTTGTTGTGAGGATAACATGGGGATGAGGATCATTTAACCTAACCTGGGCTCCTTGCAGACAGAAGAAGGTGGGAAATAGAAATACTGTTATTTTTTGCAGTACTCCATTTCCCTTCAATTGCAGTGTTTCCCAAGTCCTTCCTGACTTCCTTGACTGAGGAACCAGAGGCTCCATTCACTTCAGAGATACATTGTATGATAGCTCAACGGTTGGACAGTGCTCTTCTGAAGCATGGATGCAGATCCTCTGGCCCATGGGGGACTCTGGGAGATTCCTCACCTGCCGGCCAGTGTCTTCCCCTTTTACCTCTGATCAGTGATTGCAGCTTTTAAGGCATGTAAATACCCAGTGCTCAAAAGGCCGAAAGCTGCTGCACTGGTATTTTCTCCTGAATAGACATGCATAGAATGAGTTTGTATGGTTGCTGGGAAAATGCCCAGATTGGTATGCATGGCATCTGGTCTCCCATATTGCTTTGCTCCCATCCATTCTGCCCTGCACATTTCTGTAGGGCAGCCCTGGAGACTGGGGATGTCAGAGAAACCTGCAGCAGACTCAGAGGAGGGCGGAACCTTGGAATCTGACCCACGGATTCCGCAACACAATGGCTTCTTTTGAGTTGCATGGATTTTACAGACTTGTGGGCCATTTTTTATTTGCAGAGGGAATTTGTGCAAATTAACTTGCATAAATGCACAGTTAGCACTAATGCACACTTGTGTAAGTGAAAACAAAACTCTTGTCATTTCCACCCCTGCAAAAAAAAAAAAAAAAAAAGACTCCATAACGAGTGGGTGAACCGATCTATATAACAGAGTTGGAGTTATATATAGCAGCATGTGTATGTCTCTGTTAAAGGCCCTTCCCAAACTGGAATTTGCCCTACAACACAAAATGGATTTGCCACCTCCTCTCCAAATGACCAAACATCCACTCTGCTTTGTCAACCAGTTTTAGCTTCTTTTAAAGTGCACGTTCTACAGAGCATCATCAGCCTGCATCCTCTTTCTTATTAAGGGAGATTAGATGTGCTGTTTTTCAATTTCTCCCTCACTCCCCACCAAGCCCAATGCTAACCCTTTTGCAATGTCAACACCTAGGGTGCGCGTGTGTGTGCGTGTTCGTGTGTGCAGGCTGCAGCTCTGGCAAATGCATACCCATTAGAACGTTGGTAGAGAATGCCCCCCTCCCCGCCCCAATATTGGGATTAGGGAGGGAAATCTGCCCGTTCTCTCAGTTCATTCTACCCATGCTGACCTCACAAAGGCACATCCCTGTCAAAATACAAAGCCACGTTTACCATGTTATTCGCAATGCTTCCAAAAGTAGAGAGATGATGCCGTGGCTTTGTTTTGACCTGTGTACGTACCAAAGCGATTACATCAACTGCAGTGAGGACCCACCCATGCATAAATTCTGGGCAGAACATTTGAAAATTTTTAAAACGAGTCTGCAGAATTCGGTCCTTCAGACATGGTGCTCTCCTTCGGAGTTCTGCACCTGTTCCTCTGGTGCATCTTGTCCCAACCTGGTCAGAAGTCTCAGCATTCCTGAACATTGCCCATACGGGCTGGAACTGATGGGAGCTGACATACAAACTATCTGGAGGACACCAGGCTGGGAAAAGCTGTGGGAGGGCATGTCAAAGAGCTGCTGGAGGCATGCATCCTGGAACGGCAAGAGGCACCATCCATCACAAGAAAGGTCCTTGTTCTTGTGGCACCTCAGTGTCCTCTCTTACGTTGGACACCTCTCTTACGTTGGCCTTGGGCTGCTTGTCCACTGGACTTCGTCCTGCCCCCACAGTGGTGCCAAATGCACACGGTGCCGAGAGATTGTACACTGCACCTAGTAGTAAGTGATTCTTGTTCTGACAAGACATACTAAAGGAAAGCAAACAAGCCAATTATAGGGAAACATCAGAGGAGCCCAGCCCGTATTTCTCTGAGACGCAGCCACTGTGCGTTTCCAAAACTGAGGCGGAGGTGGGTGGATAGGAGCGGAGTGGGGGTGGGGGGGACCAGGCAGCCTAGGAAGGTACAGCATGCAGTAATTACACATTCCTTTGTGACAGCTATTGTCAAAAGATTAAAGGACTCAAACTAAGTTACTCCACGCCTCTTCCTCTCACAGCACAAATGCACCAAGCTGAACAAAAGCGATTAGCATACCCAGGAAATAGGAACCGCATCTCCCCAGCTTTGCTTAGTGCCAGCTCTCTTTGCATAGCTGTTGTTGGGGGCTGCTGCATTTCCCCCTTCTTTGCCTGTGCTGCTTTGATTGCTTTGCTCCCTCTAAATGCAGGAAAAAAAAACAAGAAATAAAAGAGTGAGAGATGGAGAGTCTTGCTTTGTGTTCCTGTATGTCTCTGGTCAGCTGCCTTCTCCCCTTTAGCATGGAATAAAAGAATGAGGTGAGATTTTAAAAAAATCTTTAGGCCTTTTCAAATTTTCCATCTTTGTACCCTGAATGGGCATGTACAACAGTTCTCATTTACCTTGGAAATCAGTCTATGGAATTTGGTCTGAGTTCTGCTGCTCAGAAATCTCACCTGTTCGGAGTCATAAATGGAGCCATGTTGAACTCTGGTCTCTTTTATATGCCCAGCTATTTGTCTTGCAACTATATGTGATCGCATGGGTGTTTGGACAATGCACATGTGTCTTTTGGGCACTGGGCATCTCATCTACTTCATCCACAACATTGCCACATTGCTGTTTCTTTTCTACTGTCAATTATTGTCAAAACAGTGTGCAGCCCATCTCTGCGTCTGTATACAAATAAAATATGAAAGTTGACAATCAGAAAACAATGATATGTTATTACATGACACATATTATGGCAGGCTTACTGTCTTACATACCAAAATTCCTAGGATGCACTGTGAACACAGGCCAAATAGCAGCTGTTAAGGGTTTGAATTCAATCTGAAGTATCTGCAAATCCTGAAATGCACTATAAATCCAGCATTTTCAAAGATGCATGTGTGCATAATGGTGGAGAGCCTTTGACTACTCCCCCCCTCCCCCAGGAAGCATAGTTTGGTTTTGATTTGATCTCAAGTGAGCATTTTGGAACTTGCCTCTCCCTACACCGAGGGCATCATGAAAGGAGCAATGGTGGGCTGAAACAGGGCCATGGTGGCAGGCTCTGATCTACCAGTGCATATTCATCTGAAGGTTTGAAAAAATCCATGTATGTACCATGCTGTGGGTTTAGGACCGTTTTTCATGTGGTATAGGAACCCTAAGTGAACTCAACTGAATGGAAAGATCCATAAATATGTATGGTGCATAGCCTGGGTGCAAAGACAAGTTAGTCCTCCTCTCCAATGTGCATTTGCTGAACCCCTTAAAGGTGTCCAAAATCATTCTCAGTTATCAGATGGAGAGTAGGAGGCCAAAAGTTCAAGCTGTGCCTCAGGTTGCAGGTGAAAGCCAAAACATGACAACCCGGAAATATATTAGTAGCTTGGGTCAGCAGAGCCTTCTGAGGAGATGAAGAAGGGAGAGACAGCAGAGAAGAAGAAGCCCTCAAGAGAAAGTTCCATGCCAGGCCTCCATGTTGCTGCTTATTTGGCACCCTTTCAGTGGCTGCTCAGCGATTTTTTTTTTCCTTTGAGATGGGACTGTATTAATAAGGCTACTGTGAGCAGAAGGGAGAACAGAGTGCAATGGGTATCAAAATGCAGATGAAGGTTTGAGTAAGTTGGCTGAAGGAGTAGCAGAACATACCAGATAATATTGTGAAGTTGCAAGGAATGTAGCTGGAAGATTCTGTTGAATGGTAAGGAGGAAGCAAGAAGTGAACGTGAAGCTGGTATTGAAGATATTTAGTGGAAAGTACTGGTCAGAATGTTGGTAGGATGGATATAGGAACATAGCAAGTTGGTAGACTTTTTTCTGGTATTATGGTTGATATGTTATATTTCCAGCCATTAATATTATTATACTTTCATCCTTACTGTCTATTTTATTGAGCTGCAATGACTGAGAACATGATGGTGGTTGCTTCAATTCCAGTGATTTCAGGTAGGGGGAGATGTGGTGTTGGGAAACGGACAAACCAGCATAGGAGAAGAAGTGACAGTTATCTTGTTGCTGTCCCTTCCTCTAGTCCAGGGGTCTCAAACTCAACTGACCTGGGGGCCGCTGGAAGTAGAGTCTGGGTGAGGCTGGGCCGCATCAAGTATTCCACCACTGCGGTGGTGGTGGGCCGCTCATCCCGTGTCGCTCCCGGAGGTGCTTTGAAGGCCGCAGGGCCCCTCCCTCGTGACCTGCCCATCCCGGCAATTGGCCCGCGGGCCGCGAGTTTGAGACCCTTGCTCTAGTCCTTCCCCCAGAGTGACATCCCCTGGCAACCATGCCTATCTGCCCTCAAGCCTTGTGGTACTGTTGCTTAATGCCAGGTCAGGCCATAATAAAACCTCATTTGCCAATCAATTTTGAGCTGTCATCCTGTTCCTTCAGCTTGTACTTCCCCTTCATCAGGAAAGTCATAGGTCTCCTTTTGGGAGAAGGCTGAACCAAAGTAGGAATCAAGCACTTCAACCCTTTCTTTGTCATCTGTTACCATTCTGTGATCTCCATTGAGTAGTTGAACCCCCATGCCTTTCCCCTTTCGACTTTTACTATGTCTTCTACTTTGGGCATATCTGAAGAAGGCTTTTTGTTGCTTTATCATCCCTCTCTAGCCTGAGGCAATCCATGCAATTCCATGCTTCATGCCTGTATTTTGCTTTGTAGCTTGGCCTTCCTTCCCCTTCCTATACATGTCCTTTTTGTTATCAGATCCTCTCCAAGCTTTTTGTGAAGCCACATGGGCTTCTATTGTTGCTACTACCTTTTTTCTTTGTTGCAATTGTTTGTAATTGGTCCATTGGAATTTCATTTTTTTTAATTCCCACCCATCTTTTCTCATTAGAGTCGCTGTTATGGGGCTTTATTGCTCTGAGTTTATTAAAATTGGCCTTCTTCAAATCTAGGGTACATGTACGGCTACATTTGGCTTTTGTAATGTTCCCGTAGCTGCCACTTTGTCCACGAGGCCTTCCCTGTTGGTTAGTATCAGGTTAGCAGCCTCCTTTTCCTTCATCCACTTTCTGTTGGAGGAAGTAGTCATCAGCAGCACGTATTAGGAATACCCTCCTGCATTAAGAGTTCACGTTCATGCTGTGAGTTTCCCATATTCCAGGCATTAGTATATAGACACCAAAGACCATGAGCTTTATACTCTTGCTTTCTTCCTAAATCTTTTGGAAGACTATTATTAGGCACTGTTAGAGCTACGCTCTCGGGTGCGGTGCCTAAGCCTTTGTCTGTTGTTATGCTCAGGTGTACTGGTCCCTCCCCTGCAGGGTTCAGTTTAAAGCCCTCCTGATAAACGCCTTCATACTGTGGCCAAACTCATTCTTGCCAGTCCTTGTAAGGGGCACCCCAACCCTTGCCAGCCGTCCATCTTCCAGGAAGTGTAGCCTGTGGTCCCGGAATCCAAATCTCTCATGTCAGCACCACCTTCATAGTCATTTGGAGTATTTTTCTTTCCCTGTCTGTTCCTCTTCCAAGAACCAGAAGGATCGAGGAGAAAACTCTGTGGGCCCCAGAATTTTTGACTTTCCTCCCTAAAGCATCAGAGTCTGACATGATTTCTTCAAAGCTCCCCTTGGCAGTGTCATTTGTTCCCACATAAGAAGGAAGAGATATGTATCAGTGGGCTATATGAGCCTTGGCACTCTTTCAGTTATATCATGAATCTGTCTTCCAGGGAGACAGCATGCCTGCTGAGTCCATGGGTCTTCCTTACATATATGTGTTTCCATCCCACACAGCAGAGAGTATCTGCTCTTGTTCTTGCAAGCCTCGGTATCATTGCCACTACTTGGCTGACCTTCAGCCTCTTGCTCAGTGTTGCATGGGATGTCCTGCCGTTCTTCCACAGCAGGCTGCCCTCCACTCCCACCCCCAAGTAACTGAAAGCAGTTCCACTGCCGGCACTGGTGCAGAGGGACTTCTCTGCACCTGTCACCCTTTCCCAGGGAGTTTTCTCCTCATTTGCCTTTCCCACAGAGTTCTCCTCTTCTGCCTCAGCTTCCTGTTATACATCTAGCTTCTGAACTACTCTGAGCTGTTGCAGTTCCACCACTCTGTCTAAAAACTCTTCATCTTCTTGTATTAGCCTGAGGGTGGACACTCGCTGCTCCAGCTCTCTCACCTGACCTTCTACCAGGTCTAGTATCTTGCCCTCATTGCACATGTAGGCCATGTTGCCCTCAGGCAGGGAAACAAACTTGCACAGCTGTTGCAGGTCACCACGACTGGGGAGTCTTCTTCGTCCAATCTTTTGCTGCCTTTTTGATTCTGGCTTTCTGGGCCAGTTGTGACAATTGGTGCTTTGTCTTCCCTGAAGGTTAACAACACAGTTCTACTAGTGAATGGGAGTGTGTTAAAAGGAAGAAAACAAGGCAGGGTAAACTAAGGGGGAAAGGAGAAGCAGCAGCAATGTTAGGGACCTCCCCTACCAAATTCCACCACCAAATTCCTGTTTGCTCACTCCCTGGGAGCTTGGCTGCTTGTATCCCAGAGTCCCTAGACCAGTATGGGCAGCTTCCTCTGTTCTGTTCAGCTAGGAACCAGGAGCCAGATATGGGCTGCTTCTTACAGACTCCTTCTCACAGATGTCCATGACATAAGCACAACCATAATCGATGAGTCATGCACATTACTACTGTTGCTTTCTTTTCTATAACAGCAGATGCCCACATCTCTCTGTGTGGTTCATAACAATTCATTATAAGTGCAATAATAAAAATACAAATACAATAACATATGGTGTAAAGTTTCAATATACAAAATTAACACTGACAAATCAATTTTATTTTAATATGTAATTCAGTGTTTTTTAAAGCTATGTTAAAATAAGGCCACAAATAAAATATACAGAAATTATAGGAGAAAACACAATACAATTCTGAACAGTGCAATCCTAACCAAGTCTGCTTAAAAGTATGTCTCCTTGAGCTGAATGGGAGTTACGTCCATAGAAATGGGCATTTGATTGTGATATAATTAACATAAACATAATAGAAGCAGTGATAGCAATGATCAGAAACCATGGGAAGGCCCATCATGCTGGGAAAAGCTGCCCATTTAAAAAAAAGTTTTAATCTGACAGTGGAAAGAAGTGAAGAAAGAAATTGTACAGATGTAATAAGATGGGTCCTGTGCCTTTGATAAACTGCATTGGTTAGTCCCCTCCATTTTGGGAGGTCAAAAGGCTTCCATTTCAAGCCTGCTCCTTGTGAGGATTTGTGCGTGTGCATCAACACACACAATTCCCCAGTGTGAATTGGCACCTTGTCCCCATGACTGACATCTGCCAGGTTCTTTCTTCCCTTTCCTACTGTTGTGTATATGCTGTTAAGAAGTGCAAAATGGGTCAAACTCCGCAGGTGTTCAGTGTCAGCTTCCTGAAAGACATGCCTGGCCTCACAAGGCAAGGCAATGCATTCACAATAGAAGAGGTCATTTCCGATGTCGTGCCCATCTATCCCTGGAGGTTTACTTTCTCTTGGTCCAGCTTGTTGGTCCTCTCCTGAATTAAAAAAAAAAAAAAAAAATCTGCCCAGCGAATGGAAACAGGAGTTTTCCATCAACTGTTGCTCAAAATTCCTGCTCCAAGTCCTAAGGAGTGGCATCTATTTTTCTATTTTTGCAGGCAAGGGAAACTCATTTTCCTGACTGAGGGGAGGCCAAACACAACTGTTGAGGAACAAATGCATTGCTGGGGAGCATAATTTGAACAGGTAACAGCAAAATGGTATCAGTGGCAAATGCCTCTTGCAAAATTAAATGTTCCAGAGAGCTTCAGAAATCTTGGCACAACCACACTTCCCAGAATTCGGGGGTGTGGGGGTGGCCATTTTATCTTGTTTTTGAAGGGGCTAAATATGCCTACTGTGTAGACATGGCAGGCCTAATACTTACTGCAATGACCTCAAATCTGCAGCAAACCTCTGTGATCGCCCTGCCCTTTGACAGAGACAAAGTTGCTGCTGGAATACCTCAACAGAGGCTTAGTTCCGTAACTTTCGCATCTTTCATCATGCCGCTCACAGAACAAAACACGAGGGAGGAATTAAGGATAAAAAATTGGACGTTAGCCGAAGTCTTTCCAGTTAATGTGGAGTATATCCATTACCATAATAACTAGCCACTTAATAACTGGCTTCCTCGCTAATTCTAATTGAAACATATAATGATATTTCTGAACTCGAGTGGCAGTCTCCCGTCAACACCAGCATCTCCCTGGGACTCGCTTGTGCTGTGCAAACCAATGGTCTCCTTGAGAATTCGGGACAGACTATACAGAGCCAAACAGACAGCCATTCTTGTACGCCTGCCAGAAACCACAGCTGACGATAAAAGCCATTAAAGGTCAGCAGGGAATAGAAAACTATTTATGTTAAATGTCACAGATTATACCGCAGAAATGGCCTGGGGAATCGGAAATCACACTTTAAGAGGCTTCACAGGCACATGTCAACTTTAAGCAACAGACTCCTAGATGTGTCTTGCAAAGATACAGTAACACACCACAGGTGGAGCCTGGATTGGTCCAAAAAGCATCGGTTGAGCGTTGCTAAGCAATGGAGCGCAAGGAGGGTGAATCCTTTCTGGGTTGCTGTCTGGAAGTGGGCTGTGTCAGCCACGCAGATTCAGGGCTACAGGGGGTTGACAACAAGGGTGGGGAATGTAATAGTTAGGTGAAGCAACACTGATAAATCCACTACTTTGAAAAAAGTGAAGGATTTTAAATTCCTATCTGATTTTTTATTTATTTTTTGCTCCATATAATAAACTTGACCCAGAAATAGGAGCAGAAAGGGAAATGACCCTTTGCCATCATGGCCGCTAAAATGAGCAATCGTGCTAAATTTGATAATTGGCTTATTGGCCAAAACTCGTGCATTATGAATTTTGGAATACATTGGGAGCTTCAGAGCATGTGCAACTTGAACCTAAACAACTTCATTTCTGTGCGTGTGTTCAGTTGGCTGGTTTTACAGTTTTCTTCCAGGAGAAATTTCATTTTCTCCCTTTAGGGACAGGTTGGTGTTTGAACTCTTTCCATAAACCAATAATGTCTGAAGATGCAGCAATGCAGGTCTCATATTCCTCCATATCCCATCCCCACCTCTCCACTAGTTACCAACTGGCAATAGCCAATAAAAATGATGCACAAAAGCCTCATGGAAGCAACCAGGGAGGAAGGGTGACATGCTGTATTACATGATTCCAAAATGCAGGTATGGATTAATACTGCACAAGAACTTGTATGGGCAGAAAGGGATCTTAAACTGAAGAACTTTACTTTCTGAAGAAATAATGAATTTGTGTGTGGAAAGTTTGTCCATCCCTAGTTAAAACAGGCAATGCCCGTTGATGTGTTGGCCCATCTTTTCCCCAACCCCTTGGCCCCCCATGCAAAAGTGAAGCAGGTTTTAGTGAAGCTGAAAAAAAAATGACAACTTAAAAATGGAACCATGTTTTTCATACAGAATGTAATTAGCCTGTGTAATGCACTACAATGGGATACATTTGAGGGCAATCATTATAATGAGATTTAGATGAAGGATCTTGCATTTCTTTCGCTGTGACAAGAAGATTCCAAGCTGAATAAATTAATTCTGTTAACTTGTAAAGGAAGTATGTACCAGCTCTTGCTTGTACATAATTGGGCTGGTAGTTATTAGATCACCTTTGCGGGTGGGTGGATTGGGGGGATACATTATCTTTTCTTTGGGTACGTCCTTATTCTACATAATATACACAAGTATTAGTAAAAATGGCATTTGTATCCTATCAGCCTTCCACTGGGGAGCTCAGGAAAGTGTGAATGAACCCCATTCCCCCCCCCCACCCCACCACGCGTTTGCACCAGCCTGCCCCACCTGGGTGCCACTACAATCCCCTGTGTTTCAGCCCAATGTAACTGAAGGGCACCAGGATGGGGAAAGCTGGTTAAGGGTTCCATCTGAACACAGCCTTCATGCTCCTCTCATGGTCAGGCAAACAGGCTTGCCCATTCCAAAACTCAAGGGGGAGACCTCAAGATCGACTTCATTCCCTTCATTAAAAAATAAAAAATCAAGAGTGAATAAACCTGTCCATGGGAATCTAGCATGCCGGCTGCAGCCAGCAGCTCACTCATTTTCTGTGTATGAAGATTTTTGAGCAGGGAGCAGGTCTTCCCTGTTGGGTTCCATGGGGTCCTGACTCGGCTGTCTGTCTGCAGGAGAAGTGTCTGTTTGTCCATATGGATGGGTGATTGGAGGCATCTGCCTCATACTTGCACGAGAGCAAAAAAAGAACCAAGAGGGGGAGGAGTGAAGTGGGTGTTTTGAAGCAAGGCAAAGGCCCCTTTTGCTTTAACAGGGAATCACATGCAGCCATAGCTGAGCTGGTTGTGGAGCTGCCACAAGGCTCCTGCTTGTGTAATTTCAATAATTGGCCCATAATTAAGTAATTATTGGAGGAGAAGGTGCCATAGACGTGGGAGGGTGTTTGTGTCTGTGCATGGAAGAAGGCAGGCTCAGGAGGGGCTGCAAAGTTTATAACCCTAATTTTGTGCTTCCTACAGCTGTCAGAAGAGGAGAGAGGGAGCAGGGTTGTGTGTGCTGGAAAGGAGGCGAGGAGTGAGGCTACAGAAAAGAGGCTGAATTCACCATCCTGTTTTAGTCCTAGGGGTGGATTTTGTCAGGGGAAAAGCAACTAGGAGCCATTTCAGTGGTGTTTGGCACACGCATGCCTCAGGTGGGCCTAGTGCTTTTATGATGCCTACTCACGTTTAACTCTCCAATATGACCTTGGGCATCAGTCCAGGTATTCCTTGATTTCACCCCTTCTTAATTTTACTCTGGTGTAGCTGCACATGATTCTGATTCAGATGGGGACCCACAGCAGTTCGTGAAGGTTGAACCTTCTCCCTGCAATCCTATGCTCCTGTTGGGTGCATATGTATAATATTTTAAAAAATAGGTGCAGTGGAAGGAGGTTTAGTTGTTCCCTCCCTGAATGCACCAGTCCCAATCCAGTTGGTACATTGTGCAGTTACTCTGGACTAAAACAAACAAGCAGCTGCTGTCCTAGCAAAGCAATTATCAGAAGGTATAATTCAGCTCTCCATGCATACTCATGGCTATGAAGTATATGTGCATCTAATCTGTCGCGCCGTGTGGGTGTACGGCAGCAGAAGCTATCCTGAACAGATTAATGTAAAGCACAAATTTGCAATTTTCTAAAATATACAATGTCTGTGTATCTGCCTGATACATAAAAGGCAAGACTTAACATCTGTAGAGATGTGCATGGAAATAAGTTTAATAATAATAACAATAATAATAACAACCCATTAATCAGTCACCTTATGTTAATGAAGATGAAGTTAATGCACATTAGAAGGTAGCTAATCTGCATTATAATAGTTCATGAAAAAACAAACAAACCTGTTTTCTTCCATTAAGCTGGAATGTAGATTCTCATCTGCATTAATGATTGCAGCCCTGTCAGGTGAAGTTTATTCCAGGTTTATTGATCCAGAATAAAATACTTTGTTCTTAATGGATGCCCCTTTCCTTTCTAGGAGGGATGGATGATTCTAATTTTCTCAATTTCTCATTCTGGGCTGAACTTTGAGAATTTCTCCAGTCTTAGCTTAGGTTTTTCCCAGATTTGAGGGTTTTTTTTAAGTTCATATTAAAGTTTGTAAGCATTATTGTAAGCATTTCTCTATTTTGTGCATGTATTTTTGCCTAATATACACAGTTTCCTGGCAATAATCCTAATAAAATGCATTTGAAATGTTATTTTTCCCACTATATATGCATTTTGTTTGCTTATTTTTGTTAAACTAGAGAACTCCATTTCAAATTTGGAGAAGTGTAAATTTGGAAGGATAACTGAGTTTCAGATCACACAATGATTCAATAACACAAAATTACTAAATTTGCATTAAAAGGAACACACTGAGCAAATTTCTTCCACAACCCTACTTTCCAGGTGCTTCAAGTGGTACACAGGATTCAGTCATGAGAAATTAGAGTTTTGGCCAGCGTAGTGGTTAAGAGCATGGGACTGGGACTCAGACAATCTGGGTTCTAGTTCCCGCTCAGCCAGGGATCCAACTGGGTGACTTTGGGCCAGTCACAGACTCTCAGCCCAACCTACCTCACAGGGTTGTTGTGGGGATAAGATGGAGGAGGAGAATGATGTAAGCTGCCTTGAGCCCTTTGTAGGAAAAAGGCAGGATATAAATTGAAAAATAAATAAATAAATAAATAAAATACATAAGAAGGCTGTGAGCAAGGATATTTGCACTGTAGTTCAGCTACTCTTCCTAGCCTCAAATTACTGTGAGGAACAGAGGTGAGGCTTACTTCCAAGTAAACAGGCATTGTATTTTCTTATAAAAGTCCCATCTTTGGAATACAGAGCGTACATTGGATAGAAGCATCCTCCATTTCAGTATGATCCTGTTCCATTTCCTGTCTTGTATCAATAATGCACGTGGAGGATTAGATGTGTTTTCAATGTTATGTGTGCAAACGCTGCCAGGAAGCAACATGCTTAGTACTATGGTAGCAGAAGCATTTTTTCCGCTTTGGTCATGGGGAACAGGGGAAGAAAAGAGATTATTTCTTTGGAAGTTGTTTATCCTCTGAGGGAAGGAATCAAGGTAGGCAGCTACTGGACCCACCCCCCCTCCCCCAGTATTTCCAGCTAACATGTTCCTGCATAAAGCACAGTGATTAGAAGGACATTGCTGAGAGTCTGTGGCAGAGCCAGAAAGACTCGCAGCCAAGAAACCCTGTGGAGGAAAATAGCATGGCTAACTAGTGTTTCATGTCTCAAGCTGAGAAACAAGAGGAAATAAAAACACATGACATCAATGGGTGGCAGAGGAATAGAGGCCAGAAGGCTATTTCTGAAGATGGTTGGAAAGGGGCCTTGTGGAAAACCTCTTACAGGTGTTCTTGCTAGGCCTTGGCAGAGAAAGGAACCAGGGAATTGAGCTCAAGATGGAAGGCTTCCCCAGAAGGCTGGGGGGTTGTAGCTCTGTCCGCCTGAGGACCTTCTGCTGGGGTGGCACTCTAGTGATGGGCAGGGCTGAAGGTAAAGGGGGCAAGGAAAAAGGTATGGGGCCAAAATACCCCCCAGATGCCAGCATGTTAATTGACAACTGTTCCTGCAGGTAGCTAAGCATCAGGAGAGACATTTCAACCTTCTCAATTGTGGGAGGAACCTGTGCAAAACCAGGAAAACCACCAACAATGTGGGTTGGGAGAAGGGAGTGGAGAAAGGGAAAAGGAAAGGGAGGGTGGCTGTCTTGGGCCCCCAGGAGGGCTAGATTTGCCCCCTGAGATTCATGTTTTGCCCCCACGGCACAAGAACATGTGAAGAAAAGGCCCTTTTGCTTGAGGATATGGGAAGCTCAGTAACATGCAACTACCCCCTTCAAGAGGAGGAGGATGCTCACATTTTGGAAGGTTGGTGCATCAAGCTCATTTCTTTCTCCTGTACCACATCTCCATTTGAAAATTGCAGAAAATGTGGTCTAGCGGACACAGTGTTGTATACAGAGCTTGCAATTGCTCAGTCAGAGTTGGAAGGGACCAAGCAGGCCATCGGGTCCTGCCCCCAGCTCACTGCAGGACTCCAAGTTCAACCATCCCTCTCAGATGGCCGTCCAGTGGCATCTTGCTTGCCTCTAGTGTGGGAGAGCCCACCGCCTCCTAGGGTCATGGGCTCCATTGTTGCCCTGAACAGTCATGGCTTCCGCAGATGAATCTGGGGCAACATGTTACCATCCTCCCTTGGCTTCCCATTTGTAAAGCAGAAATAATAGTTACCTACTTCACAGTGGTGTTGTGAAGACAAAGATTAAGATTGCAGGATATCTGGAAACAGAGATTAGAAGTTGTTTCAGAAGAGGCAAAATTTGGGTGAAGCTGCAGACCTGGAGGGGCAGAATGAGCATAAAATGAAGGGGTGAAAGGAACCTTGGGGTGGCTTTTGGGGAGGACCAGGGTGGCGCTGCCTCTAGGCAGAGTGAGGCAACTGTCTCAGGTGGTGGATGCTGGGGGATGACCCAGAGCAGGCTTTCGAGGACAGAGCCCGTGCTCTGCCCCACTCCGTTAGGCTGCTTCCCTTGGGTGCAGTGGAGGATGCCGTCCTGTCACCTGCCCTGCTTCTGCCAGTGCATTTGTCCTTCTGTGTGTGGGATGGGTGAGCAGCCCATTGTCCTTTGCCTGGGACTAGGGCAGCAGCAAATGCCCTGAGTGGCCCAGAGATGCCCTGGCAGACAGGAGACCACAATGGGACAACGACAGTGAACTAGTTTTAAGGTCTGCCCCATCATTCAAATCAGAACAAAAATAATGCAGATGATCAAGGCAACTAGGTTCACTGCCTTACCTTTATTTCCCATTAAGCTATGTCTTATATCCTCTATGATGATGGGAAAGAATTAGTTCCTTTTCTGGCATGCCTAGTTCCTCCAGCCTGGCCTTATATTAGGTGACTTCTGGGCTTGTGGCTTTTGAGCTCCGTATCTTCAAGAAATTTATTTGTTTGATTTGTAGTAGAGACTTTAGTATTGGACGGCATATAAAAACTTTAAATAAATAAATAAATAAATAAATAAATAAATAAGCAAACGCTGAAGGAGGGGCACTGCTCAAGTGGGTACACTGATGCATCTCCCTCTGCACCCCCAGTTGGGCTTTGCACCAACTTTGGCACTGAGCCCCCGGTGTTGATGCTCACAGGCTCCCCACAGGCAGAGCTGCCCATTTCAGCATCCAGCCCTGTGGGTGGTATGTTGACACCTTGCCCAGGCTCCGAGACTGCCTCCATTTGTATGTCCTGCTCTGAGGGTGGTGACTCTTCAACTGCTTTGGATGCTCAACTGCCCTAGTGCTGATCTCTTCCTGAGGCTCACCTTTTGGTTGGACCGTCAGCCTCAGAATCTGAATCCACACGAGAATGAGCACTGCGAGCTTCATGCGAGCACACCTGAGCTTTGACAGGACACGTGCGCATGGTAGGCACATTCACCATGAACTTGGGCTTGGGGCCAGGACAAAGCAGACCCGAGTCTGGGGAGCTGAGCCAGGAAACCTGACAGATTCCCAGCCCCAGAACTGATTCCTTCACACCCCTACCAAGGACTAAATTAGTTTTGGAGCCAGTTCTTCTCACCCACAGTGCTTCTGTGGAGGCATCTGCACCTTTTAGGTTTTAAGATTTTAAAATCTGCTGGATTCTATGCCTCCTTTGATGTACAGAGCTACACCTTCTCCAGAATGTTCTTCTCTGTCCTTGCAGAGGTTATATTCCAGAGTTTATGTTCCAGAGATGGTCATATCCTGTTGGCTTGCTCCATTTCACTTGGTTTTATAATGCACACTATCTTTAGGGTCTCCTTTCAAACCAGGCACACCAGCTTTCCTAATTAAGCCCAGAGGCTTCTCGCTTTTGCACAGAAACACCTATACACAAAGCCCCTCTGCAGACATCTCTGCTATTTTGACACTTAAACCTCTTTGGCTGGATATCATGTTTCATCATTCCCTCATGGTATACTTCTTTCTCCCCCATCCCCACATTTGGGCAATCAGAAACTTCCTCTTCTTTGTCCCCTGAGGATGATTTAGTTCAGAGCAAGAGCTTCCCACTTCCTGTCACCTTTCTTTGGGGTTCAGTTTAAAAGCAGCTCTGCTACTTTTTTATGTTTTGTGCTAGCAATCCGGCTCCATCTTGAATCAAGTGAAGCCTGTCCCTTTTGGGCAGGCATGGCTTCTTGCAAAATGTTCCCCAGTGCCTAACAAAGCTGATCCTTTCCTCCTGATACCAAATGCATGCTCATCCATGCATCAAGGCACCTCAGCCTTGCTTGTTTAGCTGGCCCTGCATGTGGAAAAGGTCTCATTTCAGAAAAAAGTCACTGTGGTGGCCCTGGATTCAAACTTCTACCTGGGTAGGGATGTGTGAGGAATCTGTTCAGGGGTGGGTGTCCAGTGGCTTCCCTGGGCTTGGCTCTCTGGACTCCAGCAACCCAGAGTCTGAGTTTCTGGCAAGCGTGCCCGGCATCAGAGGGACGCTCTCCAGGAATCATGTCCCATGTGCTGCAAAGCAATGCCCCTCTCCTTTGCTGATTGTAGCCTTTGCCTGAGTGGCGGTAGCTGATGCTGAGCAGTGCTGGTCATGAGGGGCTTGCCAGAAAGTTGCCCTCTGCCACTACCATGCAAGCAGTGTCCCTCTTCCATGCAGAAGAAGGCTGCCAGTTGCACAAGTTCCTCTTGGCTTGGCTCACTTTGGAAGACCAGGCAGAGCACAAGAGGAAGCTTGTGAATGTTTTTGATAGGGTTTCCCCCAGTCCTGGGTAGTAACCTAAACTTGACTTCCAGGACCTTGTGAGTATATTTTCCCATGTCATTGGAACCAACATGGACCATGATCACTGATCCCATCCCAGAACTATCTACAAAGCTATCTTAATGACACATGACATCACAACCTTTGCACCAGGCGGGCAATTCAGCATGCACATCACAGACCCAGCTATTTGTGAAGATAATTGCTCATCTTCCAAGGAATGGGTCTCTTCTAAGGGATCACTTCTCCCATCCTCAGAAGGAGGCTCTCCTTCCTCTAGAGCCATGTAAGCTTTAGAGTTGTCATCAGGATCTTGCTGTTTGCTCTGTGAGGGTCTCACTGAACAAAGAGTCTCTCTTCGTCTCTGTTAGCTTCTCCAGGTCAGTGACTTTGTTCCTTGAAAAGTTGGAGTTCCAGCTGGCAAATAGCCAGGCATGTGGCACTCAGTGCAACGCACTGTGCAGACCCCCAGTGGCTTCCTACCTTTAGAATTGGGTTGCTATTGTTGCAGTTATTTAACTGCCATTACTGGGTTTGTTTACCTGGAAAAATATTTATTTATTTATTTATTTATTAAAACATTTTTATGAAAATAAGTTGTTCACTAGAAGAAGGTTGTTCACTAGAAGAAGGTGAGGGAATTGGCTTTTAATTTTCTTCACTTTTAGTTATTTATTTACAGTCACTGACTATGAGGAGGAAAGGCAGGGTTCCCTGCCCTGCATCCACATTGCCACGCTTTCGTGGTTGCTTAACTCACTCAATGCTTTGTCACTAGGATTCCCCCATGCTTGGGCAGCTGCTCTCCTCATAAGCCAGACTCCTTATATAGTTCAGGGTAAGTTTGCCCAGCTGTAGCTGCAACAAATCTGATTGATGGACCTAGTTGGAAAAGCAAGGAAGGCTGTGGGTGAACTCCTGGTCTGCCCCAGCTTCCCTTCAGTGGAAAGCACAACAGTCAATGGGTCATTGGAAGAGAAAGCAGGCAAAGGGTGGGTCATTTGTGAAGAGATGTCTCTTGGAGGGACTGAGGTCCTTTGTGGCTGTGTTTAAAACTAAATGATAGCCTGGGCTTGAGATGGCTCTGGCTTTTAGTGTGTGAGCTTCTCTGTAGCCCTAAAAAACTACTCTGAGCTGAAACTGAAGCCAGCCTTTGCTTTTTGTTAGCAAGCAGTCTTTTCCACTAGCTAGGCCTGCACAGTTGCACTTGTTGGTATAAACTATGCATTGCTTTTCTTTCCTGTTCCTGAGTTCAGGTTTAGTTTGAATATGGGCTTTGTTTGAGCAAGACTGCATGAGCTGTACATTCCTGCTGGATTTCCCCCCTGGGATTTCACTCCCTACTGCAAATGTGTACAGGGGTTCCCTTCTGGGATTTCCTTCCCTGTTTATGTCCTTGTTTTGGTTGCAGCTGATAATCTATGATTCCCTACATGATTATCTAGTGAAATATCAATGAGATATATGAAGGTCAGTTCGCAGCACTTACCTTCTCCTCAAGTGGTTGTGCTGATACTTTGTTAATGGAACTGAGATGCTTCATCTCTGGGGCTCCTTGCATTCGACTTCCTTGCAAATGTGTGTCCTGATATAGTTCCAAGGAGGTTAGCCCAACAGCAGTGCTCCAGGTGATTCACTGAATGGCCATATGTCCTGCTTTACAGAAGACAGTCTCCTATCTGAAGGGCAGGTTAGTCCAATACCAGTGTACAGATAATGAACCAAGAACCAAAAGAATGGACGCCCACCATCTGTTAGTACCTGGACAGCAGTCTGGAAAGGACAACTGAAGTCCCCTGGTCTTAGTCTTCAACACTATAGTGAGATGGACTGTATTTCAATTTGAATAATAGTGATAATTTCTAAATACGTATCTGTTCATATATATCTATGCATATTGATGCTATCTTGAGTCCACTTTTGGGTGGTGCATTTCCCCTTCTTTGGTAATTCATAAAAGTTCACTCTACTAATGCTGAATGTTGGTACACTGCCATCGCCTCTGTTCAGATCCATGTAGAGATACCCTCATGCATATCAAAAGGAGCACATAGCCAGCTTCATGGCTCCCAGACAAGCTTTGCTGTGGAGATGGGGGAATGCGTGTTCACATGTGTATCTGCATCACCTTTGTGTGCAGGAATTTGCTTCTCTGCAGGGATCCTCCTTCCTTGATCAGGAGGACACCTGATATGATTCCTAAAATGCCACTGGCATTATATTTTATTTATTTAATGGATTTATATGTTACTACAATAGCTCACATGACTTACAATATAAAAACGTCATTATATGTCATTGTTTGTTATCTAGATGGACCATTTCTCCTCTCAGTTACGGCCTTCTTCACATTCTAATTCCCAAGCATGGTACTCTTCATGTTCTAATTGTTGTGCCAATAGTTTGCGGGACACTTGGTGGTATCTAGTCAGAAGCAAAATAAAAAGAGACAAGCTGTTAGCAGGAAAGCCACTATTGCTTGGTGAAGACTGGAGACCTCTTTGGTCAAAAGAATGCCTTGCCATCTAGAGAAGAAAAAGTAAGAGCCTCGTATCTTCAAAAGAAGCAGCTGGTAACTGGCAGCTTTTGTTGTTCATAACAAGATTCATGAAAGGGCCACAGATCAAGTCTGCCAGGCCATAACAGAACCAGGTATTAGCGTCTGTGATCTGGTGCAGAAAAAGAAACTGAAAGAGAAGGAGGAGGAGGTGAGCGGGGGAAAGGGCCAGTGAAGAATGAAAAGCTGACTGGGACTGAAGGGAGGAAGAGTTCAATCAGATTTGTAAAGGGCATAATTTACAAAATCCATCACATATTTTACTAGGCTGGGATTTACGGATTAGCCTGTAATACTTAGGCAGCTTTTTGTAATAAAAACTGAAGCTGTGGCAGCCTTGGGAAAGCGAAGGGAAACGAAAGGAGCAGTCTCTCTATCTCACTTTCATTTTCCCAGCATTTTTCCCCCTGATCTAGGCAGTGCCATTAATCTGGGCTTTATCTGCCTATGGAGAAGGATTGAGCTCTTTATTGGATTTTTGTCAAGAATAAATGATTTAGTTTGGGATATTGTGGAAACGATTTCTGTGGTATTACACCATCTAATAAATGAAACAGCAGGGATCAATTCCTTTCTTCCAGTGTGTTCAACAGGCTGCTTGAAATATGTGCTACAATTATTGCTTATTGAGTTATGGACATACATATATGAACACACACACATGTATATGATTAGAGCAGGCAAATATGAGAACCACCATGCTGGATTATACAAATAGTCCATCAAGCATCCTGGAACTGCAGTGGAAGCTTCAGAGTTAAAATGCATGTTAATTATGGAACAATTCATTGTCTGTTGTAAAAACCAAGCTTCTGGTAGCCTCAGAAAATTATGGGCATTCTGAGCATTGCTTCCATTACCTGCCCCAGCTGTGACTCGCCCTGTCAAATGAGAACTGATAAATGTCTTGATTGCAGATACACAGCCCGGTCAAATACAGTAGTGATTGCTTTTTTTTTGGGGGGGGGGTCCACTGGTCTTCCAAATTAGGGGTACTGTAAAGCCTTTCATTGTATAATTGATGATAAAATCACCAGAATCTCATATTTAATTTCAAGCCATGTTTCTAACTGCTAGATTATTAGGATGACCATTTAGGTCATTTTGAAAAACAGATCAGATTAAAAAGGGCCATTTCAACAACTGAAATATTTTGGAGACAACCTATCCTGATGTTTTGTTTTTTTATTCATTCATTTAAAATATTTCTGTGCCATCCTTCTTATGCAGAATAGCATTCAAAACAACTCAGAAAAGTAAAAACTATTAAAATAAAAATACAGTAACTATAAAAACAGTAACTCAGAAACAGCAGGTAAAATAAATCAATACTTTAAAGGAGCAATAAAAGCAAACCAAAGCAGTGACAAAGTCCAGAACAGTCAACAGCCATGAAGACACCAACCAGCTCTCCTAACACTGATAGCTACCAAGTAATGCAGCATATCCCATAACCATCAGCAAAAATAGGGTATTTGTCGTTGCTGCCTAAATAGAATAAAGATGGTACTGAGTGATGGTGGCCTCCTTTGGAAGACAGTTTTGTAATTGGGTACAATCACTGAAGAGTCCGTCTCTGGTGGCTACTGACCCAGTCCAGGCCCAAACACACAGAAAGCATCTCTGGTCTCTACGATTGGGCATGTTCTTCCTACATCCATTAGCCTACTCCCTCTTGGGCAGGTTTTGAAAACTACAGAGGGCCATGCTTGGATGTCAGACCTCACCAGCCAACTCGTCAGCATCCTCAGGCTGCAATAGCTGAAACTGATCCAGGCGACTGCTATAACATTGTGCTTAGAGAATGTCTTGCTCCCAGTCTCTGTTTAACTTGGAGACTAGGCTGAGTCCCAGTGAAGTCAACAGAGCTGACTTCTGGGCAGATGGGTAAGATATTACACTACACGTCTACCAAATTCCAGGTGAAGGTACATCAGGCTACCAAGGGCCCTCTTTGATCTTCCTCAGGCTCCAAATGAAGGAAATGAGAAAAATTAATATCGAGACAGATAATAACTTGGTGGAGAGGTCATAATGTTCAGCTCATTTATATGGTAAGCATTATGAATCACTGAGGCTGATATTCCTAGCCAGGAAGTTATGATGCTTGGCATCAGTGTCTGTAACTATAGTGTACAAGCTATTTTAGGACTCCGTCCTATGCAATTTTAGAGAACAAAAATGCCTACAACTCCCAGCATGCTCCAGAATGGTAGGCATTTTTTTCTGTCTGGACTTGAATAGGACTGTGCTTTTAGTTGCTTTGAGTGAATTAAGGTGCCAATCAGTAAGGCAGTGGATTAATTAATTAATTCACTGAACTGATATACGTCATAACTGAACTCAAGAGCCTGCATTATTACTTGAGTCTTCAAGTCATCACAATCTTAACAGAGCTGTGGTCCTGTCATTTTACTCACAACATTTCTTTACAATCAGATATTTGTTATCTTAAGCCAGTCTTCCAAAATATATTTTAAAATGCCAATGTGCTCGGACATATGCAATCACAGAACACTGAGAGCTGGAGAATTATTCTGCTTCCACTGTTTTAAGATTCAAGATGGTGCCCTATTCTACAGTATTTTAGTCCAATCGTCTCAAATATCCAGTTTCTTGGCCCAGAGTTGAATATGAACCTCTACCTCTTTCTTGTTATGTACAGGTGCTCGTTGTTTCCTCCTTCGTATAACTCAATTTGCATATGGATTCAGAGTGTTTTCAAAACTAGGAGTACACTCTGGAGACATTCTGTGCATGTACCAGGTGCCTTTTCTGCACCACTGAAGCTACAATCCATGCAAATGGAAAGGAAGAACAATAATGCATGACAAACATGCACAGTATTGGGCTGAAAGTGGACCGGGATTGAGTGGGGCCATACATTAAGTCTGCAGTCAAATGCTCACGGCTCTGGACTTTTTTTTCTAAGTAAACAGGCAGAAGATAAGGTTTTAAACTTCCCTGGGTTGTGCTGGGATTCTACATACACTTTCTTGGGTCAGGAGTAAGCCCTTTGGACATAATAGGATTTAATAGGCTCTTGTCCTCATTTTAAAGTAAGCTGCCCTGCCCAAGCATATCTTCCAGCCATACATTTTGGAATAATTTATGCCCAAAGCTGATTGGAGCTACAGATTGGGAGCTGACTGATTAGATGGTTCTAAACATATTGATGGGCTTAAATACTGATGGTGCTGTACAGCCAAGGATTTGGCAGCTCCATCTTTGCTGCCAGGTATAAAGGCAGCTGGTGCAGAGCAAACAGTTTCTGGTATAAATAGCCACTTCTGCTGGCCCCGAGTCTGCTTTGCCTCTCCAGTCCCAGTCCCGTGACTTCCCTTCCACCAAAGAATTTCCCACTGCCTTTGGCCTCTGCTTACATTTAGAATACCCTCACAGCAGACTTCTCCACTGTCAGGTTGTAGCTGTCAATGTCAGGGTTGGACCAAGACTTCTGGCTGCCCGAGGCAAAGAATCAATCGCGGCCTCTCATCCCTGCTCAAGTGAGCAGTGCCCAAGGCCAACCAACTTACATGGCGCTCTGTTTTGCTGCATTCGTTCACCCATTTGTAATCTGCCCAAAGAACATTTGCTATTGGGCAGATTAAAAATGCAATCAGTCAATCAAGCATTAAGTCAATTTTGGGACCTGAGGCAGAAAATCCCACAGGCACCACTCTTCCTTCCTCGCAGTATTTACTTTAAATAATGAATGAAATAATTAATAATTTGCTGCAGCTAGAATATGGGGCTTGTGGAAGAGAAGGCCCTGATCAACACATGCAGTCTTTTCTCATGGCCCTCTGAAGCCTGCTTCAGTTTTACACTAACCCTGCCCCCATCTAACCTTTCATGAATGGAAACAGGGCCATGCTCGCATCATCCCTATTTTCAGAACAAGAACCAATATTCAAGCTCTGTGCTAGCTTATCCTTCGTTGACTTAAAAGTCAGCAGGACATTCCTTTGGGTTAATATACGTAGTACAGGAAAAAACACAGCTGTCTTCTGATTTGTTATCAACAGTTCAGAATTTAGCTAGAGTTTATGAAGTGGCAGGCTGTGCGCATGAGCACTGCTAGCGATGCGTGGACTCCATTGAATCCATTCCATCTGGATTTCACAGATTGTCGGGTGCCTTGCTTTCTACCTCTGGCTCTTTGATGAAATCAGATTTTGTGGAAACGAGTATGAAAGCTTTTGTGGTTGAGCATATTCGCACGTCTGAAAGTGTGCAAACCCCCTCGAAAGGCATGTTTTAATGCTTTAGTATATGGTGTGGGGTGTGCAGTTTTTGTTCTTTGTATTTCTCTATGACTAAATTTGTGTAAAATTATAGAAAGTGCAGAGAGAGAGAGTGGGGGTGGGGACTCTATGCCCAGTCATTCAACCATTCAATAGTCTCCATTCAACTCAGGAAAAACCAGTTTGCTGTGGAATCCATGGGCAGGATTCCTAGAAATCCAAACACATTTGACTTTGTTGTAGATTTCTTCAGCACCCCAGAAATCGCCTTAATGCATCAGTGTATACATCTATATGCCTGTGCCCTGGAAGCTAGATGCATCCATTTTGCCTTCTCTGGCTTTGCTAGAGACCCCAGGGAAAGAGCTGGGCTCTGAAAGAAGACAGCTCTAGCAAACCACAATAAGTATTTTTAAAAACAAAACAAAATGCTAAACAAAACCAAAATTCATTCTCAAAGGCCAATGGGGGAATAAAATTGGGACATGCTAAGTCCAAAAAATAGGGACCTTTCCAGGAATTGGAGAGGCAGGAGTTTGTGCAGTAAACCCTTTGAAATTCAAAATGGAGCCACATGAGTGATTGTGGGTATGAGATACAGCCGTATTTAACTGGATTTCCTGGTTTCAAGGAAGTGCATCCTCTCAGACTGGCTATCATCCTTTACTGTATTGTTCTTCCCTGAGCTGTGTTCAAACAGTCCATTAATGCCAGCATGGAACTGGATTGGTCGTATTTCTTCCTGGGCTGGTTTGTTCCACCATAATTAGGTCTGAGCTAAGGCGATTAAAAAGAATCTTCGCAATGGATTTTCTAATCCCAGTCTGAAAGGGAAATAAGCTTCTGATTTTATTTTTATTCTGCACCCCTCTCTCCCGTGTCGTTTCTGTCCCTTGTCTTGTGAAGAATTAGCAGCAATGGCTCCAGTCCAGGAGCAAATGCTTTGATGAGAAACCACCGTGTGTGAATGAGTTTCTTCAGCCTCTCAGATGAAGGAGGGTCTCGCTTTTCCTATTAAGAATCTTGCTTTGTCTGCTGCTATAAACCTCTGGTGCAATCTTGGATAAGCTTCCTCAAGGTAAGCTTGTCATTCTAAGCCATGACAAGGTGTGGAGCATAAGAGCTACCAAGGTGATCCACCTGGATGGAGAGCCTCCAGTGGGGTACCCAATGCAGTGCTTGTGGCCACCTCACTTGGGACCCACCAGGCTCTCCCACCTCCTGATTTTTATTTAATTAAAATTTGCTTGAATTGCTACATTTCTGAACTGGGTATACCGCGAGGTATTTATTATTTATTTCTTTTTTAAAGCTCTTATACCCTGTCTATAACAAAGGTCTTGAGACCAGTGCCACCTTTATTTGGGTTCGAAAGAGTAGCCTGGTGCTTTGGAGCTCAGCTGCCCCCTCTGCCTTATATTAGGTTCTTTGCAAGTTTCTTTTCCTTTAGTCTTAGCCATTTGCCTACTGAAAATGGGTGTTTTATTCCTGGCCCACATGGCTGCCATTTCACAATTATCCAGGCCCCTGTTTTGTGGCTACACCTATGACATGTTTCCAAAATTCTAGGGGTGTCTCAGTCCCCCCAAAAGGCTGAGGATCCCTGCTCTGTCAGAAAGCCAATGTGATGGAATATAAGAAATTGAAATAAATTTGCCAGGAAAAGAGCCGTATTTCAATATCGCCACCATTATGGAATATTTACATTGTAATAAACAACAACTATCTCTGTGTTGTTAGACAGAAAGGCCATCCATAATATTTTCTTTTTTGTGGTGTCTTAGAGGAACAACTCCGAAGCACATATCCTCAAAATTAAACAAATGCTTCCTTGTTTCTAACCCCACACATTAAAAAGTGCTCTCACTGATTGATTCACTGAAGCTTTAGTTGACTGATCTACGCATTAAGCCAATTACATCAACCTGGACATTGATACAGTTGCTGTCAGGGCTAATGGGAATATCTCTAAGAAATTTCTAGAATCCCATTAGCTCCAGGAGATTCCTGGTGCAAATTCATCATTGCCCTGTCAGTGCATAAGAAGAAGAGAAGAGCAGCCCTGCAGGATCAGACCAAAGGCCTTTCCAGCATTCTGTTCCCACCGCGGCCCACCAGATGCCTGTGAGAAGCCCATGAGCACGACACGTGTGCAGCGGCGCCCTCCTGCTTGCGATCTCCAGCAACTGGTGTCTCACTTCCAGCCAAGGATTGCCTTAAGCTCCACAAGTGTCTCTGACCTCGTTCCAAAAGCTGTTCTGGTGGGCAGCCATCATAACTTCTCATGAAAGCAAACACACGCACTGTGTGAAGAAGCCCTTGATCTTATCTGCCCTGTCCTATCCTGACTACCTATCAGCTTTGTGGGGATGGCTGTGCGTTCTAGTATAAGGACAGGACAATCTATGGCAACTAGTCCTCACAGCTGTGTGCTAGCTCCAGTGTTAGAGGCTGGGAAGCTTGGCTGGGAGGCTGCGATGGCGCTTGCGTCCTGCTTGTGGGATTTCTGCAGGCAGCTGGACAGTCAAGGTGGGGACAGAATGCTGGATGAGGGACACCTCTGGTCTGTTCCAGCAGTGGTCCTTCTCTTGCCTTTATGTCTTCCCCATTTTTGCACTGGGAAATACAGGGTACTGAAGGCATCATAAGGTTTGATTCAACACATAGCCCTGCACCACAGGTAGGCAATTCTCAGATTGCTTCTATTGCAACACTGAGTTTCCCACTAACGGCAAGTGGTCATCTGTATCCCCCAATTGTTAGCCGAGCAGATCTGAACAGAAGTGCCTTTCGGTAAACACCGCGTCACTGGATTGCATGTTTATTATTCCTGCCGAAGTAAGTGAATGCAAGCATTTCTTACCTTGCTCTTGGGAGGCAATCAAACAGGTGTTGCCCATTAATGAGCACGGAATTGCTAATGCTATGGAAGTGCCAAGCCATTAGTTGCCTGATGCTTAGCTCTGCTTTTGACGAATGCTATGCAGCTGAAGCAGAAAGAGTTGGGGACTGCACCTGCCACGAATCCTGCACACTGAGAACAAAGCCGTGCAGGCGCTGATGCTGGCTGAACTCAGGCAGGCTCTGGTTGGGAGTTGCTGCTTCTCATAGTCTTCTCATCCTGGACTGTGTAGGGTCCAAATGGCCAGGGGTGCCATGCTGTGGAATAGATATGCACGGTGTGTACCCAAACACATCGGCCTGGTATCAAGCTGTGGTGGGTAGCAATGGATTTCTTTCCCACATATACCTGTGTGTTCTGCAATCAGAGAATGGATGTCTTGAGTCAGCTACTTCACTGGTTAGTAAATTTGCTTGGAGCATCCCCCAAACTGTGCATCAACTGGGTGGAAGCAATTTGGGGGTTCCAGGATCTGCCTTCTTCAGTGGAAGGGTATTGCTGACACAAAGTGCCTTTGCCTGATTTTCAGGGATCCCCCTTGCCAACCCATTCAGCAGGGTCCCCTTGCCTACTTTGTAGCATTGCTGGGAACTGGGGAGGCTGGAATGGGGTGGAAGAAGCTACTTTAGCCAATAGAGTAACCATCTAACTTTGTCTCCAACTGAGTGTGTCCAAACATACATAATCCTGAGCACGTGCCACCTGCTTATCCTGTTTTGTGGTTATACTAGTTTTATAATGGTGGCCATTGAAGTGATTGGAATTGTAGCTAAGTCTACTTTGGTCTGCCATTATTCTGTCTTGCAACACAGGGGCAATCTGAGTGAAGACAAGATGGGACATGGGGAAGGCTATGTTCATGAAGGCCTCTGAAGAACCTGGATGCCTGTGACATCAACTTGGGGCATATCCACACCAGAAAAGCATTGCATTTGAGAAAACATGCTATTTCTTGGTTCTCTTGAAAATGAGCGTGGCAGTGGAAATTGTGTACAAGGCCAGCGTCAATGGTAGGCAGACTGGGGAACTGGGCAAGGAGCCCTGGCCCCCTGGGCTTGTCCCTTCTTTTCACCATTACAGTCCTCTTGTTCGACTGCTTCTTCTTCTGGACCAGACACAGGTGGTGGGGAGAAAGAGGAATGGTAAATGCCACTGCCTGCTTGTTCACTGACTCTCCAACAGGCAAACCAGTGAGCGGTGCCACCAAAGACCGATACAGCGAGAAGCCCTCCTGCCAAAAGGTTGCAGCAGTCAACAGGTGTTTGCACTTTCAACTGTATCTTGAACATACACACTGTGTTTCACTCTGGTTTTTCAATCTCCTGTTCAGTGATCCCATTGGACTATTTTACTTTTTTCCTGACCCTCTAGAGAACAGATGCATGAGTTACACCAGAACCTGTACTTGAAATGCAGCATGGTGCCCGGTATGCGCTAGGCCTCACATGAAATGAAAAGGATCATTCCAAAGCCATTTCACTTGCACTGTCACTCACACTGAAGTGGGTAGTTTCAATTTGCTGATTTCCCCCACCCTTTCTGGCAACATGGCAAAATAAATCAGAATGCCTTGCGAAAACCCAGCACTTTGAGAGCAGACTCACAAGTTGAAAAGGCATCCCAACTTTCATTATCATAATTAGTCACGAGGATAGAAATGAATCACAAATCAGCAGTGCAACATATGAATGGTTAATCAGAATTAAGGTTCATTGAGTTCATTGGGAACTTACTTCCAAGCGAATGTGCAAAAGAATAATAATGATTAAAAAAAGAATCTCTGAAACAAAGTGCGACTTCGTGTGTGTCCATCTCTCCCCAAATTACCATGTCAGTTTATTATTTATTTCTAGCCTTGCTGCAAACACCACAGATTTGCTTTAGTACAGGGGTGGGCAGAGGTTGTGGACTTCAGTTCCCAGAAGCCCCTGCCAGTATTGCCAATGGTCAGGAATGGGGGTTCCAAATCAGCTGGGGGTGTGTTTTAATGTTTTCAAATGTGATATTGCATTGTGATTTCCCATCTCCCTTGAAAAGCGATGGTTCATCATTGTGGGCTTCTCTACATAAAGAGCTTAACCTGCTGCTTTACAGAGGTTGCTTCTTCCACTTTTACTGTAGCAGGAAAAATGCATCTTTTACAAGGATTCCCCCCACCCCTGTATTTCTCTTTGTATTTGCCTTTGACTTTGTATTTATCTGCCTTTCCATATATTCTATTAACTAACCACACTGTGGCACTGTGGTATAGCTGAAGTATATGTGTGACTTTTCACAATGCTTTTGTTCTGATGTGAAAGAGAATACCTGACTTTCCTCACTATAAACTCTCACACACAAACACAGTCACACACATCCCTATAAAAATGTCTGGAAAACACAGGTGAGGCCCTGGAGGGTAACAGTGTCAAGAAAAGATCCCCTCCACACAGTTCCATGAGTGAGGACTCATGAGCAAACAAGGAATGGCTTGTGTAGAGAAGTCCTCCGTGCAGGATGTTGACCTGCTCCTGACAGCCCTTTGTGCCTCAGTTCGTGTCTCCCTTACACTTCTGACAACAAGTGTGCAGCCCCATCTGTCCACACGCACCTGGGAATACATCTAATTGAACGCTGCAGTGCTTATGCCCGAGTAGTCATGTGCAGGATTGCAATGTCATCATGTGTTCCAGATTTCATTGCAGTATCTCACTGCTGAATGCAGGTTTGAACAGTGGGAGAAGAAGGAAGAGCAAAACCAAACCAATGGTGGAAGCAAAAGAACCGGCAAAAACCCCCAAACCCAGGCAGAGGAACAACGAGGCCTCACGCTACACCGCCGGCTACTCATGGGAAGCAGAAACAACCGGACCGCTGACGCTTCTGATGTGGTGTGATCAAAGAGGGCAATAGGGGAGAGGGGACCCGGGGGAAAACAAGAAGGGAAGATCATGTGGGGAATGCACCCCGTCTCCTGCTAGCTTGCCGCTGGGACTATGAAGCAAGGGGCAGGCGAGGAGTGGCTGTTGCATGCAGATCTGTATGCCTACAATTGTTGCTGCAATAAAGGGCAGCATAAATAAATGCACCAAGGGAAGAGCTGCTTCTTGGTCTTGGCAAGTGGGCCACTGCTCAAGGCACAAGTGCATTCCCAAGATGGGGAGCAGAGGTCTCCTGTATGTGTGCATTGGAGCTACTCCAGTTCATTTCAAATTGGAAATGAGTTGTATGGCACCGTTGGAGCTGCTGTACGTAGCATTGTGTGCTGCTGTATGCAGCAGCTCCAGCAGGGCTTGTGCCTGGACTGGCTTTTCTCGTCTCCTAAGATCACAAATGAGCTGTGGAAGAGGCGAATCAAGGTAGGCATCAGGTGCTTGGCATGTGACAAGCCTGGGGGTCTCTGATCCTGTGTAAGTCAGGCAGACGTGGGTGGGGAGGCTTGGATCCTGTGTAAGCGGCTGCAGAAGGGCTTGGATCCAGGACTGAAGCAGAAGACTAGAGATGACTGAGAAATTCATTCTCCTTAGTTAACCATGCAAAAGTGCTCCATTTCCAAGCCTAAACATGAATGTGAGCAGCAGTGCAACTCTCAGAAAATTTCAATTCACCTCCAAACAAAGTTAAAAGAAGCTCACATGCCCCCAAATCTCGGCTCATCACTCTTTAGCCTATGGGAGGGCAGTCCGGATTTTAGGTGCCTTCTGTTAAGAACCCACATTTTTTCCTCTTGAAATTGCACATTTTTCCCCATCAGAGAAAGAAGATGCTCTTGTTTTGGAATGCGAATGAGGTGGACTGAGCTTCAAAGAGGAATTTGGAGAACATCACAAAGCCCCCATCTGTAATGAAAGCAGACTGGAAGGAGCATGTGAGGTGAAATACGGACAACCGCTTGGCAGTGCATAGCCTGGCTGTAATCTCTCGGTGGTGGAAGGTATGTGGGAAAGAAATCCTGCGGAAGAAGGAAAAGTTCATGCATGTATTTTCAAGGTATCAGCCTCCACTGAGCATGAGAGGAAACGATAAATATCCCCAACCCCAAATCCTGCTGACCCATCATCCTCAAATGGCCCCGTATTTTATTCCTTCCCTCACTGGCTGCTGCCTCAGCTCAAATGGAGGGTCTCAGTCACAGCTTGGAGCTGCGGTCTAACTTCTGCTATAGATCATCCCATGCCAGGCTGGCTCAAATGGTGTCTAAAGTATAAAAAAGAAGCCTGTAAGAAGGATGGCTGCCATGGAGCATCTGTCGCCCAGCACCTGGGGTACCAGGGGAGGCGAGTGAGTGATGGGAGATGACACAGCAAAGGCAGCGTGGCTTCAAGGGTGTGGGGAGGCTCACGCTCCTTCCAGCGCAGTCCCATGCCGCTGCTGAGGATGAGGTCATGAATTATTACCTTAGGAAATGAAACTGCTAATAAATTCAAAAGCAAAGCTGGGGAGTTTAAAACTTCATTTTTAAAAAGGCACCTGTGATTTATAAACTGCTTCCTGGCTTGCTTTCTCTTGCAACTGGCCCCTTTTTTTCCCCTGCAGCTTGTGCCTCTTGTTTTCAAAATTCATCCCATGGATTTTAAGCCAAGTTAAAAGACTGTCTTTCGTATGTACTGAATGTTTCAAGGATTTCATGCCTCCACACCGAATAAATGCTCTGACAAAGCCTTGTTTGTACCCACATAAGCCCAAATTAGAGTGGTTTCTACCTTAAAATCTCTTCATAATTCTCCTTTGCAAATGTTGTTGTTGATTATTCTACTTCCAGCTCTTTTCTGAATGCCTGGCTTTTTGCTTAATATTTTATAAAAACTGTTTTTCATACCCAGTGATATTTGACTGCAGAATTGGGCATCAGGCAATTGATGTTTGATAGTATTTTACAACACTACTGAACAAACTGAGACTAGACTTCAGTTCTAAACTGAAGCTCAATCCAGACAAGACGGAGGTCCTGTTGGTTGGCGGATCGGGCTTCGGTGAAGGTGAATTGAACCTTGTCCTGAACGGGGTTGCACTCCCTCTTAGGGACAAGGTCCGCAGCTTGGGAGTGCTCCTCGACCCGGAGCTTTCACCGGAAGCTCAGGTAACAGCAGCGGCGAGGAGCGCTTTCCTCCAGCTTCGGCTGATTCATCAGCTGCGCCCCTGGAGTACGACTGCCTCGCGACAGTGACACATGCGTTGGTGACTTCCCGTCTTGACTTCTGTAATGCGCTCTACGGGCTACCCTTGAAGACGGTCCGGATACTTCAATTGGTTCAAAATAGAGCTGCCAGGCTGCTGACGGGGACTGGACATTATGTTCACATGACTCCAGTCCTCCGTCAGCTTCACTGGCTTCCCATTGAAGTCTGAGCCCAATTCAAGGTGTTGGTGATGACCTATAAAGCCCTAAACGGCTTGGGTCCTGGTTACCTGAAGGAGCGCTTACATCCATATATGCCCAGCTGCCCCCTGAGATCGGCGGGAGAGGCCCTTCTCCGGGAGCCCTCCGTGAAAGAAATTAGGAGGGTGGGTACTCGGAGGAGGGCTTTCTCTGCGGTGGCGCCTAAGTTATGGCGCTCCCCAGAGAGGTCCACCTGGCGCCGTCGTTATTTGTTTTTCGGCACCAGGCGAAGACCTTTTTATTTAAGCAGCATTTTAAATGTTAATATTATTGAATTTTATCTGGCCAGGGCGGCTTATTTTATATTGTATGTTTATATTTTATTCTAATGTTTATATTTTTAATTTATGATTATGATTATTTAACTTATTGTTGTAAGCCGCCCCAAGGATTCGGCGAATGGGGCGGCATAAAAATGTTTTAATAAATAAATAAATAAAAATAAGTTCTGTTGGCTGGAGAAAAGGCTGATCCAGGGAAGTTCAACCAGTTCTGGTTAGGTTTGCATCTCACAAGGACCCGATTGGTCGCTCCTGGGTCTAACATTGCTTTTGTTGGTAGCTCTATTGTACTGTCTGGATCTAGCATAGACAGTTGGCAGCAATGGCTCTGGATGCCTTTTCTCATCTTCAGTTTGTGTGTCAACTGTAGATGTCCCCTGAAAAGCCGAGCCCTGCCTTGGTTATGTACAGATTAGACAACAGTAATCTGCTTGGCTTGCAGATGGTAGGAAACAGGTTCAGAAACCTAAGTGGATGCACAGGGAAGCAGTTTGACTACTTAGGGAATCTGGTTCTTTGATCTTAGAGCCCCATTTTTACTTTGGAATTCGGTTCAGTTTGTCTCTGGCGCTGCTTTTGACTTTTAAAGCCCTAAATGGGGTTCTACCCAGAAATCTAACCAATTGGCACATTCCATACAAAGCTGCCTATTTTGCACTTCAGCCCTGATCTCTGCTTTCCCACCCTGAGGTCCGGGCGGTGAGAGCAAGGCCCGGACTCTTCTAGGTGCAGACTGAGAGGCTGTGGAACTCCCTGCCATGGGAGGCTTATGCAAATTGTCCCTCTCTGTGAATTAAGCCTCAGAGAAAAGCCATATTCTTTAGACATTCATTTTTTCAGAGGAGCACGTTCTAATAATATGCCGCCCGTTGTGACTTACAGTATTGCTTCTGCTGTTCATTCATTTTGTTCATGTTTTTAATGTCATTTTATTGACATTCGTTTTTATTGTGATTATGTTAGCCGCCGCAAGGGTCTCATTAGGGATGGAAAGGCCAGGTATCAATATTTCCACAAATAAATTAAAAAAACAAAACAAAAACGCTTTCTCTCTTATGACGGTTTATTGGTAGTCTTTAAACTTTTCCCCTTCAGCAAACATCTTTGTTTGTTCATGGTACTTTTCTTATTTGTCCTGCTTTCCGGGCAGATCTCACAGATCAACGTCTCTGTCATGGAACTGCGGTATTGTAAAACATTTGGAACATATAGGGCGGCTGTATGCAGAGCCATAACCGTACAAGGTATACCTATATAGGTCCATGTAGCCCAGTATTTCTGACACTAAGTGGCAGCAGCTTTCCAAGTTTTTCCAGGCAGGCATCTATCCATGTTCTACCTGGAGAAGTCAGGGACTGAGCCAGGGACGTTTCTATGGAATCTCTTTTGCCTGTGGCTGCTGCACTTTACAGAGGAACAGTAGCAGGGGTGGACAAGCAGACAACTGAGGAAAGTTGCCGTCTATAACTCATCTTGTCTTCTCATTTAAAAAAAGACTGTGGGCTTTAAACATACACACACACACACACACACACACCACCACCACCACCAAAATGGTTTGAATAGCTACCATATAAAAGGTTTGACAATCTTTAAGCAACTCTCCCCCCACCCTACTCAGTCTTTCTGTGAGATGGTTGGTATGCAGTGGGAATGTTATCATTACCTCAAAGAACGTGACAAGAAGAAGTAACGTAAGACAGTTGGTAGCTTATGAGATTCCCTACCCATCCATAATAATCAACTGTTACAAACAAGTCTAAAGTTTGCATTTTGATCTTGACTGTTGCAAAAGCTGCACGTTCAAAATCCAAAGATAAAATCCTTCTAAATATGATCAACAACATTGGAAACATTGGAAAATGGGGTTTGCCAGACTAAAAGAAAGGAGTGTAAAGTTAGGAAGCATCTGTTTTGGAGTATTTCTGAATATGTATATTTCTTCTCTAGCACTGCTGAAGACTTGAAAGAATTAGTCCTATTTCTTGCTTTATCTCCTGCAGTTGTTTTCTCCTGCTGAAATGTGTGAAGGGGCAACATGTACATTTACATGACAAAATCTGTCAACTTGGTATGTGGAAAAAAATCATGCATCTCTTTGTGTGAAGATGTGCAAGCTCTCTGCTCACATATTATAGCAGAGATGCAAAAAGGCGGAAGCACAAGGCATCTGGGTTTCCTTTTCTATTGCTTCCTGTAATATACACAACAGCAATTAAAGCCTTCCCCACACCTGCCAGATAGAGGACTTTAGGGACCCTGTAAAACCCACTCTGTGTTTTATGGATTGTCAAGCACCTTTTGCTGGGTTGTCCACTCGCTGACAGAAATAGATTCTGTGAAAATTAGTATATATGCTGTTGCACAAAATTCAGATCTGCACAAATTTGCACTACCCTGGCTGTATAAATCCCTTCCTCCAAATGTGCAAATCCCTGAAAATGCATATTTTAATGATTTAGCACATGGGGGAAATACACATTTGGAGCTATTTTACATATTTTCTATGAGTAATACATGTCTTAAAAAGTAATCCACAGGTTCTTAAAAAGTGATCCACAGGCGATCCATGGGACTTGGTGAAAGCTAGTCTGCTTCAGAATCTGCAAGCTAGATACTTAGAAATTCAGACTCATTTGTATTCATTAAAGATTTCCCTGGCCACTGGAGACATTCCCTCTGAGTAATCGGTTGGGCTTCCAGTGGGTGGAGGAACCAGCTGTGAGCAGGTGAAGGCAAAGCCAGCAGTGTGTAAGCCAAAGCCAGCAGTGTGTGTTTGGGCCATCTCCCTTTCTTGTTCTCTCTCTCTCTCTCTCTCTCTCTCTGTGCCAGTCTTTGTTCTCTGTGCCAGTCTATCTCTCTTTCTGCCATATTGTTTTCTCTTCCTCTTGTCCTCCTCATCCCATGCAGGGCTGCTGGGGAGATGCATATCACTTCTGCCAGAGGCCTGAACTGACCTGTTGCAGAGGGCTTCCGAAATCAGGCCAGGGGGCCCTGGCTGGCCATGCCTGTCCAAGAGGTCATCTTGCCACTCAGGCCTCTTCAGGCACATAAACTCTCTCAATAGTTTATACTGCAACACAAATTGGAATGGGGCTTTCTTCCATCTGAGAAGCGAGATTTAGAAAGGTTTCCTGCGATGTGAGGCTACATCCACTAGTCTTCCTTCACAATCTGAATATCTTCTTTTCTAGTCAGTATCTTTTACAAAAACATTTATTTATTTATTTATTTATTTATTTATTTAGGAAATTTATAGGCCGTCCATCACTGCCCTCTCTGGATGACTTACAGAATGATATGAGCATAGGGTGATTGGAGGCCTAGCACCTTGTAAGGTGGGAAAAGGTAACTTTCAATGGGCTTAAACTTCATTATTTGATTAAGAATTGTAAGAACCGGTATGGCATAGTGGTGAGAGGGCTGGGCTGGGGATCTGGGAGCTCCCCGGGTGACTTTGAGCCAGTCACAGACTCTCAGCTTAATCTACCTTGCAGGGTTGTTGCTGTAAGAATAAAGTTGAGGGGAGAAGGAGGTATTTGTAAGCTGCCCTTGCAAGGAAAAATATAATTAAGGAAATTATAATTAATTAATTAAAAACTAAAATGTTAAAGCCGACAAATGGATTTTCTTGGTCTTAAGAGATTTTATCCATGTCTTTCTTTTTTGAGGGGGGAGGGGGCACACCAGGGGAAAACACTGATCAAAATGAACAGATTACATTTAAAGAAGGAAAACTTCCAAAGAGAAATAAAGAATGAACAAGGTGACTTTATCAATGTATGAATATTGATGGAAGTCTCCGTGGAACCATCAGGTTTCCTTTCTGCTTTCTTTGAACCAGAGTGAGATGACTTCAATTGATATGCTACTTATATGCTACTTGGGAGAAATGTCCTGTAGCTTGACCTTACCTGACCTGGTCACATGATGCTATATCACATGACTGCCTTGTTTGGCTAGCTTTTCTACAAAACTTGTGTCTGCCCATCGACCAACCTGGAAAATGCAGGACATGCCAATTAGGAGATCTGACCAGGGGATTGCAATGTATGAAGATCAAATCAAAACACATCAAGCCTCAAAGCTGGTACAGGTACAAGCTACAAGACAGCATTTGGAGAACTTTGACATCATTCGGTCTTGCTGATTTGTACACCTCTAGTTCTCAGGCACAAAGTCCTATTTATACACACAGACACAGACAGACACACACACACACACACACACACACACACCACTAAAGACTATAACACCTAGGATACCTGAAGGATTGCCTTGTCCTATATGAACCTGCCAACATGAGCATCTAAGCACCTGAGGGCCAGTGTGGCATAGTGGTTAAGAGCATGGGACTGGGATTCGGACAATCTGGGACTGGGACTCAGCCATGGAGCCAACTGGGTGACTTTGGACCAGTCACAGACTCTCAGCCCAACCTACCTCACAGGGTTGTTGTGGGGATAAGGTGGAGGAGGAGAATGATGTAAGCTGCCTTGAGCCCTTTGTAGGAAAAAGGCAGGATATAAATTGAAAAATAGATAGATAGATACATTTTATTTTCTTCCTTGGATGCTGCATTATCAGTCACCTGAAGCAGGGCCTTTTCAGCAGTAGCCCTCAGTATGTGACTTCAGGGAATGGACAGAAGCTGAACTCTTCTGGAAAACTTGGCAGGGCAATGAAGTGATGCTGGCTCTGTGCTACTTCCTGTTTGAACAAACAGAAAGCATTCCTGGGGTTGTTAAGGTTGTTAAGTAACTTTTATTATATTCTGCCCTGCTTTTGCTTGTCTTTTGATGGAAATAGCAGGGTACACAGTGTAAGGATTTAGTTGTTTTCTCTGTTTCTAAAACTGCTGCAAGTGTTTTGGTTAAAGCAGACAACTGCATCTCTTTATTTTATAGTGCTTTAGTGAGTGCCATCCATTTGCAGTGCAGGGCGAGAAACAGCTGCATAGATTGGCCATTTTTTCCCATGTGTTTCAATAAATAATACTTTTTAGTGGGGTGGCGGAATCTTATTTGTAAATAAAATAATCTAAATACCAAACCAAACAACACCCATTACAATAGCCTGCATACAATTTGCACCCAATATGATATTCTAAAATATAATAGACTCACAGTGCAATCTTACGAATGCTTATTCAGCTAGAACTCCCCTACTGAATTCAGTGGGTCTTATTCCTAGGAAGTGTGTTTACGACTGCAGGCTAAACAACATTTACATGGAAAACTCCTAAACTATTTAAACAATTCTTGAAAATGTATGGCATGATCATTTTAAAACTGAAAGGCAAAATACACCTTCAACTTAAAAGAAAAATACTTAGGCAAACAAGCAAAAATACTGCTCGTGTTTTTTGAAAAATTCCTTGCAGTGGAGGACAATCTAATGTACACGACACTACCATCAAAAAGCAGATGACCTACTATGGGCAGATCTGGCCTTTTTTCCCTTTTTCAATGGCCGGGGTTAGAACAGGAACGATTACTCCTGTTTGCCATGCAACTCTTACAAGAAAATAATCCTTAGCAGATCACAAAGCACAACGAAAGCACAGGCTGCCCTAACCAGTGGCGACACACTCCCACTTCCCTAATGGGCCCTGTATTTTGTAGCTGATGAGCTTCTTCGGAGGCTGATGCGACTCCAGCCTTGGTGCACCCCCTCGAGCCACCTCCACTCTCAGGGCCGGGAAACTCGAGCAGAGCAGCCCTTAGTGAGGCAGGGCGGAGGTGGGAGAGAGCGCTCTCCTGGCATGCGAGGTGCTTTTCAGGAGGCTGCGGAGGGAGTGCTCGCTTCCTTGTGGCCTAATGTCCTTTTAATGACGCAGCAGCTCCATCTACCATTATCTCTTGCACGAAGCACACATTGACGCGCGTAATGACACAGTCTCAAATTATCCATCTTGTGCAAAGAAAAGAAACGCGGAGCAGCAGACCTTTGCGTGGAGGAGAACAGTGCGAGTGCCGACTTTAAAAGTCATCTCATTAAAATTTTCCTACAGCGGCTCTTTAAACGACCCCTCCTCCCTCCTCTGTATATTTAATGAGATTTATTTGAGACACTTACAGAGTGTCATGGAAATGCCAGCACAGTATTTTATTTTATTTTTTTACGGGAGGGGCAACAGTGGCACAATTAACAAAGGTGTGCGCTTGCTTGCTCGCACGGTCGTTCCGATGAATAACTCAGTGGCTCGCTCGCTCCTGCTGCTGCTTGAGATGGTGGCTGTGGGCCACTTTGAGAGGATGCCCCCCGTGGTGGATGCCACACATGCCCCTCCCTCCTGGACCCTGCAGATATTGTGCTCCTCGCAGGGGAAAACCAGGGAACCAGCACCACACTTGTAATGCTCAGGTTCATCAGATCCCAGCGAGCAGCCAGGAGTAGGCAGCTCTGGAGATGGACCTGCTCTCCAGTCAACAGACCCGTTGTTGTGTGGTCTGTTGTGCGGCCAGCAGCACATGGTAGCACATCACCACTGGGCCAATGGATCTGTGACGTTTGCATAAAGACCAAAGGTCCATCCTATTCTGCGTACGTCTTACCACAGTAGCCAGTCAGATGCTGCCAGGAAGCCCCAGAACAGGAGGCAATGGACCTGGTATCCTTCCATATTTTCTTCCCTTTGCATGACTGGAAACTACCAGTGTTCAGAAGTACAAAAGATTACTCAGTGATGGAAACCCTGGCTTCCTATTCATTTGGCCTCTCAGCCTACCTATTGGGTGGGGCTGCCACTGCTCCTCCTTCTGACATCTTGTTTTCTTTGCACATGCAGGACCGAACTATTGTCTGCTCCTCCATCTGTTATTTTCTGGTTCCCTCCTTGCCTTTCTCCAGGGTAATCCCATCACTGGCTGATGACAACGGCTGTGTGTTTAAATAGAATGTTCTTTGTATCAACTATCTCCTTCCGCGATTTTAAATTGCATTCTTATTTAGCCGCGTTACATAGCCACTGCTGGGCTTCTTTTTGTGAGGGGAGAAAGCAGGAAGTGCTGCTGTGTGGCTGACAATAGAAAGTGGAGGAAACAGCATAAGAGAGAGAAAGGGAAGAGAGAGAAAAGGGTGTGGGGAAACTTCAGCTGGAGCCCATCTCAAAAGCCTTCTCTCTGGAGCTTATCTGCTTTCCAGCAGCCAGCCCAGGGGTGAGGGCCTGAGCTCTGCCGCATTCAGTTTGCTAAAAAGGCAGGTAGGGGATGAAGTGTGCCCATGCATGGATGTGCAGGCCAAATGCAGAGCAATGCTTGCATCCAGGATCTGTAGATAGGGGTCTACAGCTACAGGAGGTATTTGGGGTCTCTCTGTGTGGTGACTGTTTTCTGCATTAAATGTGTACAGTGTTGGAACTAGGGAATGTCAGACCCTGGACTTAAGGGTCCTATCTCCCTCTCTCCCTCTCTCCCTCTCTCTCTCTCTCTCTCTCTCTCTCTCTCTCTCTCTCACACACACACACACACACACACAGAACACACTGGAACAGAGTTCCAGCACCGTTTTTTGACAGATTTTTCAAGTTTTAAAAGTAACTTTTGAAAATTTGATGTTTGGTCCACGTGGATTCAAATCGCCCTGTTGAGCGTAGCAGGTTGGTGGCAAAATCATTAAAATGGTGCATGTGGGCTGCTTGTGTGTCGAATCTGATGCATGCGTACTTCATCCGCGCTGGTTGTGATGGTGCTGCTCGGCTTGTGGCGCTGTGCGGTTTGTGATTGGTCCTGTGGTAGTGCGCTGAGTGTTTACTGCGGGTGGCGACCATTATGTTTTGTTACACAACTGGCGTGTGTGGGTGTGCGTACAGTGATTGACTACGTGCGAAAGGTTAATAATTTCATGAGTTCCGGCACCATTTTTCTTACAAAAAAAGCACTGCATATACACTCGCACTCTATTTAGATGGCCAGGTGTGTTACCCCAGCTGTGAAGCACGTACTTAATATTTCTCTTCCCACCCACCCCCAACCATGTTAGTCTTTACAACTGCTTCTGCTGATGTAAGAACCGCAACAACACAACTGCTGATTAACCTTGATTAAATTTTTTTTTTAAACTTTCAGCACATACAGTTTGCATTTTAGGCTCACTTAATTTATCGCACTACTATGAAGAAAACTGAATTTGCATCTGATACCCTCATCCTCAGTCACTGCCTGTGTGGTCATTTGGTGCCCTGCTGGGCTGCAGGGCCCTGGACTTTTGCCCCTGGTCCAGCGTTAGCTGGGCAGTTCTGCATCTTCCTAACGTTGCTCCATGATTATTTCTGTTTCGGTGCCTCATCTTTAGTCGCAATCACACAGGCAACTGTTTTCCCCATCCAGTCTCCCCATATTGTCTCTAAGCCTTAATTATTAATCTGCCCCCTTTTTTTTAATGGCATACCACTCTGTACCAAAGCTGATTCCAGAGCAGTTTATGCAGTGAAAATTGTGTTCCATTAGGGGAAATGGGAGCTACAGTAACATGGAATCACAGTGTGCATTCTTTAAAACAGAGAGATGTTCTTGAGGTCCCGGAGCACTGGGAAAGAGTAGAAGAGAGACTGTATTGCGATGAAGAAAGTACATAGGGTAGGGATATTATTTTCTTGGACACAAAAAAGAAGACACTGAGCTGATTCAGGGCATACTTTTATCTAACACACACACAGGAATATCACACATATCCTAAGCACAGTTGAATGACTGATGCTCGAACTCACTGTTCATGTCATGTCACTGATTATTTTCTGCAAATGGGGAAATGCACAAACTGAGCAGTGATTAAATGTGAATTCTGCACAACTCTCCTGGACTCAGTGTGTGCAAAACTTGTACAAATGTCCCAAATTGATGCAATTTTCCTAACTTTATGGAAATGTTTTTCATTTACACCATAGACAGGACTGAGGCTTCTTCAGTCTATGGGGGAAATTTGTGCACATCTTAAAATTTGCACAAACCTAGGAAATTGCATTAAAATTAAGACATTTGAGCAAATGCAAATGCAGATATTCACATACATTTTCAGTGGAGACATAGCCATGATTGTGATTGCATTTCACACGGCAAATGAGATATGCTTCTGTGTGCAGAAATGAAAATTCCCGCACATCCCTATCTTTGGACAATACCGTTCTTGTTACAGGAGTGAGTGAATAGTAGAATGACTAGTATGGAGTGAATGGCAGGCGTGCTTTATGATTGTTCCAATATGGTAACATCTAAAGTCAACCCACTAGGAATTGACTGCTTGCTGGAACTGGGGAGACCAGTTGTGTGGCACCCCTTTCAGCATTTGTCTATTAATAACCCCATCAGAAGCTTCTGGGATAGTGGATTTAGAAATCCAACATCTTTGCTGCACGAATGCAGCCTCCTTCATTGCTTGGATGTGTGGCAAAGCTGATTTTGCCAGTATAGTATTTCTGAAGCCTTCTTAGGCTTTCAGGTGAAAAGGGCAGACTCTTAGCTGCTGGCTACCAGCACTTAATTTTTAAGCTGCTGAGCCTTCCCATGCCCGGTGCTTTGTGAACTGCTCTGGTGCATGCATATAATTTGCATGCTTATTTATCTCCTTCTCTCACCCCAGTGAGCCTCCTTCTGGCTGGCCTAATTCTATTAAAATGGGTCTCTGCCTCACTAGTCACAGGCAGCCATCAATTAGCAGCATCACTTTCAAAAGGCTTTGCCCCGGAGAAGTTGCATCCCATGACTGTCCTTTCCCATCCCTTGCCCCTTTTGGAGCATGGAATGTTGTAATTAGTAATAGCAAGAGGAGGACACTGCCTGGATCTCAACAGGCCAAGAGGATGTTGGCAAAGGGGATTGGAGCTTTATTTACGCATGTAGCAGAAACACTGACCTAATCTGGAAGGAGACTGGTTGCAAAGGTTTACAGGCGCTGGGTTGGTTATATGCACAGTGAAGAAAGACATGGGATATGAAGCCAACATTTCCAGTGTTCTGGTAGAAGCCTGATCAGTGCAGATTCAGTTAGCATGGATATAGTACAAGTTCATTTCCACGTGTGTGTGTGTGTGTGTGTGTGTGTGTGTACAACTTAACAAAATGGGAAATCTTTGCTCACTTTCCAAAGGTAAGAACCAATGTTTCCATTTTGTGTGGCTGCTCTGAAAACAGAATCCTGTTTGCTCTCCAGTGTTTATGCATTTGAAATACTTATATATCACCCTTCATTATCAACTCACAAGGTGGTGTACAAAATTCATTAGAGCAGCAATTAAAATAAAATGCAAGGACAAGAAATAAACAAAATGTCTACTAAGCTAGGGACAATGCCTGCTCTTGTAAATGACACTGTGCAAGTGTACACAAACTCCAACGACACCAATATCGCTGCCTAGCATGGTGGATCCCAGGAAAACCATTGTGCCTGCAAGTGCTGTTGGCATGGCGCCAGAAGTCATTTACACTACTGCTAATTAATTTATGTTGCTTTGAATACTGTCCTTGGGTAAAGAAAAATTCTTCGGCAGGTACTGAAACATCTTCAAGGATCTCCCCTGTCACACTGCAGTCGGTCAAGATTCCAAAGGTGTGGAGCTGCCATGGAAAAAGTCTCTGCCCTCTAAAGTGGCCATGTCTCGGTGCTAGTACCTGTAGACTTCACCTAGAATGGAACCAGGACAATCTAAGGCAAGAGTGCCAACAATTGGCACAAAGAAGCTTAAAATCAAGAGTAATGACATATAATTGCCTAGCTGCATCAGGTCAAGCTCCATCTACTATGCACTCAGTCTTTAACAGTGGCCAAGCAGCAGGGGGAATAATTGCTATCACGTCTTTCCAGTTCTGAGTGTATAGTTCTCCATGGGCTGCTTGTTACTCTCTCTTTCCAGGATGCAATAGCAAGGGTGGGAGATGCATATACTGTTGGTTTCCAACTCACATCAGGCCATTCAGCATGGCCAATGGTCATGGCCAAAGTACTCAGCAACATCTGGAGAGCTGCTGTTTCTCTTCTGCTACAGTTGGGGGGGTGTTTTTCTATCATGTGTACATGTGTGTGCGCCAAATACTTATGGGACACTCTAAGTAGCTCTAACCCTAGGCATGATGAAGTTGGTAATGCTATTTGCTTGCCTGCAGCATCTAGTAACCAGAGGATCTCATGAGTACATGTCCTAGAATGTAAAGGGAAATAGTTGCAGGTGGGATATATTTGAGATTTGAGTAATGCACACTCCCTTCCTATTCTTTGTCTTGTAAGAGGCATGTCCTATGAGGTAGTGGTTGATTTTCTCCCACTCATACTCTAGCCCTAGCTTAGATGGTGAAATTGAGCCACAGATATATTGGATAATAGGGAATCAGGGAAAAGTTCACCAGAGATCAAAAATCTTGCTTGATCCATGACGGGTAGTCAGTGTTGCTGCCTAGATCTTGCTAAAATCTCAGCATAGCTGGACATGTAAACTGAAGTGAGAAGTAAGGATTGAGAATAGCCTTTTCTTCAGACCATGCAAGTACTTGCTACTTTCCTGTTAGCTTTTTCACAAACCTCATAGAAATGTGCTGCATCAGATGGTCAGTCTGTTTAGAAATAACGGAGAGCTTCAGATCTACTCAGCTGTCAGTCAAGACCATTAGAAGGTTTTATTTGAAATGATCAAGTAATACATGGTCACTCTTTGGATATGTTAGGTCCCTTGAAAGTTGATCATTTCTAGAAATGGACTGATTCCAGATAACAGTGAAAGACCACCTTAATTGTTGTGTTTCTTGTTTGCATATTGCCCAGATTACTTTTCAAATTAATGGGGTAAGCAAAACAGACACCATCGCAAACAGAGTAGACTTCGGTCAGGAACTATCGTAATAATTCCAGATGGCAGAGAACCATAGCCACGCCTTTTGATATGGCTGAACATGCTTTCAGTCCAGCTGCCTAATTTGTTCAGCTCCATTCAAGATAAAGATGGCATTAATAGCCCCCTTCACTTTGTGGGGCCATCACAAAAGTGGGGAAATATGTTTGGGGAAATAAGGGCAAATTCTTACAGTTCGCTGGCTTATATTTCCCAATGTGCATGCCAAGAGTTTTTCCCCTCATCCTGCTTAAAACACACAAAAGGCTCTTGCGATCCCGCCAAGCAGAGCAGTGGCGTTTCTTTTTACTTTCTGAACACTGCAATGGAAACAAGGTGAGATTGTGATGCAGCATCGTTGCCTGGGGCATAGTTGGTGGAAGGGGAAACCAGCTGCCCCATAAGATCTCGAAAGTAGTAAGGAACACTGCTGGACAATCCAGGCGAAAAGCATGAGATACACTCTTTTCAACACTCCCCAAAACTGTAAAAATTAAACCTGCCCTTAAAGATCTTTTCAGTCTTTGGGGATGATCCCCCTAAAGTGCTAAAAAAAAAAAAAAGGCAAGCATTGCTAGCCTGGCACACAGCAAATATGTGCCCCTGGTTAGACTTTCATTCCCATTACACATTACGGTAGACTCCCAACTATCCGGCCTAATGTGGTGGAAGGGCAGGCCGGACAGGGCAGAGTTCTATAAATGCTCATTTCCTACCCCACACATACCATTAAAAACACCCTTTTTATACCAAAACCCGCTCTTATTCACATTTTCTGACCTCTTAGTACAGGCCAGTACTTTATAAATGTTTGTTATGTACTGTACTGTACGTTTTAAAAATTTATTACAGAAAAAGGAAGTCCAAGGATAAAAATATTGCACACATTTTAAGATACATTTTATAATGGCTAACTTAATTGCAGGAAACATAAAATCATGTACACTGTACAGTATGAAAACATGCACTTTTAAAATAAACAAAACATTAACGTAAAACGTAGGCTTAATTCTTACAAAAAATATTTAAACTTATTTTACTGTTCATTGATAGTTATTTTTTAACTAGGCCGAATAGTATGGAGGCCAGATAGTCGCGAGCCGGATAGTCGAGAGTCTACCGTATATAGGATTATGAAGGATTTCAGGAAGGGAAACAATGGCATAACTGATGGTAGCAGTTGAACCTCATGGTGTTCAGGCTATCCCCATTAATTCCCTATTTTTTTGCCCATTACCTTCAACGCATACAGTGCTGACTAGAGATACTGACAAAATACTGTACTGTAAGGTCCACTGACCTGATACAGTTGACAGTATTTAAGTAAGTTGGGGAGAAACATTTTCTCTCTGCAAGATCACATTTTAACTGTGACAATGCCTCCCTTTGACGTTTGTTTCTTCCTCTGAATACTCCTACTAACATAAAACAAATACCCGATCATCTCTCTGTTCTTGCTTCTCTCTGGCCCATGTGGAGTTCCATAATGCAATAAACTTCTGTTTGCTGAGTGGCTTTTTGCTCCAGTTAGACAGGAAAGATGCAAAATGTTCCCTTAAACTCATCCACATAATGCCCTTAGTCTCTGTGGGTTCCCTTCCCTTTCAAGGTTCTTCTGAGCAAAAGCTTATTGCAACACAAGCTGCAATTAATATAATATTCAGTGATTGATCAGGAAACCTGCTGGTTTAAGACCACAGTTAACACTATTTCATGTTAGTTCAAACTCCACAAAACCAGGAAATGGCAAGTTAAGGCTGACATCTTAACTCATGTGCCCCATGAGTAGCGATTATGTTGTGCAAGGTCACAATCTGTGCTTGCCTGCATAGTTCAGCTCACAGGAGAATTCCTCTAGCAATGTGCTGTCAAGAGCTGCGTAGCGCAGGACAGGATCAGTGGGCCTTCTTTCCTGGTCCCTGGGCCCATCTTCCCCAGCTAGATCTGGGCCTGAAAGACCAAGGAAAAGTGAGGGTGCATAGAAGGGTAACTTGTAAGCATTTTCGGGTTTGATTGTTGTTAACAATCCTTTTAACCTGGTTAAGTCCTCTAGGGGGCTCTTCAGAAATCACAAGCTGCTGGAGAGGATGATGCAAGGCTAGAGAAGGATAAAAATGGTAAATGTTTCAAATGTATGTGTTTTGAAAGGATGCATTTTCAAATGTATGCATGCTAATGAACTTTTGTGTTTGTCTGTTTGTTTTCCGGACTGTGAATAAAATACTAGCTTGGAAATGTATAGACTTCAACAACAGGCAGTGGCCAAGTCTGTGTGCAGTCCAGAAGGTATGAACTACATAAAGCCTGATCAAAAGTGTAGTGAAATGAATTTTTCATACCTCCCTTGATACACTATCCCAGGGAGAGGCAGCCTGGTGCCCTCCAGCTGTTGTGGACTGCAAGCCTTGGAGGAGTTTCGGACCAGTGGCATGCTGGCTGGGCTGATGAGATTTGTAGTCCAGTGAATGAATGAATGAGATTTGTGGTCCAATCGATCAATCAGTCAATGAGATTTGTAGGCAAATAAATAAATAAATAAATAAATAAATAAATAAATGAGATTTGTAGTGCAATAAATAAATAAATAAATAAATAAATAAATAAATAAATAAATAAATAAATAAAGTGTCCAGTAACGAACGAAAGAAAGAAAGAGTCCAGTAACTTATAGTGGATTGGCTCCAGAATCCTTGTCCTGCTAGTAGAAGGTTACTATCTGCTCAATGGGGCTTCCTGGAGGTGAATACTAGACTGGGTTCAACAAACCACTCTGTGCATGCTCAGAGATTAATTCTGGGGATTTGTGCTTTTTGGCCAATAAAGGCCACTTGCAAGGAAAAAGGTCTGTGGCTCTCAACACCAGGATCCCTTCCACATGGTCCCACCCTTGAGCTCCTTGACAGGTGTTTAAGGACATTGTAGATAGTCATGCTGCATACACTGCAGGGACTCATCATGAAGATGGAAGAATACTTGGCAAACCACCTTTCTCTTCTCCATTAAGCAAACCCTTGCTGGCAGGAGTCTCTTAATGGGATCCCAGAGGAATAACCCTGGCTCTTACGATCCCGGACTCTGCCATCAGAAACATGACACTTGGTGCCATTCAAAAATAGCTTCTGACTTTTGCTAGGTCATTTGGCAGGAATCTAACACTCCCTCCGTTTCCCAGCTCTGGTCTCAGCAAAGACAGAGCATTTCAAGGAAACAGTGAAAATTAGAAAACCTAATTGCTTGGCTGCCTAGGAGAGAAGTGTTTTTCATGAGTGGTGACTGCAGCTGTGGTTGTTTTGTATGTGCACTGCTTGGGATAATTGTGTTTCCTTGTCAGATCTTCTCCACAAGCCTGTTATGACACACAAGGAAGAGCAGAACAACACGTTATGCTTAATTATTTTCTGGTAGGCCAAGCTTCTTTAGGGAAAGAAGGGTGAGAAGCCACAAGAAAAGCTATCAGTTGGAGGAGCTTATTCTAGGGAAAAAAAGTGGAAGCATAAATAATTATCTTATGGCACATACTTCCAGCTTCACAGTTATTGGGACTAGATTTTTGTGTATAGGCAAAAATGTGAGCTTGAAATCAAGATTCTACAGTCCCCACATAGGTATAATCAATGTTATTTTCTTCCTGACCCTAAAGAGATTTTTAAAAAATACATAGCTGTTCATATTTTTAAGTCTCTGGACTCCTACTGCCAATGTAGGAGGCCAATTAGTGTAAATTGCAGTAGGGAAACTAGTCCATAGAGATCTAGGACCAAGATTTGCAGCAGCTCATTCCTCAGAAGATAAAGGGTTCATATCTAATGGGAACAATTTTGCATCTCTGACAAGGTGAACAAGAAATTGTATCTAAACATCCAAAGGAGGATTTTTTAGGCCTCAAGCGTGCAGCCTCCCATTTGCTTCCAAAGACAAGGGTCACATCTCCATCTCTCTATTCCTTTGGGCTTCATTCATGCAAGGTAAACCAAATCACACTGAAATCCCCAGTCTCTCCAATCCTGTACTCCATGAACATCCCATCCTTTCCTAAGGGATTCTTCTCCCAGTCCCAAACTTGCACCAATGTTTTAGGAATTCCTCATTGTCCCTTTTTGCTTCCTAGATGTTGCGTAGAGCATTGCACATATTTGTAGTTCGCTACACCTTTCCGTGCCTTCAGCTCATTTGTGCCTCCTTCCTCTATATAATGTGCTTTGATCAAACACCATTAAAAAGCAAGTGATTGTACAGATGTGTTTGAATGGCATTTTGCCAATATGCAGGAATGCAGGTGCACATTAGTAAAATGAAAAACTAAAAGGACCTTGGTCTGTTGAATAGAGGATTACCTTTTTGCGGTGCTTATCAATGGACATGTATGAATGGATCCTGTCAAGGTGGGGACGGGAAGAGATGCCAGTGGAGGAAGCTGCAGCAAGCTGAAGTTGCTCCAGTTCTAGTTTGGTCTAATTTTTTTCTTTCTCCTAATTAAACTGGAATCCAGAAGGAGAGGAATATGGAGCAGAGGCAACCAGAGGAAAAAGAAACAGGAGGGGGATCTCTCACGCCTGTGCTTTAATCCCCCCTGATAGAAGAGCAGGCCCAGAATTCAGCCTTTGCAAAATCTGGTGCACCCTGATGCATCTGCAGCTTTGTGAGCCAGAGTACAATCACACTTCCAAATTCATAGTGTACCAAAATTTGTTTTACAATGTATCTGTCAGGATACATGTGGGCTACATGAGAAAGCAGGTTAAAACCCCTTAACATTTCTAATCCATACATAAACACAGAAACACTGCACAAAGGGTTCATGAATGGGAACCTGTGGACACATGAACACATGCTGGTAATACAAGGTAAACTAAATCTACCCACATTTCCCATGCTTCATTTCACGTTTGCTGACTGATCACTGCCCTGAGTGCGAGTTCTTGTGGAAAGGTAGAATACAAACTGAACGAACAAACAAGCAAACAAACATCATACATGACACACTCATTCCCCTTGTCATAAAGACTTGCTACCTCCATAGTGTCGCCTTTGGAACCTCCAGTAATGTAGGTACAACAGAACCATCAAAGACAGGTAATGCCATGGGGCCCTTTGGTTTATGCATCCACATCTGTCCCTCCTCCCCTCAGGGCTAAAGGTTCTGTTGGTATTGCTTGGAAGACCTGCATGCTCCTATTTCTGATTCGCAAGGCACTAGTGTACATGTGTGTCCATGCATATGTACCAGCGGATCAGGGGAAAAGGCAGCCAATTGCAAAAATTTAATGATATGTCCAATATGTCTATCATCTATTTATCCAATATGATGGTAATATGGGATCTTTAAAAAAAATGTAAATATAATATTTCTAATAGGCAGAAGGGTTTTTGTTTCAGAAGGGTGTAGGAACAACACCCCAGATTTTCCCTCCCTCGACACACCCCACCTTTTATAATAACTGCTTGGACTTCTCTTTACCTTCTGATGCCTGATTTAATAAAGCAGAGCAAGATTGGGTTGAATTGCTGCTCCGAAGTGCCAAAATGCATGCGTGGCACAGCAACTCATCTAAAGGAGAAAACAAAGTTAAATAAAAAACAACGATGAATTGAGCAGGAGAGTGCATAAGTTACTGCCGCCCCGAGATGTTCATAAATAATGTAGATGCCATGGGGTGGTGAAGCTTTTTACTCAGTTAATTAATATGTACAGTAACACTCGCGCACTCGAAAAACAATGGCCCAGGCTCCTTTCCCCCACGTGCTAAGTAAAAATATTTCTTGAAGGACTGACACATTTATTATTTCCACCGTAATTACCTTATTATGGAGCATTTGTAATAAAACACATTAAGGAACTTCAACCCCATACAGGGCTAGTACATACAGGGATTTTTGCTTTGAAAAATTTGCGAGGAGTTCGGCACTCACAGAAGGTGGGTTGGGTCCCACTCAGTAGCCTTGAGGCAGCTTTGCTCATGCCCCTTGTTCTTGGCCCAAGGCCACCTCCTCTGCTTTTGCAGCATCTCTCAATTCCACGTAAAAGCCCAAGTCCTTGTCTGGCCCTGGATGCATCCCATCCTCTGCTTCCCACCTGTTCTCGGGCACCGCTCCTGTCCTGCTGGTGCTCCTCAATTCTGATCGGTCATGCCCTGAAATGCTTCCCCTTCCCCCCGCACAAAGCCTTCTCCATTTGAAGGACTGTCCTGTCAAAGTCCAGTTTAAAAATAAAGAACCGTAAGAACAGTGAACAGTGCCAGGCACCAGGCTGACCAGGCATGGGTCCCCTGGTCACCGCCTTTCACATGGAGGTGACAGGTACTACATTTCTGTTTAAATTGGAGCAATCATTTCTAAATTTGCATCTGTGTATACATATTAACATACTGAAATTTTACATGCATTAGTGCCTTCTTTTTTGATGGTACCTTTCCTCTTTTTTGGCTATTTTAAGTGGCTGCCCTGTGGTTCACAAAGTCCCAAGGCATCCTCAACTTGGATGGAATGGCAACCCCCTCCCCTCCCCTCCTCGCTCTCTAGGTGGGAGGCAGCTGGCCTAATCAGCCTCCCTCCCTGCACAATCTCACTCAGGAGCAGTGCTGGACAAATCAGGTTTGTAACTTGGAAGGTGCCCTTCACAATGCCCAGTGGGGAGATGGCCTGGAAGCCATGGGGGAACCAGGGGCCTTGGCATTGCCATAGCGGTCTCTGGGAGTCTGGCTTCCCAGTCTGCATGAGCTGCCTGCCAATATCAGAATCGGCCCCAGCACAGTGCACAAACAGACTGACCCAAAAGACGCCCCGTCCAAAGTGGCCAGTCCCCCCTTGCAATCATGGCAAAACAACCCAGGCATCTTTCCACTGCATGTGGGGCACCTTCTGATGTAGACCTGGCCAGGGCCCTCTCATAGATGTTACCAAGTTGCTTACCTAGCTTTTCAAACTGAGAGAGCAGAAGCCGCCTTTGCCAAGGCTCATGTGGCCATAGCAGTGGTGCTGCCTGAAGAGAGACCAGCAACTCCCAGTTGAAATCCCTGCCTTTGCTTTGACTCTTACAGCTGCAACCTATTTTATGTCCCTCACATATAAGATGTGTGTGAAAACAGCTGTCCTGGAAAATAATCTTTATCTATCTCATAGGTTGTTCCCATTATACCAGGGGTCTCAAACTTGCCAATTGTGGCCCGTGGGATGATATTTTGTGGCCCCCACTTGATATCAAAGTTTAGTGATAGTGTTTTTCTCACACGCACCTGCGTGAGTCGTTACCCTGGGCACAATATTCCCTCTAAGCTGCGTGCTGGGACGGGCGGGCCACGGGGCAGGGGCCCTGCGGCCTTTAAATGTGGCTGAGCTGTGTAAGAGGAAGCGCTGTCAGGTCTCTGGCAGCAAGGAGTAGGAGGAAGTAAGAGAAGCCTATGTTCTGAAGAACCGTTCATGTTCCGAATTGTTATTAGTAAAGATTGAGAAGATTGGATCAGTTGTACTTTTTTTGGAATACTTGAAATCCGTTTTTTGTGGAATACTCGATGCGGCCCAGCCTCACCCAGCCTCTACTTCCAGCGGCCCCCAGGTAAGTTGAGTTTGAGACCCCTGCATTACACCAAGGATTCCATTCCTGATCTTCTGATCCTGGACAGCTCCTTGTCTTTCAGTTTTGACCATCTAATTGCTTTATTCATCTCAGAGAACTAGGCTTAGTCTGAGTGATAAAGGAGATGGGCCCAGCCCCTGCAGCAGCTTGGTTCCCGGGGCTTCATCCCTGAATCCTTTATGCATGTGCTGTGGAAAATCCAGTCCCAGCTTAAGATGGCTTTCCGGCCATTCCATCCCGCATGCATTTGCTATTCAAAACCCCCAAACAACCTGGAGGCTCAGTGCATGCGACACTGGTGAGAAAGGAGTCCAATTGGATGGGCAGTTTCAAAGGTCATAAAGCCCAGGTTTGTCAATGCACATTGATAGTGGGTGACGATTGCACTAGTACCTGTTGCACACTCAGAGAGGAGCTGGAGAAGCTGTTTGGGAGTCACTGTGTAGTTAGGCCTGACTTTTGCAGCTGGTTGGGTGGAAGCCTTGTGGAGCTCCAGGGAGCAGGTGCTTGCTTTTGGAAGAAATGATGCTGTGTCAGCACTATTTGTCTGAAACCTTGCTTGTTCCCTCACACCCACAGTGCCCTTCTGTAACTAGATACCAGAAGAATAATCCTCAGGGTTCTCTTCTTCTAGTATTATCTGCCGGATAGCAGTTTCTCCTTGATGTTCCTTACAGTGCAGAACAACACAGTCCTTACAGATTTATGCCATGCCATGAATACCTCCTTTAAAAGGCCTGACTTCTATGGAGGCCTTGGGCTTCTATGGACTCTTTATATGTAAAGACTGACTTGACTAGTTGCCCTCTTTGGGCTTCTGCACACCTGCTTCAGCCTTCTGATCCTTTCATTGGACTTTCCCTTCCTGCCAAACGTTCCCTCATTCCAAAATCTTTGGCACATTGAGAATGGCAATCAAAGTCTCTCTGAACTGAACTGTCCAGTCCCCACATACAGATTTCTTTTCACTCCCTTTGTGCTCTTTTCCTTTCGCCCAACAGGGAAGATCTGTATAATCCCATGGCAGCCATTTTGGCCAACTAGAGTCCACCAAATCCCTGAGGTACAAAGCTCCAGCAGCAGCTAGGGTGGAAAGCAGAAGGGGTGTGTGCAGCGCATGGACTCAGCTGCCCCATGTAAGCACCAGGATGCCCCATCTGAGGTTGTAGCTGATGGGCTCTCCACGCCAGAGATAAAGAGCAGAGCAGCTCACTCAGGTACATGTAGGTGATACAATTTTCCAGTACGGGTCTGGATAGGAAGCTACATTTGTGCTTCCTTGGGCTTTGGCACCAGACATTGCACAGTTTGAGAGAAAGCTGCTGGCTGCCACATTAGCTTTATGTTTGGAGAGGAAACACAGCAAGCAGAAACTACAAAGAACATATTATGAGGTCAGATCAATGGTTCAACCAGAATTCTGACCCCGACAACAGCCAATAACGTCTGTTTTGAGTGCACAAAGAAATTGTCAATTGTTTCCCCTCTCTGCAGGTCTAATGGGATAGCTTTGGCAAGAGGATGCATGCCTGGAGCATCTTCCTCTTTCTTATGTTCTTGAACTCTTAACAGTTACATTTTAAAACGAGTTTAGAAAATTGGCAGGAATTGGATCTGTGTCTTTGTAATGTGTGGATGGTCAAATTGTTAAGTGGTTTTGAGGCTCACACTTCAGAAGACTCCTGGAGGTAACTTCCTCATCAATACCCTGATTAAAAACACAGATAGGAAAAATTAAAATGGGATCCAACCAGGCCCAGATCTTCTATAGGATGCTTGACTGCTGGGTTTCTCCTCCTCGTTCTCTTCTAAGGTCTTGTAATAAGCAGTTACGTGGGTGATATTCCCTGCATTGTTACATGAGTTCTGCTGTCCCAGATGTCTGGGGCCTCTCCTTCAGGTTCTTCCCCTAGTCTCTTTATCGGCCCTTCCCCATTATTGGGTGTTTGCCCATTACTGCAGGCAGGGGAAGAAATTGGTGGGAGAAGCCTGGACAGCCTTTTCTCCCACCATCAGGGCATCAAGAACCACATCTGGAGTCTCCTGATGACAGCCTGGTAAGCGGACCAAGTCAACTCCATCTTGTGGTGTATGGAAGAGTTTGGTAAAACACGGTCTCTGTCTTTTAGGGATCATTTCCTGTCAAGTCTACAACTAGCTACCAACCGTATGCCCATGTCATGGTGGTTGCTTCCTATTTGTTCCACCCTTTGGGGCACCATATGGAGTTAGCTGAGTCCTTACACACTCAATAGGATGAAGCTTTTCCCCTTCCATGCCACACCATAATCTTTTCCCCAAATGTCCACTGTCGATTTAACAGAGATATATTAGATACCAGCAGGTAGAAGAAGGATGTTCCATCTTCCTTTGTTTTCTTTGCAATGGCTTTAATATGATCTGCCTGCCAGCCTTTAACCAACTTGGATAAATAAAATCGAAGGGTCTGTGAGTTCTAGACAGGGGGTTCAGAGTATGTCTGCTAGAGTGGCTGATTACACATTGCCAAAAAGGAGGAAATGGATCATCAAAAAAAAAAGAAGGCATGAACAGACATAGAATTTTGCTTATGCTGATTTACATTTGTAGACACAAATGCAGAAATAGATCCTATGAGCAGTATCCAACACTGCCCACATGCCCCTGTCGATTACGCTGCATTTTGCACACTGTCCCGAGTTTCCAGGGTAAAGTTCTCTTACAAATGCTTAAGTCCTGCTCTCTCAGGAGAAGATGCCGCAGGTAGCACTTCGATGACAACTTGGTGCTGGTGATGAGGGCCCGGCCTAAATGGGCTGCTCCTAGATTTGATGGTCTGGAGCACATTTCCAACTGAAGCAGCTGCTCTGCCATGCGAAGGGAAGATATTTCAACCCCGCTCAGAGCTGAGGAGGAGAAAGGGCCCATTTTCGGAGAACACGCTGCAGCAGATGTCTGGCCAGGATCCAGCATGAAGATTGCGGTAGGAAGAGGGGTGGGGTAGGGGACGTTTCCTCAATCGCCAGCTCTGTTTTTATGTGCCTTTCTCTGGCTCCCGCAGGCCATCCGGGCACTTGTCAAGCCTCCTGGAAAGGGGACAGGCCTGAATGACTGTAATATGAGCCGTGAAAGTGGATATTAAAGGCTTTATTACAGGGTGGATATTAAAGGCTTTATTACAGGGTGATGCCTGCTAATTGCAGCACTTCTTTCAGGGAGCAGAGAGATGATGAACACCGGAGACAGCACCCAATTATTAGAACTCAGTTGGTGTGAAGAGAAGGCGGCGCAGTTACCAGAACTTTATCTAGCTAACATCATAGGCCTTGGATTAAAAAAGAAAGAAACAAAGAAAGAAAAGAAATTTGTCTCACTGCAGCCTGTTCCGTGTCATCTTAGTGTTGTTTTGATTATAACATTTTCCTCATCATGAACAATGAGAATTCATTGTTCATTCTAAGCTTATGGACTACCACTAGTGTTTTGGGCATAAAACACTGCTCAGAACAGCTGGGAATCCTTTAAAGATTGGAGGGGAAAGACCCTGGCCAGTCCCCCGATCCCTCATCCCCACCCCAAGTCAATTCCAAGGTAAACGTTTAGGAGGAGCTGATCTTATGATTGTTTTCATTCTAAAAAAAGCTTTCCCAGTTATATGTTTTCTTTTACTCTGGATAGGGAGAGAGACAATGTGCACGCCACATTGAGCACATCCGACAACTGCCATGGATGGCAGGGAGAGATGCATATATGTTAATAAATAATTATGCTTTGGTTGAGTCCATATGTGCTATGCAGGACTATGGCTCTGATAAAGCAGGTAATGAAATGACTGGCAGAGGTGGAAAAATACCCACAGAATGACCTGACTGGCACTGGTGGTGCTAGGAAGTGAATTTTGAGGTGGGGCAATCTGGAATATAAACTCCTTCGCTTTGGGGACCTTCACCCCAACAGCTGACCCTGGGTTCCTTTGGAATTCATCACCTCATACTGGGGTTCATCTCTTGTCTGTAGCCTACCAGCCCACACCCCTCTCTCTTCATTGCCACCTTCTGATTTTATTTTATTTTGCTAATCATTTGTGGTGGAGAGGCAGTAACAGGCAGTCTCAAGAAGAGTGGAACCTCTTTCTCACTAGCAGCTTGGCACTGCCTCTCTGTAAGGTGGCCATGTGTCCTAATTTACAGAGAACAGTCCTCTGCTTGAAGTGGTGTCAGATAATGGTCAACTCTTTGAAGGGAGACAAACTGAGGATGAAAATCGTTGGGTATATATGGATGAATGAGGAAGTGGACGGACATAAGGAGCTTTTGACTAAGAATGTGGAGGGTTTTGGCTGCCTTGGTATTGGAGAGTTGGAAGAGGATGGAGACTTGAAATGCAGACTTATCTGATTACTAAAGGGTTGAGGGGATTGTTTCTGGTTCAGGAAACTGGGACCTGGGAGAAAGGTATCACTGTCATCCAGGGAACCAAAAGAATTCACTGCATTTGAATTGATACAAATCAACCAACCATTCTTCAGAGTCAGGAGGTCTCTGAGCACCTCATGTTGGAGATAAGTCTCAGCCGATGCTCTTGACTTTGTGCCCTGCTTGTGGGTTGGCCAGAAATGCCTGGCTCACCATGAGTGAAGGCAGAATCCTGGACTGGGCAGACCTTGGCCTGATCCAGCAGAACAATTCTTTTAAGCCAGTTCAGTTTTTGTTGATTTATCTTTTTAAAAAATATATTCCAGTTGAACATGCAGTCATTAATGTATTGAACAAGGATGAAACGGTAAGATCAGTCTTTACCTGGGAATAATCCCCACTGAACATAGTTGGACTTACTTCTGAGGAAAGAGGCAAAAAAAAAAAAAAGGTGCTGAGAATACTTGAGAAATACTCAAAATGTAATAAAACCTTCCAAACACGAAGCTGTTACTCATTATCTGGAAAACTTATCAATACCACAATACAGGGAAAAGGTTATCCGGGCTGCAAATGGCAAAATACAGGATAGATGAAATATTTTCCAATGAAATAATAACTTTAAAAATTGCAAAGATTTGAAACTTTGGGGATATTTTTCTTTTTGTTCAAATGGGGCTGCTTGGAGTGATAATAAAGTAATGTAAAATAGAATCAGTTCTTAGATGTTCTCATTGAGCTGTCAGTCATCCATGGTATTTTGAGAACAAAGAGATGGTCAAGGCTGTTGGTTTAATTAAAGTCTATTTAAAAACTGGAATGGCAAAGGGGAAACATCAGAAAGCAAAGAAAAGGTTGACCTTATAATGACTGTAGTCATTGCTGCTAGAACTACCATATGAAACATTATCTAAGTAAGGAACACTTATTGGTGGATAAATAAGGGATCTTTTAATATTATCTAAATTAAAACATTTATTAAATTAGGACAGAATTAACAAATATGTCTAAAACTGGATTTTATGCATTAAGTCTAATATTATATTGTCCTAATTACATCTAGCTGTACCACTCCAGCTGGACACATTATGGATCTGGTTTTCCGTGTAAGATAGGATCTGGGCATGGAAGAATTTTCTGTAGTTCCTCTGACATAGAGAAAGCTAAACCAAACGGGAGGGGATGAGATGCTCTGGGACTCAGAGCCTCTGCACAGATAGGGGACCAACTGAAAGAGTCTGCCCCAAGAGACTGGTGGATCTGGATGGCTTTCTAATAGTTCCTTGGAATTTCCTGTCACGTTGGCAGGTGAGTCTGTTGAAGCCCACGCTGATCTCTGGAACAAATTGCCAGAGCCGTCCACATGGTTGCTCCAGAACATCCTCTCTCGTGGAGTGGTGTCCAAGCAGCTACCAGGCTTTTAAGCATGCTGTAACTGATGGCATGAGTGGGGAATCAACCAGAACAGTGTTGGGAAAAAGCTCAGCATGAATTGATCAAATGTGGTACAGCTTATTAGAAAGCTACTCTGTGCCACTCGGGGCAGCGAAGAAATCATACCTCACCACCACGGTGTCTGCACACAGTCACTCAGCAGAGCTTTTTCATGTGGTCAGAGACCTGTTGCCACTCTGGTCCACAAGAAGACAAGGTGCACCACTCGACTTTGGCTTTTGTGCTGGACCTTTGCCTTTCCTGACTTATAAAAGCAGCCCGGGTGGCAGGGAACTGGCTGAGAATGTAAGGCAGCAACAAACACTTCTTTATATTAAGATTGTTCCATCTTGCATCAAGAAAGTGGTGGTAAGATTTTTTGTCCTTGTTTTGTTTTTGAAAAAACTTCCCTGAGCTCCTCTGTGCTGGATAATTTCTGGCTAATCTCCAATATTCCATCCTTTGGCAAGGTGCAAGAACATAGGATAGCTTTCCAGCTCAGAGATTTTTGAATGAAATAGATTATCTAGATCCATTTCAGTCTGGCTTCAGGCGTGGTTATGGAACAGAAAGTGCTTTAATTGCATTGGTGGGTGATTTCTGCTGGGAACTGGCCAGATGTGTCTACTAGTTCTGCTGAAATTTTAGCAGCCCTTGGTACAATTGACCATGGTATCCTTCTGAGGCATTTGTCTGAGATGGAACTGGGAAGCATTGTTCTTATGGCAGCTCTACCCCTTCTTGCAGGAGTGAGCTCAGAAGATGGTGCGGGGTGATTCCTGTTGAATGCCACTACAGTTGGCTTGTGCTGTCTGTCAAGGGTGCATCCTATTCCCCATGCTATTTAATAGATAAAGTGCCAGGAGAGATTGCCTAGAGTTTTGGGGTTCAATGCCATCAGCATGCTGATGACACCCAACTCTAACTTTCCTTTCCATCTAAATCCAGGGATGCCGTCCTGGTTCTAAATTAATGCCTGATGTTAGTAATGGACTGGATCAGTGCTAACAAATTGAAGCTTGATCCAAGCAAAATATAGATACTCCTTTTTTGTCAAAAGGGACAGGGTATATGTTTCCAGCCTGTGTTGGATGGATTAACCCACCCACTGTAGTCTCAGGCTCATAGTTCAGGTGTTTCCCTGGCCCAGCTGTAATTTCCTCTACATGGATCCCTATCCTGAGGGAGCCTAGCTTTGCTACCTCTCCACCAATCTTCAACCCTTTGGCTACTATTTTTATTATGTAACTGCTGCTTTTTTGTTGTATTTTGATGTGTTTTATTATTTTAATCTATTTTAAATTGTATTTGTAAGCTGCCTAGAGTGCTGTTTGGTAGGAAAGCAGAGTATAAATCAAATAAATAAATAGGTTGTGGAGCAATAGATATATATATTTAATTTGAAACAGGACCTTCTCCTGACCTTCCTCCTTTCTTAGGATTTAGGTATTAGGTTTATCTCACAGGGGAGCAGTAAGAGGTAACACAGTTTTTCTCCTTTCTGGGTATTCTGTATAGATTCACTGCATTGTAGAACAATAACTAAAAATAAGCAGAAGCAGAGGAGCTAAAACATTCTGTAGCTAACTGAGCAGGGGCTTCCGGAGGCATCTTATCTGTCTCTGTGTCTATAACATGAGATCAGACTAGATGACCAGAGGGAAATCAAGGAGCTTAAAATGTAGGATATGATGAAGTGATGTTCAACAGTAACGTCAAATAGGAAGTAAGTAGCTATCTGCCACCCAAGCACACCTATGCCAAGCTAATTGCTTCTTTCCTCCCCTGAACTTGGAATGTGTGTGGCAGCCCCATTAGAAAGAACCCTGAGCAGAAAACTGGCTTTTTTGACACTTCAGTGGCAGAATTCAAGGATCCACAGCTCAGGCATTAGTTTGTATTGGTGTTGGCTTGGTAATTGACAATTAAATTTAATTACACCTTTGAGAAATAATAGAGTAAGTTTTTTTAATGGGCTTATGTAGGGCCGCTCTGATTTTCATGCCGCGCAGTTTCTCCTAAATGAGATGGATAATGCAATGATGTTCACACCTTTATCAAGGCTATTAGCTGAACTCAGCAGTAGGACAAATCGCACAGTTGGGAATATTTCATAAGACTGAAATGTAGTTGGTTAAAATTGTTTGTTCTTGTACATATTGTAAACTGGAGGCTAATGTCAGGAGGTTAGCAAGCTGTGCTGGCTGGTGTTCAGATTTAGCTACAGCCTTCTTTGGTCTGGAGAGTAACTCAAGCTAAGCCTAACCCCTGAGCTAAACCTGATTCTTATGCTAGGGACCAGGTGAGGGAGTGCTCTAGCTACCAGACTGTCCCAGGTACAGCCTTGATTTCCATGTGCATGTTGCAATGGGACAGCCTTAGGACAAGAGATCATGCAGTTTGAAGAGCCTTCTATTTTTATCATGCTCTCTCAATTCCAGAGTAGTCCATCACTCCAGAGAAGGTTGGACATTTGTGGTATCTAGCCATAAATAAATTCAGATAATTTCATGGTGTGTTAATGGTGTGTTAAGCTGAAGCTAGTTTTATCATGCGGAGTGTGGGGCAGCATAGGATCAGCCTCAGATCACATGTTCTTTAGCAAGAGTCATTGCTTCATGGAAAAATTCAGCACATCTGAAGCCAGATACAGACCATCTTGCTTTCCCCATCAGCTACTATGCAGCAACAGATCTGAAGCATTGCCATTGTCTAACCACACTTAGAAAATCAGGATCACCTACAGGTTCTCACTTTCTGTCCTCTTTCCTTTCCTTCCCACCGATACATGAATTTGCCTCTCCTGTTCCTTTAGAACAAGAACTGTGGTTAGTATTATGGCTAGCCATGGGTTAGCTTCAAAGCACAGTCTGTAACAATTCTGGCTCTGTGAACTGTGGATGGGGACTAGCCATCATCAGCCAGTGTAGCCATATTGATCTTAGTTCAGAAAAGCAAAGTATTATTGGAGAATTCCTATGTGAGAGGGGAGAAAAGGAGAGGATGGAGGGGAAGAAGCATGAGATCTTGTATGCAATAATGGTTAGTGGAATGGTTTGGAGTGAGACACAGTTAAGAGAAAATGGCAGTGTGGAAACACAACATAAACAGTGGCTAATTCTCCAAATGGCAAGAATAGGGAAAGGAGGAAGGGGAAAAACAGCATGAGTTACATTGATGCTGCACCACTGATTCTCTAGTTATGGGGTACTGTGATCATGGCAAGGGAAGCTTTCTGAAAGAATCCAACATGCAGTCATCTGCAGCATCACCCTACTTCAATAAACTCAAGATTTCACTTGCCAAAAGCATGGTATCACTGGAGTCCATTTTTTAAAAATGGAGCCTTTCAGACAAGATACATCCCAGGGAAAACCATTCCCTGGATTTATCCCAAATGGACATTTCACTAGCGTAACCTATGTAGGATGTAGATTTTGTAGAGGATCTTCTGGAAATTATACATGGGAGTTTCAAGTATAGGGTTAGTCTGTGTAAGTAATGTGGAAGATGCAGAGTATGTGCTGCTGGAACAGCCAGCATAGGAAGCCCCTGGAAAACATCCATTTTCACTCTGGCAATCAGTGGGCAGCATCCAACAGCATCCTAGCACTAGCACTAGTGCCAATGATGTTACTGTAGCCTAAATCATGGGCACCCAGAGCATGGGCAACATGACTAGTGCTTGCTAGCACAGCAGAGGCAAGTGGTGATTCAGAATTAAAATTTGGTGATGTGGCGGCAAAACAGGTTTCACCATGCCACCAAATTCTGGCGGCCAAGTGGTTCTTTTTCTTGTTACACGGACACATGCTACTTGCTTTGCACATGCACCAGATTATAGTAGCACAAGGAAATTTGTGGTGGCACTCGGACAGAGTCGAGTGCTTCCTCTGGATTTGTAATTTGGAGTAGAACTACCCGCTGTGACACCGCTTATGAACTATTCCACCTTTGCTCCCCTACCCCAAAGACCCTTCTTAACCTTGTTAAACATAATCAACTCAAGTTGTGACAACCCAGATTCAGGCTAGATATCAGGAAAAGTTTCCACACTGTCCGAGTGATATGATAGTGGAACCAGCTGCCTGGAGAGGTGGTGGGCTCCCCCACACTAGAGGTATTCAAGGCAAAACTGGGCAACCATCTGATTGGGATGGTGTGAACCGGTGTCCTGCAACAGCAGGGGGTTGGACCCGATGGCCCCTTCCAACTCTACTCTTCTATGATTGCAAATTAAATACACTGAATGATGCAGAGGGCACTGATCCTTCAATGAGGAGGAGGAGGAGGAGGAGGAGGAGGAGGAGGAGGAGAAAAAAGTGAAATGGAAAGAAAAGAAATCAAATAGAAGGTGAAGATAACTGTTATGTAAGGCCTGTCCTCATGGAGAAAAGTTGTGACCTTCCAAAATGTGGCCCCAATAATCTTTGGGGACGCCAATGAAATTGGTATTTAGTGGTATGAGATCATTTAGTGAGGCTGATGCAGATATCTGTTCCTGTAACTATCTGTACTAATATCCATTCTGACTTATTCTGTAAATACCTAAACAAACTCCCATGCCTCTATAATAGCCTTCCCCAACCTGGTGGCCTTCAGAGCCATTTGGACTACAACTCCCAGAATTCCCATCCAGCAGAGCCACTGAATGGGGATTTTGGGTGCTGCCATCCAAACATGTCTGGAAGACCCAAGGTTGCAGAAGGCTGCTCTATAATATTCGTTTCTTCTCTCCTCTAAAGAAATCTGACCTTAATAAGCTTGGGTTGAGCTCCCAGCTGCTCAGGGAAAATGGAGCAAAACAGAGGCCTCATTATGGAGTTGTTACCCATCTAAAAGCACCCCCACCCAGCCCAGTATAGACAACAGCAGAGAAGAATGGCAGTCCGTATGTAGTATCGCTCAAAGCAACTCAGCAACTGTTCAATACTCTACATTATTTGCATACTGGGGTGTGAATGCCCTCCAATAGAATTCATACGAGATGAATTTTCAAGATGCAGAAAATACATGGATTATCTACAAAATGCAGATGGAGGCATAATTCCCTTTATAAGCACACCAGGAAAACTTGCACAGTTTCCCACCTGTTAAGTGGCAGTAGTTCAATGTCAAGCCTTTGTCCAGCTCCCGAGCTTCTGAAAGATGGAGTTCAAGATTAACTTGCAGAAGTTAATTACTAAATCTAGGGCTGTTTTCCCTGTTGGCAAATTATCTAACCCCCCACTTTTTTTGGTAAACCCAGTCTCAAAGCTACAATTTTCTACACCCCTCCCTCTCTTCTTGAAGGCATTTGCTTCTGTTTGATCAGTAACCACCGAGCAGATTGCATGTCCGGACATCAAGGTCAGAAAATTATCATTGCAAATCGATCTTTAAAGAGGATTTTGTAGCATAATCATTTTCAATAAATGCTCTAGTATGTTAACGCCACAGCCAAATTCAAAGATGAATAAAATTTCTACATTTTAGAGACGACCATGCAATAACTTTTTGTGAGGAAAGCAGCGGGGGGGGGGGGTCCTTTGATGCTTCCGTCCCTCTTTTTCATTCTCCTTTTTAATCTTCAGCCATGGGAATTCTCTCACTTGCCTTCTGCTTATTTGCTTTTGGACTTTTAAAGCAAACAGCAGATCAATTAGAAGTTAGCTTTGTGGTAGGTTTATACAATGTTATCTGTGGGAGAGAAAGAATAGGAGAACAAACAGAACAGATTCCCCCAAATCAATGTGATTTGAGAGTATGAGGCTCTCTTCAGGACCTGTATTTAAAACTATGTGCATAGACAATGTTACATACATAATGGTGTTAGAGTAGGATCTGAGTGCCTCTGTTACGGCCTTACACAGTTGTCTTTATTGTAAGGGATTGATTATGGATTAATTAAAGGCAAACGCTTCAAAGGAGACAGGAGGGTTAATAAGAAAGCAGTCCGTCAATTTGCTGCTTAACGCAGTGCCCCCCTCCCCGCCTCTTTTGCAAAAGCCTGACTTACAACTTACAATTACTAAAGACTGCTTAATACACCTTTCCTACGAAGACTTTAATCTGCTCTACTGCTGCTACCTTTACAGGCAAATCTAGTCGTCACTTTTGATCCGGGTTTAGGGGGGCTCTGACAGAGGTCCCTCAGAGGGGCTGCACAGCCACCTGTCCCCATGTGCCACCATCTTCTCTTGCTTGCTTTTCCCCAAGGGAAAAAGTATGTGGGGACCCTTTGATCCCTTCCCTCCACTGGTAGCTCAGGAAGAGCAAAGCAAATGGAGCCCATGCTTTTGCCCTTTCTTCCTTCCCGCTGCTTAACTAGAGGAGGGAAGGGATGGAATGGTCCCTTTTTCTTCTCTGTTCAAAGCTTGGGCACAGCTCTGCACATCTGAACATGTGGGCTAAACATCCTGACAAGTAGGAAAGGAAGACTGGATCCCCTCTGTGGTTTTTCTTGGCTGATCCACCTCAACAGTTCACAGGCCACCAGGAGCAAGATCAGCAGCAGCAGCCACTGCCTCCATGCCTATTGAACCCATTTTCGCAGGAGGACCTTTGCAACAAAGCTACAGTATTTTTATTTCCCAGAGTCCGTCTGGGCCTAGGGGGACAAGAAACTGGTGGGTATGACTGCCTGGGTACTTTGCAACAACTCAGAAAAATGTTTTTGAAACAAACACACAGAACACCCTTGCAGCAATGGCCACGGAGAAGGCAGTGTCATCTGGGGGACTTACAGGACTACGAGCAGAAGGACCAGGCCTAGCAGTGCCGCTGTCTGCATTAGCTGAAGACACTGCACACTGTCTCAGGCTGCTTGGGATATAGAGAGATGTGCATGGCCAGCCTGTGCTTGGGGCTTGCAGCTCCTGGCCCAAGCCTCTTAGAGGTCAAGGTACACTTTCATACAGAGACAGGTGTAGAGCTTGCAACTGAAGGCGAATTTTCCAGAAGCAACTTGTAAGTTTTTATTGGGGAGACATCCTGAAGGAGTAGAAGAATGAAAATTATAGTTTTCAAGTGCTATAGTGTGCTTGAAACTTTCCTTAGAGTGCTTTCCTTAGAGTTACCACAACAATGCTTTATGTAGCATGTTTCAAAAAGAGGCATGACCTCTGAGATAATTCTTTTTGCTTACACAAATAAGTTAGAAGTCCTATTAGCAGTAAAGTATGGGCTGGAATCCATATTATACAAAGTTATGTATGCAACTCATGATGAAGAGGCCATGCTTTTGTATGTTCATTGTGACGTTGCACTGACTAAAAGTTCCATCTTTAGGAAACTAGCTTTCTGTCGCCACCAATTTTGCTGAATCTTTGGGACCCAGAGCTTTTTCCAAGTGACATTGTTAGTATTATACTATGGTGTTATTCCTGGACACACTTCACATCAACCACCTCTAGCAACGTTTTGTCTTCCCATGATGCAGAAGCAGAATGTGGTAAAGCCACTCAGAACAGGGCAACAAAAGTGGCACCAAGTCATCATGGAAATGACATTCTGAGTGATAACCAAACTGTGCAGATCGGACATCAGTACCACCAGCCCTGGAACCCTCTCTGTGTTTATGAGTCAACTCTAGAGACAGGAGAATTGGCAACTCTTAACCCTGTTGAGATTCTCTGAGGTCCATCTCGGAGCTCAGTCTGCTTCAATTCCATTGCCATTTGCATTCCCAGTTGCAAGCTTTTCTTGTTGTTTGAATGGGGAAAGTAGGCATTTTGGTTTGCATTTTTTAAAAAATGCACATTTTTAAATCAGCATCCCCAGCTCAGGATTGTGTAAACTCGCCTGGACAAAAGCACTCCCATTCATGTTTGCATGAGAGGGAGTGAACAGGGCAAAGTATGTTTAGCAATGAATCAAAATGAAGCTTGGCAGCTCCTCTGGCCTCACAGAAGTGACACGTTGTCTTCATGCCTGTGTCTGTCTGTGGAAAGAGCGTGGTTGACTTGATCAGATAGATGCCTGGTGCTGAAGATGACTGTGGAGCTGACCTCCTGGGCAGAATCTCTCTGAGCTGAGGACTGAAATGTTGCCATGGAAATGTATGCCATTGGCGACTATTATTAGAGTTGGGTTGTTTGTTTGTTTGTTTTTTCATTACAGCAGCACCTTGGGAAAAGACCACAGACAGAGAAAGATTTGCCCCAAATCCCACAGGAGATGCATGTAAAAGCCTGAAATATATGTCAAAGCCGCTTCTTCTCTTGGCCAAAGGGGCTTCTCTAGTGTGTCTCTGAAGGCAATTCCGATGTCATAGGCCTGTCCCAGGTGACGGACTTCCCCACAGCTCTCTCACCCAGACATTTCCTGTGCTCTCATTCCTCCCTAGCTGCCTAGCCCGTAATTAGCACAAAGTATATTGGTCTGGCCAATTAGTATCAGTCTTTGCACTCTGGCCATGATAAGGAGGGCATCTTATGGGGTTCACAAGGCAGTGGTCAATCCATATGAGCACTTGGCCAACCTTTATGGCATCCTTGCATTGTGGGTTGGAAAAAAAGCACATTTTATATTTCGTTAGAAATCTGCTTCAGGTAATTCCACCTACACAATTCTTGGTTTATGGTACAAATGAACTGAGCCATGTCAGTGCAACACTTGACCTTGCTGTTAATCCCTCTTGTCCCAAAAATAGACCTTCAGCTTTGCCTTTGAGTACTCTTGAATTATTATCTGCTAATTGCTCCATAGTCAGCAAAACGGGGGAAACTAATAGTGACCTCCTACTCCCCCCTTCAGATTTCAGCAGCCGGATGTTAGCAGCCCCTTTCTGCCTATGGATCTATTCAGCTCTCCCTGCATGGTGCCTTCATTTGTCCCAGAAGAATATGTGTTTGGTTCTTTAAATTCTCTGGAGGGGGGCTCTGCTTTGATGATGAACCATACTGGGTAGCTTTGTGTATCACAGTCCACTGGAAGCACTGCTTTGAGATGACTGAAATCTGGCCACATGCTGGAAATTTTAAAGACACACACCTTTTTGTTCCCTAGCAGAGGAAGAGGAGAATGCTCTTGCCATCTTTAAATAATGACATGAACCTCTTCTAAAAGGATGCTCCATTACATACAGATGGGTTGGTTTTCATTCAATGAGAATACAACAGTTTGTGTTCAGCAGAAAGGAAACAATTTAAGAGATGCTGACTTGAAAAAGAAAAAACCAGATAGACTTTTGACTGTGGGATGTTGCTGTAGCTGGGTCAGGCTTGACTTTAGCTGGCACCAACATCCTTATTGACCTGAAATAATACAATCTAAGGCCCAGACTGTGCCTGTGAGGGTATTAATATATGTGGATCCTTGCTGTTTAACTGGAATTGCAACTCAGGAGCCAGCCATGATTTATGTGAATTAATGAATAAAATTGTGAGCCCATCTTTACAAATATTGCACTTTGCAGTCTGTCCTTACTAATCTGGGAGCAGTGGGAAGGGCTTCAAGGAAGGCTTGATTTCATAACTTCTTGTGTGGTATTTCTTAATTTAGGAACTGAATTAAGTTCTTGATAGAATTACACTATATTTATTTTGCTGTCCCACCACCCATGAGCTGTAAAAGCCGATAAAACTGGATCAGTGATCATAAGTGCTCTTATCTCTTAACAAGTCTTTGTAATTCTTGGAAGTGGTGAGTCAATGCAAGTCTGACACCTTCAGGTGACCATTGGCTCACCTGCTGTGATGTCATTGTGCTTCACAGGAACAGATAAATTTTTTTCTGCATGAAAACCAATCAATCTGCATGTAATGGAGTGCTCTTTTAGAAGGAGCTCATGCCAGTACTTAAAGATCAATGGTGCATTCTCTTCTTTTATGGCTAGAAAAAATGGTGGGTCCATTTCCAAAGCAGTGTTTCCATTGGGTCGAGATACACAAAGCTACCCAGCGTGGGACACACCTGTGGCCATACTGAGGCAATTGAAAGGCATCTCATTATGCATTTTCAAGGCTGTGGACAACCTTTAGTGAGTTGAGCAGAGCATGTTTTGCATGCAGATGGCCTCATTCTCTGACATTTCCTGTTAAAAAATTGATCAAATAGTTGGTGATGTGAAATGCTGCTGAAAATCAACTGCCAGTGACGGTAGGTAGCCCTAGACTGGAGAGGTAAACAGCAGATTCCTAAGTTCCAATGTTGCTTTCACGTCAAGTACTTCTAAATAACACCTTGCCAATGTGGACCAGGGTAAATAGTCCCTAAGTACTTTGCCGGATACAAAGAGACTCCCCTAGCTTGTTATTCAGCATCTTTCTCTGTTAGGAATAGGAGAAAAATTCAGAGTTGCTTCTGCACTTTCAAACCAATGCGTATTCAGTTATTCACATTTCTTCACTCTTCTCAAAACATTGCAATGGAGAAAGCATGCGGAAACGTGCATAGTGGTGGAAAGTCCATAGAAATGTGTATATTCATGAAAATTATGTACAGAAATGAACCACATTAGCAACTGTGCTTGAAAAAATGTGTATAATAGGAAACATTCTGTACAAAATGTGTATCTTTGGAGAAGTGCGCACAAAAATGCCTACTGATTCTCATTCAGAATTTTAAAGACGTCTCAAAATCCTGGAGAAATCGAATTTAAGACTGGAAAAACAAGAAAATGAGGGAAGCTGAAAGTGACAGATTTGCCCTTGATTCTATACTAAATGATTCTATACTAAATCATTTCTCTGCTGTTGAACTTATCACCTGCATGAGGTTTTTGAAGTGGGTGGGGAACCCAAAAAACAAATCCAGAACTGCCATAAAGATATTTGGAATGATCAAGTCAGCATTCCTTATTGTTGTATGGAACAAAGACTTTCAAGCACCCCAGTCAGAACAGCTGCTTCATGGCTGCAAGGATATCGGGTGCCTGAGAAATGCCGCTTCTCTCTGGAATGCAGGGAGCTCTGACACTTGGGCCTGGCTTTGAAAGCATCTGTTCACGGCATGGAGGACAACTGCTTCACTCTGGCGCAATGCGCTGGTATCCCTCAGTGGGCTCAGGAAAGCAGGGCGGGAGGCCTCTTGAGCTTCTGTGCCCTTGGATGGTGGAGGGGGAATGAAAGCAGTAAAAAAGGAAACAAGAGCCCATGGGGCATTGTTTTTGCTCTTGCTTGAATTCTCCACCTCTTATGATGCACTGAAGACACAAGGCAAATGGCCAGGGTGTAAACGTTCGAAGAAATCGTCTGTCTCCTGAATGATAGACACAACTGACTGTGGGACAGGCTCCGGAGCTGTACGTTCCGGGTATGTCCAGGAAGTGCCGCCTTGAGTGCCATTTCCTTGATAGAAAAGTGGGGTACAAATCAAATCACGCAATCAGTCAATAAGTGTCTGAGCAATTGATGGGTCTTGCTAGGAGCCAGTCACTGACATTCTGACATTTCCAAATTTTCCCCGGTGATTTGTAGATCACCAAAATGTAGAGATATAGGAAGCAGTTGTATTCTAACAGTGACTCTCCAGATTTTCAGAACAGGATTCTGCCAGTTCTAGCCTTACCTGGAGAGGCCAGAAACTGAATCTGGAACCTTTTCTCTCACTGCTGATCTTTAGTTCCTACCTTTGCAATAACAAGATACTAGGTCAGTTCAGGCAAATGCACTTCATACTTCAAGGGAGTGTTTTATTTCAGTTGAAGCTTTGACTAAGCATGGATCATGGGAACTATGCCCCAGTCAGGACATGACTGAGGCAAGGAACAAGCAGCCTGACTTGGCTGCGACGTGCAGACTGGCTCCTGAAGCATCTGTGGAATGGGGCTCCTTTCCACTCCGACTGCACCCTTGCAGGAACCAGCTCCTGCAAACACCCACTGAGTCACGTTCTGTGCAGAGTAGTGCAGTGTGTGGGTCTTGTTTGGACAAGATGTTCTCACATTGACTCTCTTTGACTCTCTCTATTCTTTGCATGGAATAAAAAGCTAAGCCATGTGGTATCAATGACATCATAGGAGCTTTGTGGAGCTTTGTGTAAGGGTCCCACTCTGTTGACATCATCTAGGAGCCAATCTAGGCTTGGTCTGGGAGCCAGTCTAGCCCCAAATTGCAAGGGATTTCCCTTTCTCCTGCATAACTGAATAGTTTGAAAGCTGGGGCAATGCCATATGAGTATAACTCTAGGAGAACGGAGGAAACTTATAGAACTGGTTATATAAGTTACGAAGAGGGCCAAACTAAAAGATGCTGTCACCTTTGCGTGCCATGAGCTGAAATATGGGGTGTCGGGAGGCTGGAACAGTGAAGGGCATCTGCAGAAGCTGGAATTTAATACTGGGGTGGGCTAGAGGTTAGGGCAGAAAGTTATCAGCACAGCTGAAGTGGGTCAGTTGCCTCAGGGACTGTGGGTCAAGAGGAGTTTTCCTTCATATGTACGAAGAAAGAAACTGGAGCACTAAGCACTTCAGCAACATCACAAATTAATCTTCAACTGCCTAGGTCAGCCTTCCCCAGGCAGGTGCTCCCCAGATGTTTTGGCCTGCAATGCTCACCATTCCTGACCATGCTGGCTGAGGACAATGAGAGATGAAGTCCAAAACATCTGGAGAGCACCAGACCAGGGAAGCTTGCCAAAGCTGATGAAAGGGCTTCTGGTGCATCTATGATCACTGTTCACTGTTTCACATTTCCAACACCCCATTAAGTATTTCAGGCATTGCCTGAGCCCGGTCAGCTGATGGTGCTGGCAGATCTGCTTGTATTAGGCAATGGTCCTCCAGAGGCAATGAATATTCCATCCTTGTCTGTGCCTTTGTCGCTGATGCGCATGTCATCAATCATTGTAGCTGGTTCACAAGGGCACAACAGGCTGGGAGGCCCAGCTATCAACTTGGTGCCTTCAGGATAGTCTTTACATGCATACAGTGCAGCAAGGGAGGACAAAATGGACTAAATGGAATCACCTCCACCAAATCTGTTTGTGTGGCTGCCATTTAACTTGGAGCTGCTGGTGCAAGAACATCAGGAATGGAGCTGACCAAGCAGAGACACGGGGATGCCTGAAACCCATGCTGATTCTCAGGTTTGACCCTGCACAGTGGAGGACCAGTTCTTTCCTCTCCCATATCAAAGTATATGGTGAATATGGGAAAGCAAAGCTCTGGGCACTCATCACTCCCCACTCGTGGCTTGGCAAGCTGAACCCAGCCCACTGAGCAGGTGCAATAGAAGCTCGCCAGGGACTTGGTCAGTCACCCATTGTTGCTACCTACCTGGGCAAGCAGCAGGCAGAATTGCAAAATACACAGGAAGACACAAGTAACAGGGATGAGCAATTTAGCAAAACCCACTAAGTTTCTCTAGTCTGGACTCTGACATTCATCCCAACTCACGTCTCTATGAGATTGTGAGCTTGGGTGCGTGTGTGCGTGTTTACAAAAAGTTTCATTCATGTTTTCATGCATTTTCCCCCTAAATGTATGCCTCCACTGAATCGTTTCAGAAGTGAACATATTTTTCTCTTGTTGACCAAAATGTGTTTGTGCACATTATCTAAAAGTACACATTTATCAAATGTGTAGTTTGCTATCATGTGACTCAGTCACATCCTGGAAGTGTATGGGCTTCTGAATACAGTTGTGGCAGCTCTGTATGGCATAAATTCTGGCCAAAAATGAACTGAAATGCATTTCTTATCTATGCCTAACAATGCATGGCAGTTCTGCCATAAGTTGTGCACACATCTTGTATAGACCTCAAAGACCTGGAATTATTTTGCAGTGCACAGCTCTCTGATTTCTAAAATAGGAATAAAATTCAATTTAGCCAGCAACACTTTGTAAGGAGAAATGAAGTAAGTTCAGCCTAATAAGACCGTTGAGATGCTCAGATGCTAAGATACAGGGATGCGCTTCAAGTTTGCAAAGAACTGGAGTCAAATCCTTCTGACACAATAGCTGCAATTATCACTGTGTGTGCTGAAGCCAACCAGAATCCATGGGACTTATGCTTTACTCTGCTTTGAATCATGTGCAGTATGTCCAATCTCAACCTGCATTTCTGTTATTTTTCCATGCCACTTTACACTCAATATCAAGCCAAGACAGACACAACTAATCATATGGAAAATATTTAAAAACCACTTACACTGATCTCATGCTCATCTATTTATAGCAGCCACAATAATCCAAATCACGCAGCAGAAGTGGAAAATATAAATCCTGTGAACCGATGTATTCAGAGTGGAGTCAAGTCATAGTGGAATTGCTTGCATGGGCGGGTGCAGCCATGTGCTCTGGTCCTCTTCCAATTTGACTGGGTGTGAATCCTTCCCATGCCAAACATGGCATACTTGCAAGTTTATACCATTGTGGGGAGGACCTGAAGTCCTTCAAGTGCACCACTGCACTTGGCCAGCTCCCAGCAAGTGGCAGGCTTAGCATGGTCAGGTTTAAATTCGCTGGCTGCTTGCCATATGAACAGAGTTTCCATATTTCAGTTCCCTCAATCTGGCTGACCACATGCGAACAGCATGCAAATTAATCGCTAATTAGATAAATTGTATGGTGTGTTGAGAAAGGCTTAACCAACCCATCAATACCTCCCACGCATATTGATTTCTCACTCCATATCATCCTGCTTAAAGTTGTTGTGATAAGATTTTCAAGATAATGCCTCTCAGACTTGGTCTAGCCTCTCTCAGCCCTGGAAGAAAGCTAAATATTTTTCCAGCTTGACCTTAAATGAAAGATAGCTGGCTCATCTTAGAGGCTGGCACTTTTCTCATACCTTAGCCCTGTCCTCAGATAGTCTTACCAAAGCCAAAACCTTCCTGCCTATTCTACAGCTTCACACACAGGGGCTCCTTGCCTCCTCCTTATCCCCTCTTCCTTCTGGCCTTGGTCAGTTGTCAATATTTTTCCCTCTGCGGCTTTGGCACATTAGCTGCATGTGACAGGTAGCTCTCAATGGCACTATTAATTTCAGGCAGGGTACTGCAGCTAGCCAACTTTTCCCTCATACATGGCCTCTCGCAATTGCTTTATCAATCAGAAACAGAAGGTTGGTTTTTCTGACAGTATGGAACACAGAGTACTCGTCTTTTAGGGTTACACGTAAAACCTTAGGACAAAGAAGACATCTGGCATTCATAGCCTCACTTTTGCTAGAAATGGCATCAGACCCTCTTTGAAATTATAATCCCTTAACACTTCAATGGAAGTGGAAGGTCATCTCATTTCTACTCCAGAAACTGTGCACTGCTGGTCACAGCGGCAAATTTTGGCCCTGCTGTGCCGTTCACAGTCTTTAATTGATGGAGCCACCATCCTGTGGAAGACAGTGTGCATATCCCTGCCACTTGTGTTGCAGAGTTTTGCAAGAATGTGTCTTGCAACACCTCCAAATGTGAGATGAGGCTGACCAAGGAGATAAAGAAAGAAGCTGACATCAATCAACATGTGGTCTATGGTAAATGGCTCCTGACTGTCAGGGCTACCTTTCAGTGTCCTCCCATAAAAACTGAATTCTTCATTAGAAGATAGTCGTATCTGTGTGACACAAAGAAAGAGGCACTGGGTAGGAAGGTATGGATTTTGTTAAATTCACTCCATCTGTGCTTCCCAACGCATCAGCCATCTTTTCCTCCATTGCCCTCCCACTGACAGAATTGGATTATTTTTTAGGAATGCATGGCAGTTTTGTTCCACTTCCACTAACGTGCCCTTACGCTAATACGAAATCATGCAAAGTGAGCATTAGTGCAACCCCCCACCCCCACCCTAAAGTAAAAAGAAAAGAAAATCACATCCTTCAAGTCTGAGACCCAGACAAGGCCAGTCCACCACAAAAACCAGAGGGTGGATTAATGGAAACCCAAACTCAGTTGCATCCACCACAGATGCCTCCAGTGCCCCAAGCACTGTGGTCTAGGGATGTGACACCAACAACACTCCCGCATATCAATATTTGGGGGGGGGGGGCTGTGCAAGATGCAGCGGTCCCATTACCGCTGGTTTCCATCTTGGTTTTAAGCATACAAGTTTTTTGCCTTTTCTGAATGTTGCTCCTTCAGAAATTAAGGTGCATACTTTACTCTTTGTAATTGGTTGGTTGAAATGCAATGGATTCTCACAGCACTGTTTAATGAAGTTGTCACGAGCTTCATTCCCCTTATGGAATATGCTTAACAGGAAATCAGCTGTAGTGGCTGATGCAGCTTTCCCAGAGCTAATGTTGAACAACAATGAGAGTTTGATGTTTGTATCAAATGGATTTAGATTTTCTTCAATCTTTACAATGATGCTGTTCAACTGTGCATGATCTTTCCTCATGTTGGCAGATCGCAGTTCAGCAGTAACGTATTCCTGTTCACAGAGCCCAGCTTCTTTGTACATATTGCTCAAAATGCTTGTTCTAATGAAATGGCTCCATGCTCATCTTTATCTGGCAGATGTTGAATTGGTGAGTGCTAAAATTCCTGTCAGATGACTTGCAGCATTAGCACTGACTGTCTGTTTGAATATCATGTAAACAGCAGCTCTTGAGGAATTCTTTCCTGTTCAAGGCAGGGGCAGAGGGAGTCCCTTGAACAAAGTCATTTGCAATGTCAGGGTGCACATCCTTCATTTTCACAGTCAGAGGAGCCACCTCACCTACTCCAGGCGAACTAAGGCAGAAAACCTGGACATCTATCCAAGGGGATGTATGGAGATCCTGGGGTTACTGGCATGCATGCTGTGGGAAGGCCTGTGAAAGAAGTGGGTGAGTTTGATGCAGGCAAACTGGTACTGTTCCATTTTACCATACTTGCTTTTTCTTTAGGATTCCACAAACACCAGAAAATCATTGATGAACTGTAACATTTCCTCAGTCAATCCTTCCTTTCTAAAGATTGAAGCAGTGTCATATAAACGATGAAGCTTCTCAGTTATTTCAGAAGGGATGTCACAACTTGAACAGAATTCACTGAAGTGGAAGATCTCCAGAGCTGCAGCTAGGAATGGTTGTGCCCTTCCACATCGGCTGTCATTGGATGGCGTTGTCATGAGCTTGTCCCTTCCCCTGGTTCCAAACTCAAAACAATCCTTTGAAATGTGGCTCTTTTATTGAGATAAGATAGCCTTCTACCACAGCTGAAAAAAGATAAAATAGTCTTCTACTGCAGCTGAACAGAGAGTTGTAAAAAGTGGAACCCAGACTGGCGAAGAGCTCATGTAAAGAGTTGAATCCAAACGGGAAATGTCCCGTCAGTCCCTTCCTTTCAGTAAAACTTCTCACTCCACCCTCAGGGTGACCTTGGCTGCTCAAGAGCCAAATGAATGGCGAAGCACCTCCAAGTACACAGTCCTTTTCTCCCAATGCCTCCTCGCTGGGTCAAGGACTGGGCCTTGCACCTGCTTCCCCTCCCCTCTCCTTTCCAAGCAGGCTGAGAAGCTCCACCAAGCACAGTTGGAGGAGTCCTTGTTACTCCTGTTCAGACTCCAACTCCCACTGAACAGTCTGCAGTTTGCGAAAGACTAGCCCACTCTACACAGGTGTTAGGAAACCATTAAGTGATCATTTAGCAAGCATTCCCGCTTCTGCCAGGAAACGGGTGACTCCAGAATCCTCATCAAACTTTCTTACTGCCTTGAAATATCCCAGGCAGGTGTGAAATCCACAAGCATTATAAACAAGCTTTCAAATCTGTGCTTGCTTGTATCAGAAGTGCAGGTTTTGTACAGGCCAAATCATATGTTACCATGATGTGCTTCTGCTGGCACTCCTTAGCTATTTTGAGAAAACTTTTCCCAGATTCTGCCACAATGTTTCTGCAGCAATGTTGGGGACTGGTTTATTTATGAGAGAGATGTTATTTTCTATTGTAATGGTTGACTCAAAAGCAAGCTGAAATTCCAGCCTGCCCACCCTGGAGTTCCTTCTGCCTTAAATACCAGTGATATCCACACGGTGTCAAGCACAATCTTCATTGTTATCTGGAATTGCAGCTCTTCTGACATCACCAGTTAGTACAGAAGTACTTCTTAGTAATCTTGGCCTCTTTTTATGGTTCGTTTCCAGACTGGAAGATGTGGGAGCTCTTCCCCTCCTTTTTGCTACTGAAGGTTCGGGAAAATTCTCAGTCATTCCCCATCCAAGGATTTCTGTGCAACATCTGGAAAGCAGATACCAACAGTGGCATAAAGAGTCCCTGCCCAGTGTCATAATTATCCAGATAATTCTCACTACTAACTATGATGATCATTTCTTTCCTTTTGAGGTAACCAAACTTGAAGGGATGAATTTATTAATTCAGTCTCTACTTTTTCAGCTTAGTTGTAGCTGACACAGTGCCTAAGATGATTAAGGTATCAAGGGCTGTTGTACCCCCAGTGATACTTTTCACTGCAACACCCGGTCTGATGGCTTCCCGTGCTCATTTCTCACAGCATGCACAATATATTGGGGAAACAATGTTGCGTGTCTCCAGCCAGCACCTGCTGCTGATATTGTCCCCTAGCAGTCTTGTTACTTCGAGGGTCTGAGGTTCTCTGTGTCTAATGGCTGCTGGTGATTATGCAATTCTTCGTACCACAGTTAGCCCAACAAAGAGATCTCCCCGTGCAATTCTGTAAATTAATAATAATGCAATGTAATGAGAACAAATCAATGTAATAATAATAACAATTTATGGAGCTGCAATATCAGCACCAACTATACACAGATTATTTTTGTACAGGGAAAATTATTAAGGCACTGTCCATATTAAATGATTGACTTGCACTTCTTTCCATGTAGACCTGCTAGACTGGTTCCATGTGAAGGAGTCATTTTAAGATGCAGGCAAGTGAACTGTACCAAAGAGGACCCAGGTATGGACAAATCAGCTTTGCTCAGTTTCTCATTTTCTGATCCATAGTTCATTCCTTCTAATTGCGGCACTGGTTTGCTACATATTTTAAAATGGCATGAAAATAACCTGTGGCCTTTGTGTGCATTTCTCCTATTTTTGTACACAGTTTTGCCCCATATACACATTCTTTTGCAAATTGTGCTGATACCCAGAAAGACAGAGACAGAGAGGCGGGGGTGGGGGCGGGGGGGGGGGGAGAGGATTTCTTATTTTTATGTGCATTTCCCCTGAATTTTGCTTAGAAAACTATGTCACAAATTTCTGAGAAGTGTGAATACTGGAGGATAACTGTATTTTATTTCATATACTGAGTCAGGAAATGTGAATTTGGTAAGTTCTTTTCAAAACACAAACTGAATGAGATTCCCACCAAGCCTAGTGGAACCAATTTGAGTAAGAATTCTTCCTATTCTAATTAATATTTTCCACTACCTCTTTTCAGCAGGGTCAAAGTGGGTAGAGCTACCTCACAGTCAGCCAGATTAGATGGTCTGCAATTGTGTGTGCTATTCCCCAACAGATTTGCTTGTAACATGTCATGTAATTATTTAAACCAGAATTAGGTTTGTAGAACTTTCACTCACTAAATGATCCAAAAGTTGTTCATAAGACTGGCTAATTTGGAGATGCACAACCTTTGCAATGTGTCTAGACAGGAGAATATTCATCAGAGGAAACAAGATCAAGTAAAATTATGAAGAAAGATGAAGCAAACCATCTAGAGATTTCCTATAGAAATATAGCTGGATAGAAAAAAATTAAATAAACAAACAATAATAATAAAATAGCAAATATGTTCTGGAAAAAACACCACCAACTTATTTCAGGTGAGTAACTTGGGCATGTCTAAATATTCTAAAGCTTGGGCTTGGACGGCTTGCTGCAAACATAATAAAATGCACTGTATGGAATAATGTTTGACTGTCTGTAGGGAACGTATGAACTGAATGACCCAAAGAGCTCTTTTTCCATTCTGAGTATTTGTACATTTGAGGAACAGCCAGCAGAGTTTTTCTCTAGCTATTTCAGAAGTAAAAAGGTAATCAGTTTGTAAAGGATAAAAGAAATTTGAAAGAGATCTCAGAGTCATTGTGGAAAGCTCACTGAATATCATCAAGCTGCAGCCATCAAAAAAGCAAACAGAATGTTAGGAAAGGCCAGAAGAATAATGCCGAAGCCTTTCAGAACAGTTCTGTATAAATGAATGGTGGGCATGCATCTCGAGCACTGTGTATACACCCTGTGGCAAAAAATAATGAAATAGAACAAAATGCCAGAGAGGAAGGAAAGCAGCAGTGATCATAGAAGGATCGTACACATGAAGAAAGGCAGAGGGAAGGAAGACTTTTCAACTTCCGACAGGAAACAAAAGGCTAATGGAAAGGTGAAAGGGGAAGGCATGAGAGAGGAATATATAATTACTTATCTTGCCCTGCTAAAGCAAAACCCTTTCATGCAAGATGAGAACTGGAGTGATTCCTGACAAACTTAATATAGCAGGATTTAAACAAACAAAGGAAATATCTTTTTCCAGCCAATTAGCCTGGGGACCTCAGAGTCAAGGGAAAGAAAGGAGAAGGGAAGGAAAGGGGGAGGCAGATTCAAGGTATTCCTAAAGAGAATATCAGCAACATCTATTTGCCAAAATATTTGAATCATAGAATAGTAGAGTTGGAAGGGGCCATGAAGGCCATCAAGTCCAACCCCTGCTGTTGCAGGACACCAAGTTACACCATCCCACACAGATGACTGTCCAGTTTCTATGTTTCTGAATGTCTAGTGTGGGGGAGCCCACCACCTCTCTAAGCAGCTGGTTCCATTGTCGTATTGCTCTGATGGTGAGGAAGCTTATTTATTTATTTATTTATTTATTTATTTATTTATTTATTTATTTATTTATTTATGGATTTATATCCTGCCTTTTTCCTCAAAGGGCTCAAGGCAGCTTACATCATTCTCCTCCTCCATCTTATCCCCACAACAACAACCCTGTGAGGTAGGTTGGGCTGAGAGTCTGTGACTGGCCCAAAGTCACCCAGTTGGCTCCATGGCCGAGCGGGGACTAGAACCCAGGTTGTCTGAGTCCCAGTTCCATGCTGTTAACCACTACGCCACACTGGCTTTTCCTGATGTCCAGCCTGGATCTGGGTTGTCGCAACTTGAATGGATTATTCTGTGTCCTACACTCTGGCATCAGCAAGACGAGATCTTGATTTGGGTGGCGCAGTGCATGACATTCCTAAGTGAAGACCCATTGCAAAAGTGCTCATATTTGCTGGAATGAACACTTTGCCCTGGCAACAACTTGGGGGCAGGGGAATGTTACTGGAATGCAAGCCTTATCATCCTTCCCCACTGGCTATTCTATGCAAGACTGTGGCGAAGGCAGATTTCCAGGTGTTTAGGACATCAACTCCCGGAAGCCCCTGCCAGCATCCATCATGGCCAATTATGAGGAAGGCTGCAAAATGGAGCCTAAAACATCTGGAGTGTGCCAAATTGGGGAAGGGTCGGCCCTCCAGTGCTTCTGCACCCCTTCTGGTTGCCCTTCTGAGGCTTTCAAAGTTGTGCTGGAAGAAGAATGGGCGAGTGAAACGGCAGGGGAAAGACAAGAAATAGGACCCACCCATCCCACACAGGAACAAACCACATTTCTGAGTGGCTGTGCTAATGGCTGGGCTGAGTTCTTGCCTTCTCAACTCTGCCTGCCTTTGCAGATGCCACATGACAGCAGCTCATCTGAGCCACCCTATCAAGCCACTTCGCTCCCCCACACACCTCCCTGCTCTCTGTGGCCCACTGCCAAGATCTCTTGAGCAGATGCCATTGTGCTGGCAGGCAGTGTGTTATGGGTCCTCCACATCTGAATGCTCCCCTCTGGCAAGCAGGCAGCCTCATCACCTGCTCACACCTTGTCCTCCTTGTGTGTGCAAGAGAAGGACAGGCAAACAGGCTTGGCACAGACGCCCAGCAGAAGTGGCAGGACAAGGGGTGGATCGGTGGGCATGTCACACAATTACCAGCAGAAAATTAGGCCAAAGCTAAGACCCATTTTACTGTCTCTGTCTGTCTGAGTGATCATCAGCCTCATTAAAAAATGACTAATTATTATTCTGGCTCATTAGTAACTATAAATCTCCAGTGCCACAACTTCATTAAAAAAATTGACAAGTTAGCACTTCATTATGCTCCATAGTGCCAAATGTTAACCTTTGCCAGGCTGGCGTTTTTTCCACCCCTCTAGCACACAAGTGGCAGCTGAGGCCAGAGCTTAAAGGGCATGAGCTTCTCTAAACATGCAAAGCCAGGAACAAACAACGAGATCTTCTTTAGGGAGGTGGATGTGATGACTGAATATGCGCGCAGCAGGCAAGGCAAAACAGAGGCATCTATTCGGAGGAAAGTGTTTCCTCTGCTAAGAAGTTGGCTGGTTTCAAAGGAGTGGGTCAGCTGGACCAAGTCTGATTCTGCCTTACATCTGAAGCATGACCACAGAGAGGCATGTTTGGCAGGGACACAAGAGGCCTTCTCAGAGGCTGCTCCCTGGTTCTGGAACTTAGTTCTGAACTGAGGGAGGCCAGACTAGTCCAACCTCTCTTGCCCTTCCACTGTTAGGCAAAGGCATTTTGTTCAGGCAGGCCTGTTCCAGCATTTAAGCAGATTTGCTGCCGAGGCAGGTTTTAATCCGGTGAATGCAGTTATTTATTTCTAGTTGGGCATGTTTTATTGAAACTGGCTTGTCACTTATTTTTTTTATTTATTTTAAAATAAACAATGTTTAGTTATTTTATTTATTTATGTATTTATTTTATTGTTAACCACTTTGAACACTAATTTTAGTAGAAAGGGGGATATAAATTTATTAAACAAACAGCTGGCACATAAGAGCCACCTGCAGTCTAATTCTATTCGGATGTGTTACAAAATAGCTGCTCCCTCCCTAGCCAACAAGTTGCTAGTGATGAAGGGATTTGGAAATGAACTGATCTGGAGGGCATCAGGTTGGGACCCTGATGACATCTAAACACCAGGTATTGGATCTTTGACTCAATTCCATGCAGAAGGCCAGGTCTCTCCAGCCACTGACTCTAGCCTTATAACACGTATTGCTGAAGCTGTTAAGTTTTCTTTTGGTGGTAATTTATATAGTCTCTGATGGTGACCAGCATGCCTTAAATGATGGTTTTTCAGGTTCGGATCTGCTCAGGCTACACGTCTTCACAGTGAGTTTTGTCTGTTAGAGACAAAGAGCTTCATGGCTAAGATGCAAGAGTTTTGTGCGGACAGTCAGTTGGTTCTGTTGACTCTCTTCACTGTGGTCCCTCCACAGGAGGAGGTCAAGTCCACAACTGCCCTGGTCCTTTGCTTGGCATAATCTGGGGCTCCATATTAAAAGGGCGGTAAAACAAGCAAGACAGCAGAGCTAGATTCCCAAGGAAGACTATGCATGAAAGACCCCACATGTTTAAGACATCCCCACTGCTCTAGCAGAACCTCAGTGCCAGAATAGCTGTCTCACAGTTATATTTTTCTCCCTGGCCATGTTTGCCCAAGGGCAGGTGCAAGGAACCTAGTCCAGTTCTTCAAGGCCCACCTACTCCCCATGCTAGTATTCCGATCTGCAACTACTTTGGCTGGGTGGAGGGAAGACATCGACATAATCACTGGGTGTCCATTCTGGACACCAGAAGTAGCCAAGACTCACCTTGGGATTAAAAGAACACTCTGGCCAAGGGACTCTGACCCCTCGGCACCTCCTCCTTCTCCAACTCTGGTCAGGCCATGAGACTGAGGTGTATGACAGGGAAGGCCCACTTGCTAATAGGGCATGGGGGTGATTCTGCCTCTCAGAGTTGCATGTATGTGTGTGAGAAGGGTGCTGTTGTGGTTAGAGTGATGGACTAGGGCTTGGGAAGCCACTTGCTTAAGTCACAAGAAGTCTTATTTCAGTTGAAGATCAGGAACATCTTCCTAATGGACTGAGCTGTCAGACAATTGAACCAACTGCTGGCGTGGTGGCCTCTGGAGGTATTCTGGCAAAGACTGGCCAGCCAGCCATCGGGATGCTTTAAGATGGATTCCTGATATGAGCAGTGGGTTGGACTTGAGAAAGAGGATAGTGTAGTGGCCAAAGTTGCTTTGGAAGTTGGGAGCCCCAGGTTCTAGTCCACACTCAGCCACAAGGCTCACTGGGTGAGTTTGGGTCAGTCACTGACTCTCAGCCTAACCTACCTCACAGGGTTGTTGTGAGGATAAAACGGGGAGGAGAAGGATTATGAAAGCTTCCATGGTTCCTTTCAAAGGGAAAAAAGCTGGACAGAAGTATCAATAAATGACCCCTTCCAGCTCTATTTTTTATTTGATCTAATGAGCTTAATTTTATTTTATCTAGTGAACTATTATTGACTCTTTATTCCTTTTTATTAATTTGCAGCAGGAACCATTAAATAGTTGAAGTTGCTTAGTGAAAATTGTTGAACTACCTCCCTACCTTTTGGGGCCCTTCCCCAATACCTTTCAACCTGGCTATACACCTGGCTCAGGGGCTTCTGCGTTCATTGGACTGTCCCCTTGTTTATTTTATTCCGAAATTCATGTATCTAGATTTTTTAAAAAGGTGTTTCAATCTAAATGGACAAAGTGGCAATGTATTTAGACATCTAATATTTCTCAACCAATAAGACTAATACACATATCCCATTTCTCATATGGATAATATCAGTTAATTTGTCATATTCAGCAATTTCCTATGTATTAATAATCCATTCCTTTATAAATGACACTGTGTCTAATTTCCAGAGTCTGTCCAAAATTATCTTTGCTGCTACCAAAGATTTACTATAAACATTCTTTCAGAGAGTTGCTTTATCTTATCTAAATTACTACATCCCACTGCACCAGGACTGAAGTTAACATTTATTCTTGTTCTTTGATAAATAACAACCAAACGATCTGGACCTTCTGGATATCTGCAAAGCATGTTCCCCACTCCCCAACCCCCCACCCCATAAAATGTTTTCTGTGATAAATTCTCATCATCCCATCAGATGTCACTAAGAACAAGCTTATACAACTGAATTGTCCCGCCCAGGGTGGCCATGCATCCCATTTTACAGAGGACAGTCCTCTGTGTGAAAGACTGTCCTGTCCAGGTCTGGCTTACAGTGGAAGAGCCGTCCAAAAGGGAGAGCAGTGACCCTGAAGTTGCCCAAGGGCAGCCAGCACCTGGACGGCAGCCCCAGCAGGTGAGTGCCCACAGGTTACCCTGTCACTCCTCCTCACTGAGTATGCTGCCTGTCCAAACCTGCCTGTCTGCAAGTAAATTAGCATATGCATGTTGTATGCAGATCTGTGACCTCTCTTGCCCTCTTTTTCACAAGCACATAAGTGGCCAACCTGTTGCCACTTCACTTTTAGGGAGCAGCTTAGAGAGTTTACTTGCTTTACTGCAGAGCTCTGAATGAGATGCCTCCACTATGGCACCCACGATAGGACAAGGGCCAGGAATTTTTGTAAGGAAAAAAGAGGATATAAATCTAATAAAATAAGCAGTAAGGAACAGACTGAACAGCCTAAAGTACTTTAGAATATACAGAAGCCATTATACCAATTACTATCTTAACTGTCAAAAACAAACCACTTGTTATTGGATTAATTAACAAGAACACTCTATAGATTGTTGTAGTTGCTGTTGTTGTTTTTGTTGATGATGATGCCTCTTCTCCCAGTTTTTCAATGGCATTCCACATCTGATGTTATTTAAAGGGTCTAGTTTTGCATTTAAAAACTGTTCTAGCTATTAAGTTGTCTTTAAATTTGATGAACTGGAAATTTTATATTGCTTTCATTGTTCTGTTCATGTTTTTATGAAATATTATGAATCAACCAGAGAATCTGGGCTATTGGAAAATGTAGAAATGAATTGTTATTGTTATTGTTATATTTCTTTGAATTATACCCCACCTTTCCACCAAAAAGTAAGACTCAAGGCTGCTTACAGGAACAATTAAAATAGGTTAAAACAGAATCATTACAGGACAACATTCAAAAAGTGGAGGGGCATCTGTGGGCCTAGTACTGGATGGGACAGTCAGCAGGGTGCCCTTAATGACGATGGAGCCCTGGACATTTGCTCATAGTGCAAAGCTAAAGGCAATCTGAACTTTACAATAAAACCAGCCCCTCTACAGATCTGCCTAGAAACATTCACCTTCTTGTTAGTGGACCTGATTTCAAATACTTTGCACAGTTCTGGTCTCCACACCAGATCTTGCAGGATTACAAACTGTGCAGAAAAGGGTGACCCAGATGATTTCATTTTTTTAATTAATTAATTTATTTTTCGATTTATATCCTGCCTTTTTCCAACAAAGACCTCAAGGCAGCTTACATCATTCTCCTCCTCCACCTTATCCCCACAACAACCACCACCCTGTGAGGTAGGCTGGGCTGAGAGTCTGTGACTGGCCCAAAGTCACCCACTTGGCTCCATGGCTGAGCAGGGACTAGAACCCAGATCGCCTGAGTCCCAGTCCCAGTCCCATGCGCTTAACCACTGCACCACACTGGCTCTCAAGGGCTGGAGCAACATTCGGAATAGTTTCACTAAGTACCAAGTTGGGGCTAAGAAAACATGGTAGAGGTGAATTTCCCCGTATACAAGTTGTTAGGAAACACGAGCAGGAAGGCACTCTTGCAGTCACGCTCTGCAGCTGGGTATGCCACAGGCTACGGGGTGGCCACTGTGCCAAGGGAGGGATGGGCCAGTTGGTTTGATCCAACAGGCTTCAATTTATGTCCTTATGTTTTTTAAGTGCCGAGCAGAACAGCTTAGCCATCTTATAGATGTCACCCTGAAGGGCTAGTGCAGAAGCGCTTACATGGTCTTTTTGAGACATACCCCATCCGGTGCTTAAAAAAACAAAACACAAAATCACCTCTCTGCTGTCTGACAGATAGTTGGCTGGTAAATCCCCACGAGGAAGCATTGGTGAGAAAGAAATTACTGCTGTGCAACTAACTTTCCCAAATTATATCGCCCTCTTTGACAGCATAATTGTCCCTTTCTCAGAGATTTAACTTGGCACATACATCCTTAAACAGTTGAGTGTTATTTTAAGAGCTCTCCACCCCACACCCAACTTCCTACTAGGTGAGACAGAAATGCATTTTACCTTCAGCCTCCTTGCCCCAAGAGTTTGAAAAAGGATATTTGAGCAGATAGCAGCTGAGAAGAGCAAGAGAAGATGTGCAATGTAGGGTGGCAGAGAAATTCCCACCGCCAGTGCAAGTGACAGCACATCAAGAACTCTACCAACCCAACATGGTCACATTCCTTGCACTGATAGTGGGGAGAGGAGCTTTGGGATGAAGCAGCAGCTTTGGAAAGGTCATGGTGACATATAATTAATTCTGAGGTTTAATGACAAACACGGAGAAGCAAACAAAGCATTTCTCATGCTGCGTGATGGGAAAGAATAAAATTATTGTGAACTGAAATTGGGGTGGGGTGAATTTTTGGCTAAAATATTTGCCCCCTGCAAGATGTCCCTGCTTTCCCTGAAAACCTTTGTGCAAGCTGCAAAACAGTTTGTGAGAGTGTGTGCACAGCATGACAGGGGAAGGGAAGATGTCTCCCCGATGCTTCACCAACTGGACAGAGCATCCCTTTCTTCAAGCCAGGAAGCAGCCTCCCTCAGGATAGTGTCCCCAGAGATGTGTTGGACTACTCCCACAATCCCATAGGCAGCAGAGGTGGCTGGAGGATTCTGGGAGTTGTAGTCCCAGTATCTGGAAGGCATCCAGGCACAGCTCACTAATTGGAGCAGAATCTGGGAGAGGTGCATGTTTGGAAGCATCCGAAAGTACCTCATTGCAAGCTGCCTGACATGGATGGATAACACCCTGTGTTCCGCACATCCGCAAACACATCTTGCCCTGATGAGCCATGCCTAGCTAGGCATGCCAAGATCTGGCTCAGCTTAAGCTCTTGCCTCAGAGCACCGGGGTACTGACTGAGGGCAGCAAGGCAGGATGTGTTGGCCGAGTTGCCTGGGCAACAAAGCTGTGCCCCCTCCTCTCCTGCCCCGAAGCGGGAGGGGGCCCCTGGCAACTTGCTGCTGTGCTGAGACTGTGCGGCAAAGAAGCCCTTTCAAGTGACTAACAGCAGCCGCCTCAGCAAAGAATGGTGCACAAACAGCAGCTGATCAGGCAAACAATGGCTGCAATCAAGCTTGAAAAATTCCACAATGGAGCAAAAGGGGGGGGGGGTGCACGTGCCCGATCGCGCTGGGGCTGGTGGTCCACCATCCCTTTAAGTCCCCATCCTCTTACACATACAGGCATGTGCACAAAGGCCATTTTTTCACCAAAAATCATACCTAATGAAAATTGAACTACAGCGCTGAGTCAGATATAGTTGGCTATTTAGAGTTGTTAAGTGGAAAATTCCTGGATGGGAATGTGCCTCGGTTCCTCCAGATCTTGCTTCTGTGAAATGTGGTGGGACTGCAATGTCACAGAAAACTTCTTTACCAGCTGTGGAGAAGCAATGGTGCATGGACATAGTCTCTGGTCCTTGCCCTTCCTCGAGCAATCGCCCCAGTCTTACACATGTGATGGTTTGGATGATGGGCATCAGATATTTTGTCTTCCAGTCTGGGTTGAAGAGACAAATTGAATCCACAAGAAGAATGTTACTGAGTGCCTGCGTGAAATGTGCCTGGTTCTTTCCTATCGTCCAGCTCAGCATGTGGTCCAAATATAACTTTCAGAACATGGAAAGCATTTTGGATAGAGTGGCCATGTGCCTAGAAATATAATTATGATAAACTGAAGTCTTTTATCCTCCAATGTCTATGGTGGAGGAAAAATAGTTGTGGAAAGGGCTGCTACAATCCACGTAGACCCAAAGAAAAGGAGATTGAACTGAAACTTGGGGCTGAGTTTGTCTCTCTTCGGTGTGTCACACATTTCCTTTGGGTTTGAAGGTCTTCCTTTTAGCTCACCTTTGTAGGCGTTGCCAAGACGTGCTGTTCCTTCCCATACGTACTTGGTGGTCTCCTTTGTGTGAATCAAAGTGGGTCACTCGTACCTCCTTTGTGGAGTTGTGCCAGGCATTTTGCCCTTAGACTTTCCTCACTGACCACATCATTTGACAGGGAATTCCACTGAATTGTTATGCCTGCTGTGAAGCTGAAGGCCCTTGGATTGCTTTGAAACTTTGCCAGTCTTTCAATGTCATTAAAAGTCCCTCTTGTTATCAGCACCAGATTGATCTTGGCAACTTTCCTGGTACAGATATATCATCCAAATGGAAAGATATCATTGAGATCCTCAGTATATAAATGTCACCTACTCTAGGACTCCATTTCCTAGATTTGGTTCTGATTAAAATGAGTTATAGGAACCACTGACAGATGCTTTTAGAAAGCCGTTTTACCTCTTTGAGGTGGAGGGCGGGATCAAGCAAGGCTGAAAACAGAGGGCAGGCAAGAAAGGCAGCAACCATCAAAGGAGGCCACATCTGACCTGTTTGTTTTAACCTCTCTGCCCTTTTTCTGCTTCTTTAAATAGCGACGCGATGAAATGGTGTATCAAAGCACATTTAGCTACTTTAAAATCCTTTCCTCTCCACCCTCTCATGGGATCCTGAATGTTCCGGAATACATTCTGTAATTTCATGTACGGGAGACATGTATAAGCAAACACATCTTTGGATGCGCAGTGGTCCTAGCTTGAAAGAACAGCCTGAGGGCTGCCATGAATGAAGTAGCTCTCATTCTGGGAGCCCCAGTGGGTGCTGTGTGGTCATCTGGTTATGATGCCATGAGAATCCCTCCCACAGGGCTGCCCAGTGCCCACATCCTTTGAATAGCTCTCTCCTTGAGGGCATCTCCCCTTAAGCATAAGCTCCTCTTTCCACTGGGAAACCACACATCGTATTGCATAGTGAATGGGACCATGACTTGGAACATGGCAAGCAAATTCATGTCGTTTGTTCCACTAGTCCACTCCAACCCCGGAGCCGAAGATGTAAAGTTCAAAGCTGTGTGGAAGGCTTTCTACATTACAAACTCAGCTGAGTTTTGTGCCTTTTTACCCAACTGCCTTCAAAGACTCCTGGGAAATTTATTTATTTATTTATTTATTTATTAAGACATTTTTATGCCGCCCCATTCGCCGAAGCCTCGGGGCGGCTTACAACAATAAATTAAAAAATAATTATAATATTAAATTAAAAAATAAAAACATTAGATTAAAAATACAAAATATAATATAAAATAAGCTGCCCTGGCCAGATAAAATCCAATAATATTAACAGTTAAAATGCCGCTTAAATAAAAAGGTCTTTGCCTGGCGCCGAAAAACAAATAACGACGGCGCCAGGCAGACCTCTCTGGGGAGTGCATTCCATAACTTAGGCGCCACCACAGAGAAAGCCCTCCTCCGAGTACCCACCCTCCTAATTTCTTTCACGGAGGGCTCCCGGAGAAGGGCCTCCCCCACAGATCTCAATTGAATTGAATTGTAGTTGGGTGAAGATGCTGAAAATGCTTATCCTTGTTCATAGAATCATGCTTCCCAGGTAGAGACAACGGTGATGGAGCGTATGATCTGTGAGCTCTATGCTCAGTGCATGTAGACCTCTGATTAAGGAGGCTTACACATGCCCAGTGCGAGGCTTCGGGCAATACTGATCCTTGCGGCTCCATGCCTTGCACGCTGCATGTAGACAATCCCCACGGAGGGGGAGGCATGGAGGCTGGACGTGGCATGAACTGTGAGCCCGGCCTCTGCTCCTCCCTGCCCCCGGCATGCTCACGAGGCCGGTTCCTGCCCTTAGAGAGGCAGCTGGCACACGGGTGCCGGGCAGAAGCGCCACCTTCAGAGGCCCGGCTCCAAGTTTGCAGGCCCTCCAGAGAATCCTGCGACTGGGAGGCCATAGGACTGCACCCCAAGCTAGTTTAAATCTAGTGCTGTAGATTAAATCTATTGCACCCTGTGGGCCCACCAGCCACACCTGGGCTAGCCCCAGAGATTTTCCTGTCTGAGTTAATGCAGCAAATGATGCCCCCCACCCCCACCAAGGCAAAGTATGCCTGAGCTTTCCCCATCCCTAGAAGCAAACGTCGGATAATAAGAATACTAAGAATAAATCAAATAGCTAACAATTTGCTGTCCCTGTGCTTACTCTACGGTTACTCGTTTGATTTTAAACAGTTGCTAGCTATGTCGCTGAAGCAGCAGGTGCTTTGGCTTGGAGGCAGTGATTCTCAGAGAACCCATCCGGGATTCCCGCCCCCATCCCCTTCCCTGCCCAGGAACTTCCATGCATTGCAGGGCATTCTTGCAGAATGTTCCAAAATGCAGCCTGTCCAAAGGGCAGCATGCAACATGCAGGACCCCACGAGAGGGTGGGGAGGAAAAGATTTCAACTGTGGCTGCCTTGGTGGGTCTCGCCCTTGTCCCACATGAGGACACACCTTACAGCCCAGCTCATGGAAGCAAGGAGCACTGATGGTGGGCCGTGCTTCTGCCGGCCGTTGCAAAACTTCAAACGGGGGGTCCTAACTTGCAGTGCTGATGGTGGTGGGGATCCACTGCTTCGTTAAACTAGCTTTCCAGGTGTGATGGATTCAGCTCATATCGCCCCCAGCCAGTATGGCACCTCGTCAGAAAAGCTGAGCACTGCATTCCAAAGCATCTGAAGGACACCAATTGGAGAAGGCTGCTTTAAGGCATCCCATACTCTGGCACAGGATAAGCAAAGAAGTCTTAATTTGCTAACCCACAAAGAGACAGCCCTTAGCCTGAAATGTGAAGAAGCTGAAATGCAGAAGTCTCCTCTAACTTTCTGATAAATGTTATTCTTTCTTCAAAATTTGCTTTTGAGTGTCTCCATCTTTAGTCATCCTATGAACATTTCTTTAGAACTCTAATCATCCACAGTTTCAGCCTTTCTTAATTGGGCCCAAGTTCCTGCATTTTACCCCTGGCCAGCAGCCCAACACTCTATTTTATGGACCCGGGGAGGGAAGGAGATGCACATGCTGCAAGCTGTGGAAGCAGCACAGACACAGACATTAATCTAAGATGGAGGGATCTATCCCACATGGTGATTGTCTCCCTTAATTTGCCGGCGTGCTATGGCCTGGCCCTCTATAAGTGAGCTCCGATTCATGAATGGGAGAGAAAGGGGCTGCTTGCAGCAAGAGGTTTACTCTCCACATGTAGTAATGGCTATATCAATGTTATCTCCCCCGGAAGGTGGCCTGTGACAGAGATATTAATGGCACAGTGTGCAGCTCCAAGGGGAGGGATGCACAGAGCATAAGGAATTCAAACAAACAGCAGCCACTGAAATGGAAGAAGACTTCCTCTCCTGCAAGGGAGGGGGGCTCTGTGCAGACAGCCGGCATTGATTCCCATCCATCTAGCAGATCTTGGCTCATGGCTGCAAATGCTGCTAAGCCAAGGATGACCTGATTGAAGGCCAGGGCGGCCCGCCAATCCAGCACAGCCTTTCCAAGCAAGGTGAATGGAGTTAAGCACAGCAAGCGATGGGGCTGCATCTGAAAGGGGGGTGTTGGTTATGGAGCACTGCTTTTCAGACAGGAAACCCTTTCCACATGAAGGAGCCCATGCATATCTGCCACAGGGCCATTCCCTGCCCATTTCCTTGGAACTAATCCGTGCGAGCTCTGCTGTGATTCCCCTTGTCATACTTCTGATGTTACATTCATGGCAAGGCCCGTGGAGGGCCTTGAACACCGTTGATGCTCTGATTATTCCTCTGTGTGCCCTGGACACTCACAAACCAGTCCCACAGTACGATTACACACAGCCAGTCAAGAGTACTGTCAAATATTCAAAGTGCATCACATTCTTTATTTTGCTGTAACCCTTACGCCAATAATCCTGCAATGTAGGCTAACATTTCCACCATGGTGTTGCTGATGGGGAGCTGAGGCTGCGAGGATGTGGCTTGCCTTTAACTGTTCGTTGCAGAAGTGATATTTGAACTGGGATTTGAATTAGAGCTACCTGATCTAAGGCATAATCCTATACATGTTTCGACAGGGAAAAACGCTGGCTGGGGCGTGCTGGCAGTTGTGTGTCTTCTTTCTATAGGGCACATCTGTAGGATTCTGCCCTAATGGTGCAGCCCTGTGGCCTCTGGACAGTGTTGGTGGGATTGTTTGAAGCCCCGCTTCTGAAGTCCTGCAAGCTTGGAGCTGGGGCTCAGGAGGTCAGACTCCCACCCTGCTCAGCCCCCTTGCAGCTGGTGGGGGAAGAGCTGCACCTCAGAGAAAGAGGCATGCCTGGGAACAGGGAGGGGATGGGGGTCAGCAGCTTATTCTGCTCTTTATTGACCCCTCAAGCTCTTTTCCTCCCCCTCCCCCTCTGCATGCTTATGGCTGAAGGTGGCTGTGCATCTGAACTGGAGGGCGACGGATTGCACGCTTAGCCTTTTAACTGATATGAAGGTTTGGGGTCCTGTTCTCTCAGCACTCCGTGGCATCACTCACCGTTGCAAAGGCCTTAGCTGCTGGGAGGCAATTGCATTCTCTCCTGGTGTTGTCTTTCGAGGTCCAGGCTGGGTGAATGCGATGCTTCTGAAACAGAAGCGCTCTCTGGAGAGATGTCGAAGGCCCGTGCAACAAGGAGCCACGATTGTCCATTTGTTGCCCTATCAGCTGCCGATCCTCAGGAAATGCCCTTGGGCATTTATTCCGAGTGACTCTTGGCCTGTGATGTTGCTTCCCTCTTTGCCTTCCATTCTTCCTTTGATTCTAAAGTCCAACTGCATTTAAAAGCAGGAGCAAGCAAATAGCTCAGGCTTTGTTTTAAAGCCCTGTGAGCTGTGCGGAGACTGCTGGCTCCGGATCCACCTACCAGCCACAGACATAAATCCCTTTTCCATTCCCTTTGTAGCTTTTTGATGTCTGCCCCCTTAAACCTTTCCCTGCATGCCTTGTCCCCTTGAGAACATATGCACAGCAACTGTCTGTGGGCCAGCACGGGGGTCTGGATTTGCTCTTATCAGGAGGCAGCAGATACTCTCCCATTGACATCGGCATACAAGGAATAGAAATTGGAGGCCCAGCCCATGGGACTTCTTCAAGCAAGCATGCTGCCTCATTCACATACGCTGCCCCCTCCCTGCCCAATCCCCCTTGGCTATACTGCCCCACCTGCTTCCCTGTCCCCTCCCAGTATGCACTGTATACACGCAACATCGAAATTACTGTTCCCAGTTGATAAGCTCCTTTCCTGCTGTTGTTTTTCACCACCCCACAATGTTCTTCTCTGTGTTGCCTTCCTCCCCTCCCCTCCCCTCCGTGGTTTCTAGTTTTTCTAAAGAGGCATAGAAATGGCATGCAAAGGATTCTGGGTCACTGGGGGATAAGGAAGTAACAGGGAATGTGTCTAGTTCATGACAGACACCGGTGTGTTCCATGCCAAAATAGCGAGAATAAGCTAGAGCCACTTTGTCACTTCTCACAATACAGTCTGGGTGCAGCAACCAGCATCTAAGGACAAAATGCATGCCTTTTGTGCTGGTTCTGAAAAGCAAATGTGAAACTTTCCCCATTAATAGATGATGCACACAAATACTGTTAAAGTCGCGGCAGAAATGTCTGCACACGCTCACCTTCTAAGAGCTAACAGGTTGCATTTCTGTACCTGACCCAGGAGCCAATCGGGAGAGTGGACCCGGGACTTGCTTTCCCTGGACAGAATGGCTGTGCTCATGAAAGGTGCCTCTGCAGCTCACGGCATTCAGCAGGGTTCCCTCGCGCTCTCTGTGGCCTCTCCAGGGGGCTGGAGGGGCTGCCACAGAGACCAGGGAGCAGGGAAGTCCACTTCCACCGGCCCAGGGATGTGGACCCAGATCTGCCTCCATCCCATAACAGGCCTGCCCTGATTTTCCCAGGGACACTCATGCAAAGAAAGAGCTGTGCCCAGGATTTGGAGGGGATTCAGTCCACACCCTGGACTGGAGATAAAGTCCACCAACTGGGCCAAAGGGCTTGGGCATGTGTTGGCTTCTTGTGCTGAGATTTGCTTATCTGAGCCAGGCCAGTATTATTTCTCACCATTTGTCATCAAGGCTGTGAGCATCAGCAGAAGTGTTGCTTTTTCACTTGCCTTTCTTAAGTTATGGGATGCTAACTGAAGCATATGGGCTGCCCTGACATCAGTGTGCAGAGATTTAAGCCCCATAGCAGATGAGCCTCCCACATTCCATAATGTTGGTCAGGATATTCTGCGTGCTTTCAAATACCAATTTTTATTACATGCTACCTTAGCCATGAGATAAATGCCACAACTGTATCACCTAATCTCAAAATAGGCCACCAGACTACAGAAAAAGACGACTTTGGTACAGATTCTTTGGGCCAGTAAGATTTAAACTTTTCCAAAATCAACATCCATGCATCATCTGATCTGACGTTCTGGTTAGCATTTTGCAGCACATGTGAGCATTCTGCATTCTCACCAGGCTAGTTTTCAACAAGCGCAAGTGTGATTTGCAATCATGGGAGTGGAAAACCCAGATGAGGCATCTGTATTTGCATTAGCTCCTTCTTGAAAAGTGCTTCTTTCAAATGTCATCAAATCTCGAGAGAGTCGCTTGAACAAAGTGAATGAATTACTGCAGGTTTACTAAACAACACCTTTAACTGTACATAGCACTGCGTCCCCATGAGGTCACTTTTTCATTTGTCATGCCTTGGACGGTTTGCAGCCCTTGCAGTTGCAAACCCTCCCCGCCACCAGTTTTTAGGACATGAAGCACCCAACATATTTCTAGGGTCAGCCCAAGGTGGTTTTTTTGCCCCCTGCAGCTCTCCACTGCACAATCTGGAAGAGCTACTCTGTTATTTTCCGAAAGCATTCTGCGGGGGGGGGGGTGTCCTATGGCATTTCATGGGCACCCTCAGATACTTTCTTGCGCAAAGAAACTGCTTGGACTTGATTCCTGAAGAAATCTTCCTATCTATTCATGACCAAAGAAACTGGAAAAGTTTGATGTCCCTTAATCAGGTATATCCCGCTGCTTTGCTTCTTGCAGGACAGCTGGCATAGATCCCTGCCTCTCCATTTCAGCCTGACAGTAGCAAGTCTGTAGGGTAGGTTAGGCTGAGAGGCAGTGACTGGCCTAAATGTGCCCAGTGAACTTCATGGCTTAGTGGGAACTAGAAGCTGGATCTCCCAAGTCCCAGTCCAGTACTCTGACCAGCTATGTGATGTGGAAGAATAAGAATACAGTGTAAGCCTTCACCCCTCTCTTCACCATATTCTTCTTAAGGCCCTGATGCTGTACAGCACAGCACTTCTTGTCTGACTTGTCCCGGGTTTTTAACCATCGCATCAAAACAATATCTGAGCAACCTCTCAGGAAAAAATTGGTGTTGTGCTGCTGGGAACATCAGAGAGTGATTTACCACAGCTTCTGCCATGAGGAAAATGCAGCATCTGAAAATAGTCCTGGCATTTGTACGTGGAATACGGAGATTCCCACTCACCGATCAAAGGGGTGAGGGAAGCAGGTGCTGGCTGGCTTCCTTCCTTGCTTTGCGGATCGCAGCTTGAGCCTCTGGTCAGTGGTGAGCATGTGGGTGCGTGTGTGCGCAAGGCTGGCCTGCCTATCGGATGGGCTCCCCACTGAGCATCTCCGCTGCTTTGCATCTCACCCCCACACCCCCCCCCCCGCTTCTCCTGCTTCCCCAGCTGCTGGTTAGGCAATGAATGGCGATTTCTCAGCAGCTGCCTGGGAGGAGAAGGTGGGGATCAATGGGGCCCTGCTCAGCTGTGCTGCTCACTCTCCCTCTGCTGATGCCACGAAGGAGCTGCCAGGGCAGCGAGGGATGTAGCAACCAAGGGGCAGATGGGGCGGGGACTGGTGGAGCGTGCCGCAGAATCACTCGCTGGCGTAACCTCCGTCCGCACACGCTCCCCATCCCGCTCAAGGAGATGGTGACTGTCTCTTCCCTCCCGGGTGGTCCCCTGAGGGACCCCTCCTAAGCTGCACGGCTGCTGCTTTCTGCTAGGCATTGATTTGCCAGTTATGTTAAAGGGCAAACCAAACAGATCAGTAAGGAATCCCAACATATTATCGACAAGCCGGGCTTCAAAGGCCCCCTGAGCAGGTTGGCAGCAAGCAAGCCTTTGCTATGCCCCACTCATTTGCAGGGGGGAGGAAGAGAAACTCAAGAAGTGTTATCTATTTGCCTATCCCTTCAACTGTGTCCTGCTTTTCTCCAGTGTAAGGACCAGCAGCCGGTTGCAGAAACAATATTTAAAGAGAGGAATCAGATGCTACACACACAGGCTAGACCTTTTCCTTCAAATGTTTAGTTATTTACCCCAGAACAACGTGTAAGAAGCGAGCATATGTTTTCTGTTTCATTTTCTGTATGCTTCTGTGGGTAAACGTCTTTTCCATATCCTTAGCTGTTGATCAGGAAATCTTGATTTGCTTTGGGAATTCAAACTCATTTCATGCAACTCTTGGCTAACAGCAAGGAAAGGGGAGATGCAAGAGGATGGGGAAGGAGAAGTGCCCACACTTTTCAGATTTGGTTCCTGTATCGCTGAAGTATCTGCAGCTCTGTCTGCATATATTTTCATGACTGGTAGAAGCAAAGCCCATCTTTTCTTGGAAGGCCTTGGGTCCCTCATATGCTTGCCTGTTGCACTGATGCAAGAGGTGATGTTAGGAAATGGTCCCTTAGGACTGGAGCCCCAAATCTTTTACCTGGAAAGCCAAAACTCTGGGATGCCATCTGCCCTATCACCTTGTTTCTCAGGAACACTGGCTGAAAGAAAGAGGCCCCAGTGAATTCTGTTGCATCTGATTCTGCTGGATGAGCTGTCGATCTGCCCACATGTGCTTCACCTCTTGCCGCACCCCTTGAATCTCTGCGCTGCGGGGGCAGGGGTCCTGAAGCCTCCCCTCCCTGGTCCACGCATCCCTTTTCACAGAGGGTGCCCTTGGGAGACAGGCCCCCTAGAGCACGCTTTAGGCTTTAGGGAATATGCCAATTAGTACTTGCAGCTTTGCCTATCTTGTTGCTGTAGGCCTGAGCTCTGGCTCTTTTTGGATCCTAGCACCACCCTTAATAGGCCCCAGGCCAGGCTGGATGATGCCTGTCTCCGAGAGCACCTTTCCTCTATGTGCACCCAGCATGCCTGCCCCGTCTCTGCGAGCCACAGGGATGCCCATGTGGGGATGGAGCGTGCGTGTGACACACAAGCCCATTTCCCGGAGTCGGCATCACAGGTGAAATCCAAGGAGCCACCGTGTGTCCTTGAGCTCCACACATTCACTCTGTGTGACTATTATTTATTTATTTATTAAAAGACTTTCTATCCTGTCCCCTGCGGAATGTCTCGGGATGGCTTACACTGCCACATGGACATCCAGGGTCATTCAGAGGCAGGCCAAAAGGGAAGGGGGGCAAAGCACAGTCCCCTCTGTCTGCCATGCTCATGGAACAGCCTTCATCTAATTTGAGCCCCTGCTGCTCAGAGCTGAGTCAGATGGAGGAAGTATGGTCACACCCTAATTTCCTCACTGCAAAATGTTCCTTTCTAGTCTTTCAAAAGAGCTTACCTACTCTTTGTATCTACTGGCGAAGAAGGTAGTGTTGCATAAGATGTGTTTCCTGAAGAGGTTACATCTGTATAGAAGATGGAGTGAATCCTGTATTCTACCATTCTTAAAATGGAAAGATTTTCCCTAATGCCCTAATGACTGGATATTCTTTTCGATTTTTGCTTGCAATTTGAGCCTATTGTATTTTGCACGGTCCATGCCGAAAGGAAAACTACAGCTCATTCATTATCCTCTGTAAGCCAGTCCTTTGTGCATGTGAAAATTGTTACCAGGTCTTCAAGCGGAAGCACAGTTTATGAGGTACTCTCTGAATTTATGCTGGCATTTGATATGGCGGAAAGTTTGTACAGCCTTTGCCAACCTGTTGCCCTCCAGATTTTTGAGTCTCGAGCCCCAGCCAACTTGGCCAATAGTGAAGACTGCTGCAAACTAGCGTGGGGCAGTGGGCCGGATCAAGCTGCTCCAGCCCCATCGATCTGTGTAGCGTCCGTCTATCATGAATTTGGTAATTCCCCCTCTGTGGGTGGTGGAGGAACTGGGAAGATCAGGTAGCTTCTCCTCCCTCCCCCATCCAGAGGAGCTGGAGCTGGTGCCCGCCCCTGAACACTGAAGGCCCTCAGCTGCGGAACAATCCCTGAGCCCCTTCTTCCACCGAGCGGAGTTTCTCATCACCATCCTCTCCCGCCACTCGTGTCCCCATCCTCTCCCTTAGCCTTGCTGCCACTTGCTTGCTCCAAGGGCAGGGGGCAAGGAGGCCGCACCTCCTCTGCCTCTTCTCCTCATCACCTCCGGGGCAGGGCCAGAGGCAGGCAAACCATCAGGCTGGCAGGGTGAGGTGGTGCAGCAAGTCCAGGGGCTCTTGGCCCAGCCATGCCTCTCCCGGATGCTGGCCCAGGCCGGAACTGTGAAGAGCAAAGAGCCAGGAAGAGAAAGCAGGTTGCCTGGCATCCATCTGGGGGGCCTGATCATTGGTGACCCTCTGGGGTGTGCAGGCCTGGCAAATGCCCCACTCTGTCTGCCAACAGCTGATGCCAGGCCTGTGTGTTCAACAAATAGGACTGATAATTTGTTTTTGTCATTATTTGTTTTGTCGTTATTTGTTTTTCGGCGCCAGGCGAAGACCTTTTTATTTAAGCGTCATTTTAATTGTTAATATTATTTGCTTATTTTATCTGGCCAGGGCGACTTATTTTATATTCTTATTTTATATTGTTATAGTGTTATTTCTTGTATTTTAATTTTATGTTGTGAGCCGCCCCGAGGCTTCGGCGAATGGGGCGGCATAGAAATGTTTTAATAAATAAATAAATAAATAAGTGAAGAATGAATTTGCCCCAAATCTCTTCTTCTCCAAACTAAAGCAACACGATGCTAATTTGCTAACAGAAACTTAGTGGCTCTGTAGTGCGATTGCATCCCTTAAAAAACAAAAACCCCGTATTAACACTTCCCTCTATTATTTCATTTGGTTCAGCGAATAAGCCTATTTTTAAAAAAACCATCTGTTGTGCATTGCACCAACTGTAATGGGATAAGTGGCGGTTTGCTAATGAGAGAGGAGGGGGTCTCTTGCAGATTCAGAGGGATGGAGCAGGCAGTACAGTAACATACCTGCCAGACTGCCAGAGGTTATGCGGTCACAGGCAGGGGGGCAAGAGGAAGCTGTTCCAGCTCAGTTTTATTTCACGTATTTATTTCTTACATTTATATCCTGACTTTCCCCCTTTTGATGAGGATTTGCCTGGTCCACACCTCCCAGAGTTGAATGCAGAGCAGAACAAAACCTGCAATGGAATATTATACACACACACACACACACACACACACACACACACACACACATAATATATATATATATATATATGTCCATTTCTGAGCTTGTGATGAGATTCACAGGTCACCCCACAGAAAATGTTTGGAAAATCTTTACATTTGAAAAATGTGCCTGAAAAAATGCATAGGCTTGAAAAATGCACGCAGACACACTTTAATCAATGTGACGAGAATAAATACATTTTTAAAATATGCACAATTGAGGTATGCATTTGGGAAATTCCACATGAAAATCCACATGTTAGTGTGGGGCACCCCGCCCTGTTCCGCAGCGCTGGTGGTCTGCAAAGAACCTGGCCTAAGTGGGCTTTGAGACAGAATCCAGAGAGCCTTCATGAACAGGAGCTTTTCTTATCTGCCCATACGCAGCCACAGCCTTCCCCACTGTACATTTTATTGTATTTAAATTTAAAATACAGAGTAAAATGCATTGTGTTTCTTTTCGAAATACAGTAATTATTCCTGAATTGGAAACTGTGCATATCAATTAGCACACTTTTTTTTTTTTCCTCTTTTTACAAATCCTTTTGGCATCCTCAGGTGTTTCCTCTTTTGGGGAAATGTGTAATTGGCTTCCCTGGTGGCAGAAGCCGGCAGCTTGCCAGCAAACCAGTACGTAAGATGCAGTCAGATGCAATGCCAGTAGACAAGGATGCCCCCCTCTTTCCTCTAGCTGCAGCACATCTTCCACAGGTGAGAGATGCAGTCCCAAATGGCCTTTCAAATCCCCCTTTTTTTAAAATTAAAAAGCAAAACCTGCCTCTCCTTTGTCCCTGCTCGGCAGAGCTGCGGAGCGGTGCTCCGACAGAGCTCAGGAACCGTCTGCGGCCCCAGAGCAGCCGTGCCTTGCCACAGTGTGCCGCCATTCTCAGCAGAGTTTGCTTTGTGCAAAGCGAAAGCGATTTGGTTTGCAATCTCATTTTTGCCATCAGTCACTGCCTGTGACACCCAGTGGTAATAGAAGGGCCTGGGATCCCTGGATTTTATAGCTCCGCTCGGCAGCATTTCTCTTTTGGCGGGGACATAAATTTTTCTCTTTTTTGTGGGCATGTGTGCAGATTTTGCAAAATCACTCGCCTTTTCACAGAGCGCTCAGTATAGAATATTCCAAGTAGTGCTTTTACGGCCAAGGGAAGAGCTTGGCAGAGGGAGGTTAATTAGAGGCCTGTGTTTTGCTGGGAATGGCCTGGTGGTGCATTGGCTTCCAAATGGAATTGGCTTCCATGGTCTTGTGGATGTGACCCTAGCCATATAGCACAAACCCAGCAAAAACCCTTTGGGCCATTTCTGGCTTTGCCTTAAGACAGGCCCAGGGCAGGGGAGAAGGTTGAACCAGCTGCGAGAGATGGAAGATGATTGCCTCATCTAGGGGAATTTGTGGCTGGACTGCTACGGATTGTGGACTAAGGGTCAAGAGTGAGGCCACAGCAGAGGTAAGTTTGGGAACATCCTTAGGAAGGGTGCAGCTGCCGCTGGCCTGCCTCACAATTGGGTGAAACAACTTCTTCAAGGTGACATCATGAAGGAGACATAGTGTCATGAGTGGGGGTCCCTCCCTTCACACAATCAGAGCCTCAGACCTTTCTTGCCAAAAGGTCTTTATTGACCAGAGTATTTTCTGGATGCACAAACACCCAGAACGAATCGCTGAGCATGCAGAGTGGTTCCTTGAACCCAGTCTAGTATTTGCCTCCAGGGGCTTTCCTTATGGCCATGCCTGGGTCTCTTCTCTTTGGGAGGGGCCTTCTGAAAATGAGCACACCTCCTCTCCACACACTGATCCTCTAATTGGGCTGCTGATGCCACAGCGTGGGGTCAAGAGCCATGCCTTCCTCAGCTAAGTCTGAGAAACTCCCCTGCTGTAAGTCCTCTCTCAGCAACTGTACATCCTGGCCACTCCCAGGACCTGCCTGCCCACCTGCTCTTAGGATAACCATCTCTGATTCTCCCATTTTGGTGTCTCAGCTTCTCCTCCTCCTCCTTCTGATTCTTCTTCTGGGGACCAGCCAGCAGCCCCGGAGAATGTGCCCCTGTAGCAGCCACCTCTTGCCCCCAACACACAGATGCAAGCAGGAATGACTGGGCTCCAAGGCCTTTTGACATGCTGTCTTTAGCAGGGGATAGGCAAGAGGACGATAAAAGATGATAGCAGTTGTTGTGTCCGCTAGACCTGAACATGAAAGGTGGGGCCGGTTGGTTGAACACAATAACGGGAGGCGGCTGGCACAATAACAGGGAGTGGCTACGGGTAGCAGGGGGCGCATTGATATGCAACACTGAACGCGCTACATACAGCAAGGAACGCTTGATAGGCAACAATGAGCTTGCAACAGCAAATTCAACCGCAAACTTGAGCTTCTGTACTGCACGCTTGCTTAATATGAAACGTGGTACTTTCCCACAGGCACACAAAGTAACGGTTAGCGCCAAGTACATCCGGGTAGAAAATGTATAAAAACTGTACCATCCCAATACCAGGGGCCGCACTCCCCCCTGAGTGTTGGTCCCTGCGCAGGTATATTAGAGGACCCTTCAACTCTCTATATTTCTTGTCCAGTGGTCTCATTCGATTGCGCTACAACACAGTTTGCATAGCCTTTGCATAGCTGAACATTTACTATTTTTAAATAGTTACTTAACTATAGTAACCGGGTTACTTCCCGGTTAGATTTCTGCAACGCACTCTATGTGGGGCTGCCCCCAAAGATAGTCCAGATACTTCAGATGGTGCAAAATAGAGCTGCCAGGATGCTGTCGAGGACTGGGGTTATATGAGAATAACACCCAGTCCTCTATCACCTCCATTGGCTTCCCATTGAAGTCCGGGCTCAATTCAAGGTGCTGGTTATTACCTATAAAGCCCTAAACGGCTTGGGACCAGGATACCTAAAGGAATGCCTTCTTCCCTATTTGCCCTCCTACTCTGAGATCAGCAACAGAAGCTCTCCTCCGGGAACCCTCTGTGAAAGATGTTAGGAGACAGAGTACCCAGAGGAGGGCCTTCTCTGCGGTGGCACCCCGTCTATGGAATGTGCTCCCCAGAGAGGTCCGCCTGGTGCCGTCATTATATGTTTTTCAGTGCCAGGTTAAGACCTTTTAATTTAATCAATATTTTAATAAGTTTTAATATCGAATTTTATTATTGTATTTTACTAATTGCAGCCAGAGTGGGTTGTCAATTTATTTATATTGTTAGCCATCCAGAGATGTTAGTAATTGGATGGCATACAAATTTTATAAATAAATAAACAAACAATAAACATTTAGAAAGAATACAGTTCAGATAGAGGTGCCACACATCTCACAACTGGCCAGGTGACCCAGTCTCATTGGATGCTACCTGAGGACAGGCAAGTCTGGGCCAGCAGTTTTGCTCCCTTCTGATGGTGCACTGAACCTGACTGGACAGCCTTTCAAATGGAGGTCACCTTCAAAGAGAGGACTGTCCTCCATGGACTAACACACCGAGCCATCATAGCAGGGGGCTGCAGTACTATTTTGGCTGTGCTCCTGGCAGTAGATTTGGAGCACTGATCGGAAGGGAGAGCACCCGTGAGGCTGAAAAGTTCAAGGCTGGCCTTGGGGGATCAAATGGCTCAAGTAAGCCTGTGATGGAAACTGGATCAGCCCACCGGCCTCTCCACAGGCCCCGCAAGTAGCAGGCATGCTTTGCCGCAGCTGCTGCTTGCCTGCCTGCAGGGGCAACAGCCAATTTGTGGGCCCAAGGCAGGGCGTGAAACAGTTCGGTATGAGAAAAATGCAACGGCAGCTATGTTCACCCTGAAGCAAAACCCTCTGTGTGCGATGGAGCTTACTCAGTGCTCTGCTTTGGACTGCAGTCTCAGTGCTGGGAGGAAACGGGAGATCAGGCTCAGAGTGCAAGCAGCTCCCTGTAAGACCAGCAGGCCCAGCAGCACCCTTGCACTGGCTGAAGCGGCCTTGCCGGGGAAGGGCAGCACACAGCTGGCCATGCGCCTGCCTGTTATTGCACCCGCATTGCCAAGGATGGGGAGAGGGGCTGCTGGGCTTTTCTGCTCAAGGCATCCGAAAAAGGAGGAAAACGGCTGGTGGATACTGTGCAGCTACACGTGGGGGGGCGGGAGGCACCCCTCAGGCTGCTTCAGGCTGCAACATGCCTTGAGCTGGCTCTGAAGGCAAACTTTGTTTGTTCCAGGTATATCCTGCAGGGGCTGGAAACTGTTTGTATGTGATCCAGAAGGGCAGATTCTCCATGCTTAATCGGGGTGCTGCAGGTGCACACCTGCGCCGTGAGAGCTATCCCAATCCTCATGAACCTAGAAGCTCATTGCTGTGTCCGCACAACACATCCCTCGTGGGGGACGGCCAGTCCCATTTGCTCTCTGTCTGCGAGCTGCTTAGTCCTGCAAGACATCTTGTGGCATGAGCATAATAGCTGGATTGGGGCTGTCGTATTTTTCTCCCAGCAGCTGCCAATGGGCTACATCCACACCTGCCGTTCTGTCAGCAGCAAAGTACCATTTACAGAGCAGGGCTTCTGCAACCTTTCCCACTGCCCCACACATATTGACACCCTCCAGATCTTCTCTAGAAGGAGGTCAGGGAAAGGGGAGGGAGTCTAATTTCACTTGCACTGACAGAATGACAGATCTGGATCGAGCCCAATGTCAGAGGACAAACATCACATCCTTAGTTATCTGTAATGTCCTGAATCTTCAAGCCAACCTCAATGTGAAATGGAAGGTTCAGGACTTAAAATAAAACAAGGTTAAAAGGAGCCAGGCAGTGGAAGAACTGGATAGGAGCCAGGATGCAGGAGAAACACGCTGCCCCTGCGATTTGGGGTGGGGTGAGGCCCCTGACTTGGGTGGCAGGTGCTGGAGGCAGCAGGGACCGTGTCCCTGACTGGTCCCGCCTGTTTGCTGAAGGTCAGACCCATGTAGGTTGCTGGACCTTCCCTGCACCCTCTAACCCTGTGTGCCACACTCGGGTGCAGGGGAGAGCAGCTGGAACTCCAGATTCCTTCCATAAGTGGAGTGGGGGAGGGACAGGTGTAGCCTTTTCCCTCCATGCCATTTCTCTTAGATCCTGTTTGCATATCATGGCAATTCCTGGGGTTGTTTTACCCCAGACATTGTCATAATCAAGCAGGACTAAATGAGCACCTTCATCACTTCTGCTTTCACCATCTGGACATAGAGCATCCCTTGGTTTTTATCATGATGTCCGAACCTGGAACCCTGGGTTGTTTAGGGGATAAATAACCCAGAGTTCTGGGTTTGGGTGTCACACGGCAACAACCCAGCAATGAGCCATTCCTGGTTGATGACCGAAAGCAGAGGCAATGAGCGCACAGGAGGCAAATGCTTGCTCACTGACATCCAGGCCCGACAATTCTTGGGGCTGTTTTTTTGTGTGAATCGGGTCACTGCCTCTAAACCTACTGTAAGAGAGTGGAGAGAGCAATGAGACAGGAACCAATAGCTATAGGAATCAGGGAGAGAAGATAATTAGCAAAATAGCACAGTGGCATACTAGGAAGGATACTCATGGCCATTAGCTGCACCATGCTTCTTGTCCAATATGCATTCCACAACTGCTTTCAAGTCTTTATTAAGTAAGGGAGTGGGATGAAATGAATCAAGATGAGAAGAAAAGAATCTAGAATGAAGGGCTAATTTCACATTCTAGAGGTCCTGCAGTACAGTGTCCTGGGGAGGGGTCTCTGGGAGGTCACTAAGCCCCACATAGGCTTACAGACTGGCAGCCCCAGCACCCCAACATAGCTTTCATTTAAATTTCCCACAATGCCCCTGCAGCATCCCTAAGGAAGGGGAATTGGATCAGTGGCTCCAAGGCCCCCAGCAGAGGCAGCACTGAAACTTTTGCAGGGCCCCCAGAGCAGTGCAGTGTCGCTGTGTCATAGAATCATGGTACAGCAGAGCTGGGAGGGGCCATCGGGGCCACGTCACTGACTTATTCGTCACTGCACTCTGGTGCACTTCTGCATCATGTCTGCGTTGGGCTTTTGCTTTTCAGCCTCCGAATTCTTCTCTCCAACTCCCAACATGCTCAGCATGTGAAGAAGCATCCCTTCTTTTATTCAGTTCAAATGCTTGGCTGCCCTTTTTCTTTCCTTCCTGAGGATCTTCCTCTTCCCCAGGCCCTGCTGTACTGCCCACCAAACCCTCTGCAGGTGGCACTCTGGGCACCCACAGAGACTGGATCTGAAGAAGGGCTGCGGGACTCAGGAGATTCCATTAGGAAATACTCCAGAGAGAGGAGTGAGCAGCCCCTGATGGATGAGCGTTATAAATTATCACCAGGATGACACTCTTTGATTAAGCTAAGTGCCAACTATGACACCTGGGGCTTATTTATTTATTATTACTATTAACATAAAAAGAATTAATAATCTTATCACGATGCAGAACATCTCTTCCAAGAAAACCTTTCCTTAAATTAAAAAAACTGCTGTTCCATGTGTCTTTGAAGTGTGACAGAAGGCAAATAGCAGCATTGGTGCCCCCACCTGCTGGAAGGCACTGGTCGCCACCCCCAAGGAGAACCTGCCGTGCCTCTCATGCATGATGGGGGGCTGCTTGTCAAGCACAAATGCCAGCCGGCCCCCTCCCCTCTTCCACATTTGGATTTTCTTCCACCCCATCCTGTGAGGGCTTTAAGCTGGCAGAAGCTTGGAGGGATGCTTGCTGACCCCAGTTCTGTATCTTCAGGTGTGCCAGCCCCTCGTTTCAGATCTTGCCTCATTGAACCTGCAAGTCTTGAAAAGGAATTTGGCTCACGTGCACCAGAGCGCAAGGAGGATTCTCGGGGCGGTGGGGGACCCAGTAAGGCAGCGTCCCTGGGCCTGAAAGATCTATGTGGTCTGGGGGACAGAATTCAGCATGTGCAAGCTGCCCAATGTGAATTTTCCCCATTCTGAACACATGTCCCCCCCCCCCCCACACACACACACCTTGTTTTCACTCCTGGAGCACAGTGCTGTATTCACATGCCAGGAAGCAGGGAGTTGCATCTGTTCCGGCAGAGGAGGAGGTCCTGTGAAGACTCATCCTTGGGGACATGTGCAATTCTCATGGGAAATTTTGAGGTGTACACTGTGCCCATCGGTGGGAAGACCTGCCCCATCAGTTCTTCATTCGAGGTAAATGGCAGGGGAAGAGGAAGGTGATGGAGCCAGAGGGACATGCTGCATGGCTCATGGAGTGTTTCAGCTAAACTCTCGGAAACCCCTTTGCACTATGAGGTCAAGATAGGGAGAGGCTACAGCCCTTATGCCTTCCTTAGGGGCTTCCTAGAGGCATCTGCATGGCCACTGTGGGGAACAGGATGCTGGACTAGCTGGCCCCTTGGCTTGACCCAGCAGGGCCCGTTTCACAATTTGCAGCTGAGAAGAAGTGAGAAGAGCTAGCCTAAAATGGAAGCCCATGGAGCAGTACAAGGCTGCTGTTCTGGAGTGTATGAGGCTGCTGTCAGAAGGGAGGCTGAGCTTTAGAAAGGAGCTTTGTGCCTTGCCTGTGCCCAGGAACAGGGAGTGGCTGGACCTGACAAGTGAGTGATCCATTGGATTTTGTTTCTCTAAATATAAAACAGGACCTTCTGAAGCTTCTAACTCCAGAGACAAAGCGTTCTGAACACCAAGACCTGAACACTGTGCATGCTAACTCGGGAATAGGCCCAGTTCGACTCCGATGGCCTTCCCTCCTCTGAAGTAACTGAGCAGAGGTTCGGGCTGCACCTACAGCCTCGAGCACTTTGGCATAGCTGGTGCTACCCCTCACCTTCCCTTCAAATCCCTGCCATTTCTGTGCAGCCGTTGCTCCCTTCCACATCTGCATTGCTCATCCCTCTGCTGAGACAAAGCCTTGAGGACAGGTTTTGCGACCTTCCAGAAGTCACACCTTGCTAGGATTGCCTTCTGTTCTGGTCCCCATTACTGTGAAACTGTAGACTGGAGATGTTTCATCAGGAATCTTGCTTATATTACTCCATCAATCGGGGGAAGACAACTTCTGGCCTTCCAGATAATGCTGGATTGCAACTCCCATCATCTCTCACCATTGGCCATGCTGGCTGAGGCTGATGGAAGTTGCAGTCCATCATCCAGAGGGATCCTACTATGAATTACTATTCAGCAGGGTTGTGCTAGATAAATAATAACATGTTGCTGAATTCAGTGGAACTTACTTGTAAGTCAACACATGCTTAGGATTATGTTGCTAAAATGCTTACACATAATAGCACAAATCATGGCTTTGGATGCTTACAAATGTTTAAACAGGAGTTCTAGAGGACCATCCATCTCTGTATGTCCCACGGCCAGGCTAATAAAGGTGCTCTTGAGGGAATAGGAAACTGCCTCAGTTCCTCCCCACTTTTCATGTTGAATAATTTCCCCACAAATGGCACCACTGAAATGTTTCAAACCCTGCCATTTAAAGTGCAGCAGTAAGCCCAGCGTGGAGACACCTGCAGGAAAGAGGCCGAGCCCCATTTCTGACGATGCGCCAGCAAGGTTCCTGTGCATTTGGCAACCAGGCTGCCTTAAGGTTTGCCACTTGCCCAGCCTGATACTCCTCCTTTGGATGCGATCTCCCCAAAGGCCATGGCCTGCTTCGATGGGTGCGCCATCCCAAGCTCCTACCCTGGGTTTCCTCCCCACAAGACGGTTGCTCTCCAGACGCAGCTCTCAGTGATTTCCGAAGCTCAGAGTTCACCAAGCAGGCCATTAATTTCATCTCTGCAAATGTCGTGGCTGTCAGAGTGGCTTATGAATTACGCATCCTGGACTCCCTGGATTCCCTCTCCCCACTTCCCCATCACCGCTGGCCAAGCAATAACTCAACAACTGGGGGGTGGGGAAACAGCCCCCTAGATAAAAGACCAAATCCTGCTAGCAAAACGTAACGCACAGCACCAGGTTAAGAAAAATGGGAAGGGGGGGGGTTACCTCAGAGGCTAAATTATGTTTTTAGAGGCACCATCATAAATCTGAGATTTTTCAGCTGCTTTTGGTATACTTGCGCCTGATCAAGAGAAGAGCTTGGAACTATTTTATCAGGGATAGCACAGGATACACCCAGTGTATCCAATTATGGATAGACGGTTCTCCCAAACCCATCATTCCGCAGCTGCTGGACCTTCAAGACTCTTGCTGTGGGGGATAAGAATTCACAAGTATTGGCAGCTAGGAGTATCGGGATCAGAAAGGATGAGAAGAACAGTGGAAGTTGGAAAGCAGACTGAAATGGCCCTACATATATGGACATCTTCCCAGACTGGATGTCTTCCAGATGTCTTAGACTTCAATCCCCATTAGCCCCGGGCAGCATGGCAAGTGGTCCAAAACATATGGCAGGCAGCAGCTTGGGGAAGGCTAGTGCATGAGCACTGCATGGCGCACAGGAGGTGAAACCGCTTCCACTGAGCAAACAGGGACCGGCGTGCCAAGGTGACATCTTGGGTAGACCTGAGTATGTACATAGCCGGGCTGTTCATTTGTTCAGGCTGGCATCTCACCCGAGCTTCCAACAGACTGCGGCCTCACTCTGATTTCCTGGCTTGTCCAGAAAGTTGGTGATCTTTCTCTTTGGATTCTGGGCCTCTGCCTGGAAAATATGAGGCAAGGCAGGGCAGGCAGCAGCAGTAAAGATCAGCCAGGAGTGTGGAACCAGTCTCAGAGACTTCCAGTAGGTCTGGATTAAAAGCCCTCTTACTGGGCCTTAAACCAACACGACTCATGGGATCTGCCCTTTCATCTGCAGACCTAATTACCTCTGTGGTAGTCTCTTTAGATTGACCAAGCCATCAGCCTCTTTCCAACAGGCTTGTAAGTTTGCCGTTTATACACATAGCTAAAACAGGAGAATTAGCTGCTGGAGGAACTGTCTAGATCCTTCAGAATAAGCATAGCCACGATCTGTGCAAATTTAGGCAGAAAAACGTCCTTTGATTCCCAGGATTCTTTAGTCAGCATAGGAACTGTACAACATATTTCTGACTAAACATGCACAGAAATAAGTTGTCTAGAGACTCTGTGATACCAGAATTTTTAATGGATAATTGCCTTATTCTTCACAGTATTATAGAATAATAAAATAGTAGAGTTGGAAGGGGCCAACCCCCTGCTCAGTGCAGGACACCACTGAGGTTCAACCATCCCTGTCAGATGGCTGTATAGTCGCATCTTGAGTTCCTTTAGTGTGGAAGAGCCCACAACCCCCCTGAGTTACTGGTTCCATTGTCGTACTGCTCTAACAGTCAGGAAATGTTTCCTGATATCTGGTTTGTTGCAACTTGAGCCCATTAGTCCATGACCTGCACTCTGGGATGATTAAGAAGAGATCCTCTCCTTCCTCTTTGTTACAACCTTTCCTGTCCTTGTATAATGCTATGTCAGTCTCCTCTTCTTTAGGCTACACATGCCAATTCTTTCCATCTCTCCTCACAGGGCTTTGTTTCCAGTCCCTGGATCATCTCTGCTGCCCTCTCTGAACTCTTTCCAGCTTGTCTGCATCTTTCTTAAATTTTGGTGTCCAGAACTGGACACAGTTCTCCAGACAAGGCCTAGCCAGAGCTGAGTAGAGGGGAACTAGTATTCCATGTGATTTGGAAATGATACTTCTATTAATGCAACCTAAGATAGCATTTGCCCATTTTGCAGCCATATCACATTGTTGGCTCATATTCAGCCTGTAATCCACAACAATTCCAAGAGCCTTCTCACCCGCACTATTGTTGAGACAAGTGTTCCCTATTTTCTAACAACGCATTTTTAAAAGGTACAGAACTTGGCATTTGGTCCTACCGAATTTCTTTCTGTTGTTTGCAGCCGAGTGCACCAACCTACCAAGATCACTTTGAATCCTCTTTCGGTCTTCCAGGGCATTAGCTATCCCACCCAGTGTTGTGTCATCTGCAGATCTGATAATCGTTCCCTGCACTTCCTCATCCAAATAATTGATACAAATGTTGACAAGCACTAGGCCCTGGACTGAACTCTGTGGTACCCCTTACCTCTCCCCAGCTTGAGAAGGTGCCATTGTTGAACACACTTTGAGCCTGATTCTGTAGCCAACTGTGATTGTTGTTCCATCTAGCCCACTCTTAGCTAGTTTGCTAATTAGGATATCATGGGGCACTTGTCAAAAGCTTCTCTGAAGTCAAGATTACTATGTCCAGAGCATTCCCCCAGCCCATCAGGGAGGTTACCCAATCAAAAAAATGAAATCAGATTAGTCTGGCAGGATTTGTTCTGGAGAAATCCATGTTGGCATCTTTTAATCACTGCAATGCTTTCAAGATGTTTGCAGACTGACTGCTTTATAATCTGCTCCAGACTTTTCCCAGGGACTGAAGTCAGAATGACTGGTCTGTAGTCCTCAGGTCCTTTCCTCCCTTCCTTTCTTGAAGAAAGGGAGAACATTAACCCTTCTCCAGTCATCTGCACTTCTCCTGTCCTCCAAGATTCTCAAACATAGTAGACAGTGGTTTCTGAGAGTAGTTCCTCCAGCTCCTTTATGTCTCTAGAATGGAGTTCGTTGGGCCCTGGAGAGTTGAACTCATTCAACCCAATTAGATGATCCTTGACCATTAGCCAATCAATTTTGAGCTGCCATTCAGCTTGTACTTCCCCTTCATCAGGAAGGTCATAGGTCTTCTTTTGGGAGAAGGCTGAACCAAAGTAGGAATCAAGCACGTCAACCCTTTCTTTGTCATCTGTTATCATTCTGTGATCTCCGTTGAGTAGTTGAACCCCCATGCCTTTCCCCTTTCGACTTTTACTATGTCTTCTACTTTGGGCATATCTGAAGAAGGCTTTTTGTTGCTTTATCATCCCTCTCTAGCTTTAGCCTTCCTGAGGCCATCCATGCAATTCCATGCTACCTGCCTGAATTTTTGTTTTGTAGCCTGGCTTCCCTTCCCCTTCCTATATATGTCCTTTTTGTTATCAGATCCTCTCTAAGCTTTTTGTGAAACCACATGGGCTTCTTCTATTGCTTCTACCCCTTTTTCTTGTTGCAGTAATGTGTAATTGTGCCCTTAGAATTTCATTTTTTAAAAATCCTCCCCCCCATCCTGGACTCTTTTTCTCATTAGAGTCACTTGCCATGGTACTTACTGTTCTGAGTTTATTAAGATTGGCTTTCTTGAAATCCAGTGTACATATTTGGCTACATTTGACTTTTGCTTCCTTTAGAACCAAGAATTTAAGTATGGGGTGGTCAGTTTCCCATAAAGTTCCCATAGCTGGCCACAAGGCCTTCCCTGTTGGTTAGTACCAAGTTAGCAATACAGACAACTGCATGCTAAGTGCACGATTCTGTACATGGGCTGGCCAGGGAATGCCGAGAATTTTGGTACTTCTTTCTGCTTAAACATGGATAGGATGGCATCCTGAGCTGCTTTGTTGGTACATGCACAAAAGTTCTCTAATGGCAACTCTTGCCCTCATTTGAGTAAGGGATCAAGCAAATTTCGTTTGTTTTGGATTGTCATGTCAAATACATGCTTGTGCTTTTGAGACAATAATGCCAATCAAAGCTCAGTTATCCAGCAGATGCACACCTTTCCAAAAGTTCCAATGGAAACGTTGTTAAAATGCAAAGATTAGATGAAATTGCACACAAACATGGACATGTTGGTGAAAATAATGCTGAAGCATATTACTTTTAGGGGAATGCTTGACAAAAATATGTAGATTAGGCAAAATTTTGTATTAAACTACACATGGTATGCACAACAATTGTATAAATTTTCATGCAAGCTTTTTTTTAAATTGCCAAAAGTTGGGACAGACCAAACTGGAAACTGGAATAATGAGAAAAAGAGAAAGACTATAATTGACAGGTTCTACAATAACTTGGACCAACTTTGGCCTGAGTCCATATCCAGTCCATCCTCTTGACTGAAGCTGAGTTTTACTACCACTACTTTCCATGGGAACATATTAGGGGATGAGGGACGAGACTATATTCCTTTCCAGTCCACTCTGGCTGGGCTTGAGGGGAGAAGCTCCCGGGTTGTAAATTCACCTCACAGGATATAACTCAGAGTTATAAAGTTTGTGTAGGATGCACAGAAACCAAAGGTGAAATGGGTTTGAAACAGACAGCATGAAAGAAAAGAACAGGAGCAGGCCAATCTCACGGTACACTGGGCAATCTGGCAGGCTGGAGGGCCTTGATAAGCGAAGTCTAAAATATCTGAGATTTGCTATATAGGTTTTCAATGTTCAATTCTGCTGCTTAGGGAAAGGGAGATGATGTAGAAATAGTTATACCCAATCAGCTCTTATGCAGTGGTCGTAGAGTAGCAATCTCTAATTATAGGGGCAATGGGAAAAGATGATCCTATAATGAGGTGGATCTAAGGGGATCATTTCTAGGGCAATCTTTAAGTAAACAAGACAAAGCAAGATGGAAAGCATATACACTGCATCTAGCCCCTTTCATGAGTGTGGGGCTGGCCATTTAGAGATACAAAGGATTAACACTGTATTGTGGGGAATGAGAAAGCAGGAGATTTTCTTATCTTGGTGGGGGAAGTTCCCTTTCCTAGACAAAAAGGCTATCAATGACTATTCCTCACAATGGGTGTGTTATCTCCAATACCAAAGGCAGCCTGCCTGCCTACCCCAAAACAGAATTCTCAAATGCCTGAAAAAACCCTTCTTCATGTCCAGTGCATTTCAGAAAGGATTGCCCTTCCTGGGGCTGCAATTGAAATATCCTTGCAAAACAGTATTAAAACAATCCTAAAACCCGTAAACATGCATGCAACGTCACTGCAATTAATATATGCAAATACACCCTTCTTCATGTCCAGTGCATTTCAGAAAGGATTGCCCTTCCCGGGGCTGCAATTGAAATAACCTTGCAAAACATTATTAAAACAATCCTAAAACCCGTAAACATGCATGCAACGTCACTGCAATTAATATATGCAAATACACCCACTGTTTGCAACAGTTAAGTGCTTTTCCCTCCTGTTCTTTCTTCCAGTATGCCGACATGCAGCAGTTGCTGGGAAACCTGGTTGGGAAGATGCTGTTACTTTCATACCCTGCTTGTGGGTTTCCCAGAGGCATTTAGTGGGCCACATGTGAACAGCATGTTGGACTAAATAAAACTTTGGACTGATTCAGCAGGGCTCCTCTTGTATTCTTGTGCTTTAAGCGCTGTGATGGATGGGCAGTCCCCTTCGGACTGTCTTGGCTATGAATCTCTCACGTGAGAATGGAGACAATGTCAGAGGAAGAGGTGAATGAGGCAGTTTGATGTTAAGGCAGTTAAAACGTTAAGGCAGAGTAAAATTTTACACCTAAAAATGAGGATTTTTCTTATAGAGCCTTCCTTTGAATGACACACTCATGAACTGGCTTAAAACTAGGCGAATCTCAAAGCCTGCTGCTTTGTGAAGGCCGATCTCTTACTCACAACAAACACTCTTTCTGATTGCTGGAAACACTGAGGCTAGAGCAGCAGAAGCAAGCAACCCTGGTGACCAGCTTCTTGGCCTGAGACAGGTCTTGCAATTATTTCATGAAATATGTCGTGTGGCTGCTGGCCCCATCCATATCTAAAACCCTCTCTTGTTCCTGGGTGTTTTGGTTTGAGGAGAACTGAACTGAGCCATGGCTGTTGCTGGAAACCGCAGCTCCTCAAAGGCAACAGGGCCAAGCACATCTGCATGTCACCACTGTCATGCGTGTCGGCTGAAGGCCCGTGGGCCTGTTTCTCTCTCGGAGAACTGATGAGGCTCTTTTTCCTGACAAAACAAGTAAATATTAAGCACATTTCAAACAGAGCTATGGGGAGCTGACTCGGCAATTTGTCCCAAATGCAAAATTCATTTTCTTCTTTCCTGACTTCCTGGGTCTCACCTGAACCTGCAATGCTTCCTTCAGTTTCCATGTTCCTCTGTTGTTCTCCTGCAAGGTACTAGGAGAGCCACGAGTCGGTGCTTGCAGTGTGTGTTGAGCTACAACAGCCACCGTTCGCAACCAGGATGGCTTGGGCATATGGACACGGTGTGATCCGAGCTGCAGTCCATCTGGAAAACACCAGGATGGGGGAGGCTGTGCTCTGGGCTGGTTCTTCACATTGGCCTATTTGACCCTGTGTGTGCAGGCACACGCACATGCAGCAACAGGAAGTAGTAACCTGATGGTATTCGCCCTCCACGTGGAGGTGTACAGCGTCAAGAACTACGACCATGCCGGCTGGGCTGCCTCGATGCTGTGCTTCTGCTCAGCTTCCTCCCTTGGGTTGCAAGTTAAGGGAGGGGCCAGTGGCTCAGCCCTGCATTCCCTTATTCCTGTATTTCTTTTTCACGTGGTGGTTAACATGTGGACAGGGCTACTGACTTTGCAAATGCCATTTGTGATGCAAAGATGTCTGTGGTGAATGCTAGTACTGTTGTATACAAGTTTTCTTTTTTGAATTTCTGTCTCAGGTTTCTTTTAACAAAAGAGAAGATATGGGATGCCCCAAGGATTTCCTTCCTTCCTTCCTTCCTTCCTTCCTTCCTTCCTTCCTTCCTTCCCAGTCTCTGCCAAAACTGTAGATTTAGCTAAGTCAAATGCCATTTTGAAATATAGAGCTCTCCAACCCAAGCATCTTCAGACAATAGCATCTCTAAAGCTTCTTTAATGGAAGGCTCATTTGCTTCACATGCTGGCCTGTTATTGTTAAAGTTTGCCAAACAAATACTTGCTGAAAAAAGACACTTGCAATTCCAGTGAGTGTTGAACTGTATTTTGGTGAGTTTTCATATTCATGTACAAAATTTGCATATGTGATGAGGGAGAACCTTTCATCCAAAAGCCAAAGAAATTATATGGCAATCAAAAATGTCTCTGTGTTTTTCATCACTGGTCTGCATTGCATTGTTCTCAGTTGGAGTATATTTTCCAGCTATATTTCTGTGCAGTTACTAATCTCATGTGATGATACCTGGTTAGAGCTTGCTTAGGATAACTGATAATGTTATCCTATGCATCTTCACACAGAAGGAAATGAATCCTGAATGTTTGCCTTTTTGTCTTATCTTCTCTTTCTAATGAAAAAGATCTATTGGATCCAATTTAAATTGTGTGCGTGTGACTGTGTGTGTGAAAGAGAGAGAGAGAATGTTATACTTAGGAGGATGATATATATAGTTATTAACAAACATAATAAAAACAATCACATAAGATTACATCAAAATATATCTGAACATATGAGGGTGAGGTACCATTGCAATTCTGGTACTTTCAGTTAAATCCTAAGATCCATACCTAATGGATGATAATAAATTGAGAATTATATGTGCCGTACACAAGCAAGTATATGAGAAAAGCAAAGGAAAACACAAGGCCTCCTATCAAAAATATATCAACCACTGCTGGAGCCTGAACAACATTTGAGGAATAAAATTGAAAGGAAATGAGAAGCTTTTCTGGGAAATTAACTGCAGGGAGATGAAAGAAAGATAAGTTTACATCTACTCCTGCATATCTCTATATATTGATTTTAAGGAAAATCATTTCAGAATACATATCCAGTGGTATTTAACACTGGAATAATTACTGGAATACAGTTTAAGAATGGCTAAATGTTGGAGATATAGTGAAGAAAAGTAAATATTTGCTGGGTTTGTTGGAAGATTAAGGTCTGTTAGACAGATATGAATTTAATAAAATTACAGCAGATTGTACAATTCCACTGAGAACAGCAGTGATATTATTGGGTTATATATTAAAGAGCCCATTAATAAACTCAACTACCAAACAATAGAAAATATGTTGATAATGGCAAAAATTCTGGTTGCTAATTGAAATCTGTTAATGTGCTATTCATTAGCGAATGGCTGAATAAATGATGGTTTGTTGCCAAGCTGCTAGAGCTCACAAATTACATGCTGAGCAAAATATACCAAATGCAGTAAACAAAAGCAACTTCTATCCATTGTGAAGGCCTTTTGTGAATGATAGACAAGCTTCCTTCACTTTCCTTAACCCACCCTGCCTCACTTTGGAAAAATGACTTTAGCCTGTCCAAGTTTTATACGACAATTTTCAGAAAAGCCTCAGGACTCTCTGAGCTTTTTCTGAGAAAGTTCAAAAAGAAGCAAACCTGGGGATCAGCCCAAACCTCTCTGGCAATCTGCCATCCCTTTCTGGCAAATTTATTTTTGTGGAAGTGGAGCGTAATGGCACAAATGGATTGTTGAAGACAGAACCTGCAATGTGATTCACCATCCCGAAAAAGGTGTTCTATGGCATGTGCGCACTTGAAAAGCGTGCATGAAATAATGTATACATTCCAAAGAAGCACACAAGTGATGTGTTCATTTGGGAAAATATACACAAAAATACACATACAGTTTGCAATCTAGTAGGACCTAGATTGATGTTTGAGGTGGAATTCTGTGAACTTTGGTTTGCTTAGGGTTTTCTTCACACATACCTAAACCAAAGTTTGCTTGCTGGGAGAAAAGGATGGCTTGCCCCAGTGGTGAACCCCCTTGTGGATTGGGCACTGATCTAAAGGAGTTTGAGTCTGGTTCATAAACGAGTTGGGGTTTCTGAACCTTTTTATTCTCCCAACATTCTAACAGCTAATTGGTTTTATCCTTGTTTTTACCATCATTTATCAGATGCAGTGTGTTGTGTGTTGCCATTGCTTTGTTTGTGATTTGTTGTGATTGCTTTGTTTTTGGTTTTTTGCTTTTTGTAAGCTGTCCAGAGACGTTCAAATTCACATTTGAAACCTCCCAGTTCTCGAGTTCACCATCGACATTTTCCAGAATTCTGGCTTTCACAGAGAGCTTTAACAAATGGTGTGCGTGTGTGTGGGGGGGGGTGGAGATGGTCCACCATGAATAGTTTAGAGCAATGGACACGATGAAGGAGAGTGGTGGGGCTCCCTTACGTTGCATGTTTGCCCTGTTCAGGTATAGGATGCTTGAATAGGGCGAGAGAGAGAGAGAGGGAGGTACTGTGCTCTGTCGAACCAGATCTTCTGAACTCTGTCTTCTCTTTGTCTTCTTACCGCATTTGAATTTTGTTTGCTTCTGTAATGCTATACATCCCAATCCACAAGAAAGGAAATGCAAAGAGGGCAGGCATGGGACCATCGCACTATTCTGCACTGTGCAAGCCAAATGATGCCTAAAGCGTTGTTACAAAGAACATGTCCCTGTATTGCATGTGAAATGCCGGCTGGTCAAGCAAAATTCTGAAAAGTAAGAGGCACTTGAGGACATTTCACAAATATATGTTGGCTACTGGAGTGCACCAAAGAATTTCAGATCTGTCTGTGCTTTATAAACTACAGAAAAGGCTTTGACAGTGTGGATCATAAGAAGCTAAGGATGGTCCTGAAATAAATTGGGGCGGGGGTGGGGTGTCTCCAGCACTTGGTTGTCCTGATGCGTAACCTGCACTGTGGACAAGGAGCTAGAGATCGGACGGAATATGGAGAAACAGAACGGTTTCCTTATAGGCAAGGGCATCAGACAAGGTTGTAATTTACCTCCCCATCTGTTCAGTCTGTAAGCAGAGCATATCATAAGGAAGCCCAGATTCATATCAGGGGAAGAAGAAAATTGGTGAAGATGCATGACAATTTTATAATATACGGAAGATACCATATTACTGACCAAAGGCAGCAATGAACCAAAACAGCTCCTGCTGAAATGAAAGAAGCAAGTGCAAAAACAGAACTGCAGTTGAACTTTAAGAAAACAAACATCTTGAGTACAGCAGAATTACACAATTTTCCTGTCAACAATGAAGAGCTTGAAATTTTGATACAGTTTATTTACATACTGTGTCTTAATCCTTATTTCAAAGAGAAACTGCAAGCAAGAAACTAGGATCATTGGAAGACAGCAATTAAGGAACTAGAAAAGATAATCCAATGTAAGGATGTTTCACTGGAGGCCAAGATCATCTGCACTATTGTATCTCCAACCACAGTCTGTGGGTGTGAAAGCTGGAGAGTGAAGAAAGCTGACAAGAAGGAAATGGATGCATTCGAAACATGGTGCTGGAGGAGAGCTTTGTAAATACCGTGGACCAACAGAAAGATGAACAAGGGGGGTCTTAGATCAAATCAATCTAGAATTTTCCCTGGAAGCAAAAATGACAAAATGAAGTTGTTGCACATCATGAGAAGGCAAGATTCACTGCAGAATACAATAATGCTAGGAAAGGTGAATGCCAACTATAAAGTGTATTGATTTCATAAAGAAAGCCCCAGTTTCTAGTTGAGAAGAGCCGAGCAGGGCCATATCATAATATTTAGTGTTCTTATCTATACAGTGGAAGGGAGAGTATAAAATATTTACTTGGGAGATGGCAACCACTAGCAGATGCTCTTATTCATATGATCAAGTCCAGCATTCCAACCTCATTTTGTTTCCAATAATAGCAAGCTTCAGGTGGCACACAGCAAATGTACAAGACACAGAAATCCCCATACCATATTCAGCGAGCCAGACATTTAGAGTGTTTCAAGCGTCCTTTGCTGGTCCGTCACATCTAATAACTGCCGATGGTTCTAGTTTCCCTTTCATTAGCAGTCTCCTCTCCACTAATGTGCCTTGCAAAGCAGCTGTACGTGGACTCAAGGATGCTAGCCGGTCTTTGCGGGATGCGATTTTTACACATTTGAATTGCCCTGGTTCTTTGCAAACAGTGCACTTCCCTGCTTCTTCTTTCTCTCCCTCTCTCTCTCTCTCTTCCCATTAGCTCAGAAGTTTAAGGAGCATCCAACTGTATTTCTAGCTCCACAAGCTGTAATGACAGAGACATTCAGCTGCGATGGTAACAAATTGTCCATATTATAACACTTTACATCTTGATACCAGCACCTCCTTAAACAGCTTATCTGTAAACCAAGTGAATTCTCACTGGGATGTTAAGCAAATAGCTGTCATGTAATAGATGGGGTACTGGCTGAAATGAACACTTACAAATGGCTGTAGCATTTACTGAAATGTCACGCCAATTCCTTGCTGTTGTCGTTCTGCAGGAAGATTGTTTCCATCACGTTTCTGGGTCCTCAACCTTCAGCAGCTATTTTTAAATTGTATTTAGAAATGTTTAGAATTAGGTGTGTGGGCTTGAAGAAGCATTGTGGGGAAAGACAGAACATGTGTCAAAGTATGTGTACTTGTGCTCCTGATTGGAATAATAGAAGCGAAAGTGTTCTGCTTCCAGGCAATGGAAAGCAGCCTAGGTCCGCTCGACACGGAGGCATCTTCTGACGCAGATGTGGTCTGATCTTGACATTTCCTGAATTCACAGTTACTTCTCCTGCAACATGCAGGGCCAATTATTTTGAGGTAGGCTTGCTATTACTCCTGTGTTTGCAGGGCAAACTTCTTCGGAGACCACATTTAGGTCAGTCTTTGTGGGCGGAGTCTTGTGACATCAACTCGACAGCCTCAACTGCTGTGAAGACAATTCCCCCACTCCATCATGTCACATACCAGGGTCAAAGCCAGTATAAACCTTCTAGAGATATGATGGATCCTCCTTCTTTGACGGGTTCTTCACATGTGGGCAGATCTGCACGTATGTTTCCGAGCATATCTCGGGCGTCCTTGCCGTTGCAGACTCCCACGCTCTTCTGAGCATGCGCAGAGGCATGCGCTGGCTGGCTGCAGTGCCCACTCCCAGCTGCAGAATGGCTCTTGGGGTGATGCTGCTCATCACAGTCGGCGCATTTAGCAGCTTTGTTTCCAGACTGAGTTATGGTTCCCCATCCAACAGTATTCAGGCCACATGCATTTTGCCTTTGTGCAGAGCTCAGTGAGCAATCGGCTTGCGTCCACAGTTGGTCAGTAAATGCTTCATGGGACGCTTTGATCCCAGGACTTGCTCTCACCTGCTCCTGTATTTGTTGTTCTCCTGAGGTGTCAGGGAGATCGAAGATCCAAGGGGTTTCCATGAAACTGCATGGCCCTTGGCTGCCATTGCACAGAGCTGTGGAACTGTATGGGAGTTGTTCAGGAGAACAGGCAGACCTTTGATTCATACATATACAGGTGGGTCGTTCAGGGGAAGGGAGAATAACATGGCTGTGCCTGTAACTTGGTAAGCACTGCAGTGTCAGGAGTATTTTGGGAGACAAGCTTGCAAATGCATGGCACAAGTACAGGGCACACTCAAGTCCCAAACCATAGAGAAGCTGCCTTAAATGGAAAATCTGTTCCAAAAGAACTTTGCCGGAGTGCTCTTCTGTTTTCTGCTTTTGAAACAAAGCCTGCATGGACACAGACTGGAAAGCTGTGGGGAGGTTGTGTGTTGTGCTGTTGTGTCAGGCAACGTGGCACCATGATGTGTTCCCCTGTGTGGATTAGCCCTGCCTCCATCATGCTTCGAGACCAGCACACTCCCTGCTCTGCCCCAAATTCCATGTTGGCTCACACTTCATAAAAGGGTGACATATTCAAAAGTAGTTGACCTTCCCTCTGCCTCCGGGAGTTGACTGCTACCCCAAGGCACTCTAGACCCCCAAGAACCCCCTGAGCAGACATGTCAGGCCCCAGTCCCAGCAGGCTCCTACAGCATCCTTTCTCACCACTGGGGATACCCCAACACAGTCCCACTCCTACCCCCCCCCAACTTCAAGGGAATCTCCACACACTTCCAGCTGGGCCTGCAAGGACATGGACCCAAAGCTCGTTCCAGCAATACCTTCTTCAGCCCCACTGTGTGTGTGTCTGCTTGAGCCTCCTAGCTGTGGGGACCTCCCATAACTGCATTTGCATGATGTTGTTTTGAGGGCTTGGTTGTGGATTTTGTCTTTTCATATTGTTTGGTTAGCCTGCAACCCTTACTGCAGTTACATAAATACAGCAACTGCAGTAACAACCACATAAGACTATCAATTAGTCCTAGTGGCTACATGGTACCTCCAGGATCAGAGGCAGTATGTCTGTGTATACCAGTTGCTGGGGAAGATGGGTGGGATGATGGTGGTGCACTCATGTCCTACGCTGGCTTTCCCACAGGGAGCTTGTTGGCCACCTGGACAAGAGCATGATGGACCATGTAGACCTTTGGTTTGACCAGCTCTACTTGCATCCTTATATATGCCTAATTACTATTATTATTTCAATCAGTACCACAAATGCTGGTCTTATCTGGTCAGTGTTTGCACCATGAGATTAACATGTGCGGAGTGAGAATAGGGGGGCTTCAGCAAGCCCCACCCCTGCTGTCACAACCCTGCTGGCCCATCCCCACCCACCCCATGAACTGGAAAGAGGCACATCTCCAGAGGAGAGGCTGAAAGAACATGCACAGGAAGCCAAAGGCATTGCAGATCAGCACACTGGAATTTATCTATTGCATTTATAGCCTACCTTTTGCCTTCTAAGCTGCTCACATAATTTTCCTCCACCTCTATCTCTTCTCACAATGACAACCCTGTGAGGTAGGCCGGCTGGCTGAGAAACTGTGATTGGCCCAAAGTCATCCCTTTAGCTCTGTGGCTGACTGGGAACAAGAACCCAGAATGCCTGAGTCCCAGCCTAGCACCTTAACCACTACACCACGCTGCCTCTTCTATAGACATGACCACTGTGTGTAGACAATGTGAGGAACTGGCTGGAAATGCAACAGGGAGGAAAAGCTGGGATGTGAGGTGGTCCCACTTTCTCTTCATGCAGTCAAGAAAAGAACTCCTGAAGAGGGATTTGGGAAGGCAAGATTATGAGAGCAGCTGAGTGCACATATCAGTCCAATCAGAAATGAGTGATGGCTCCTCTGGCGATGAGGGCCGCCTCACTCCATTGCAGTGCCTTTGAGGATGCAACACCATGGCAAGTGGAACCATCATGTCCAAAATGCTGGGATTTGTCTTTAGGCAAACATCCCAGAGCAATGCAAGAAAGTGAGAGGAGTTACTAAAAGGAATTCATTTCTGAATATGTGTGTGCCTTTCTTATCCATATGCAGATAACAATGAAATAAATGACTCGGCTGGAAATATATAAATATTTTCCTGTTGACTAGCTTACAGGCTATGCATTATATTGCATTAGTACCCAAATGGGAGGGTGGGAAACAAGGGGTTCAGTGTTCTCAGTCTGTTCTAGTCACTCCTTGCATTGTATTTTTATTGATCATTTCCTGCTGAGCTGAGCATTACAGCACTTGTAATATTTTTTTAATTTGCAATTTCCTATGCTATTCTTCTAAAATACATTTTAGATTAGCTGAGATATCACTTTCCCAAATTGTTTAATACAATATATTTTTTAAAAGCATCCAGCATCTCATGCCAGAGCCAAGGCAAATTGTAAGGAAGTTCCTTCTCTCTCTCTGGTGCCTGCTCTGAAGCTTCTCCAGGTCCCAGAGCTGTGGCAGGAAGTAATCTTCTGTGGGACAGGAAATGGTCATTCACAGTATATTCCACCATCAATAATCCAGGAGTGACTGCAACTTGCGCCCATAGTTTGCACAGATCTCCCTGCCTTAAACAAATGCAAAGGAGGGTCCCCTTTAAAAGGTGAAATGGCCACATGCCCCTTCAGCTCAGCCTGCTTTCAGCTCTTGAGCCACTGAGATGCGCCCATGAGAACTGCAAATGGGTCAAGTTCTTCAATGTTACCCATCCCCACTCCCATCAGCCCCAACCAGCATTGCCAATGGTCAGGAATGCTGGGAGTTGTAGTTTGTAACATCTGGAGGACACAAGGTTCGGGGAAGCTGCTTTAAGGAGTCATGTAACTCTTTATGGTTTTTGCTCCAAAACTAACTTTGCAACCCATCTGGAATTACTGCAGTAGTTACATCATCCCTTAACACTGGAGAATAGGAGACCTGTCCTTGTCAAGTCTACTGAAACCTCAGCAGAGCTACTGAAAGATAGTCAAATCAGAGCAGCAATTGGTTCAGATGAACATCTGGGGGGTCTCTTCCAGCTCTGTGGTTCTTGGATTTCTGTGAGCAGACCAAACAGTGTGGGTTGCTCTGAGGCAATATCTTGAAAGTCACTTCAGGTGATATGAATGACTGGGAGCTATGGTGTTCCAGGAAGGTATAGGTGGTAGGTTAAGATAATTCATCCATTTCCCTCCTTGAGGTCAAGGAAAAGTGAGTTTTCTGTGTAGCAGAAGACAGAAGGACAAGCCAGAGAATCATCTGGAGGAGATGAGGAAGCCTGCAAGGAGAAGATGCAGCAGTCCCATTCCAACAGCACTATCTTTCCACAAGTGGAAGAACAATTCTGGACCCAGCCCAGTATTTGGGAATAAACTCAGGTGAGAGCCTTTTGGAGAGTCAGAGAGCTTAATTAAAACAGGCAAGACAGAAGGTCCTGTTAGGGATGGGTAAGGATTTCGATAATTTTATGGGTCGATAATTATGGGTCGATAATTTTATCTATGTTATATTTTATTGTATTTTATCTATGTGAGCCATCCCGAGAATTTCGCGACAGGATGGCATAGAAATACTTTAAATAAATAAATAAATTTCATTGGACTTGTTCTGCTGATAAGAATTTACTAAAATTTGCAGGTGTCTTCATAAACAGGATGGAGAAAACTTGAGTTTTAAAGTATTTAAATGCAGGAGAATGTGGAGCAGATAGCTCTGTCTCTCCCTGTCCTAGACAACATTGCACTCCCTCTAAAGCAGGGGTGTTGAACCTTGGCCCAGGGACCAAATCTGACATGCTGGGGTTCCCTAGATGACCATACCCCCTTCCCCATGTCAACCACCCAGAAAGCTTCAGCTGTAGGGTATGATAGGTATGAAATAAATAATAGCAACAACGACAACCATAATAATCAGGTAGTTTTACTCCTCTACTGCTCATGACTTGATGGTTTCCCTGTTTTTCTGCAGGTCCCCAGTGACCTATTTTAGAAAGCTGGCATGTCTCTACTAAGTTGTAGCTAATAGCAGTGAGAAGCGTCACTTGAACTGTACTGATGCTGTTTGTATTTTGCCTCTCCCCCTTTTGCCTTGGCCCTGTCCATGACCTGCAGCCCCAAACAACACTGAAATTCACTACCCAGAAGCTTATCAAAAATTTATTTTGGTCTTAGCGCTGGAAGGTGGATCACACATGCCCTGAAAAAGCAGATCCACAGTTCTGAGGTGTTTCTTGATCCAGCATTGCACAAACAGGGATAAGTGGGCGCTGTGGCTAGAAGGGATTTCCATCATCTTCAACCAATGCTCCAACTGTGGCCACACCTGGCTGGAAATATCCTTGTTCCTGAAATAAACCTCCAGTTTAAGTTATCTCAATGTGTTCTATTTGGGGATTGCCTCTGAAAGTGGCTCCGAAATAGGCTGCAAGATTTATTTCCTGAATCAGGTGATTTGCTCACATGATGCTTTATCAGATACTTTGTTTCTCATTCTGTTCAGTGCCCAGTTTAAAGTTGAGACATTAGAAGCCCTTAAATATCTGGATGGGGATTCCCAAAAGAGCACCTTCTCTCACATATTGACCTTGAAATCCTCTTCAGAGCCCCAGATAGAACAGAACAGAACAGAACAGAACAGAAATAGAGATGGAAGGGGCCCATAAGGCCATTGAATCCTACCTCCTGCTCTACTTCCACATGCGGTCACCCATCCAGCTGCAGGCCTGTGCCTTTCCAGCTCAGCACAACTGGCTTGACATCCTAGCTCAATGGTTAGTTATGCAGGCCTTGAGGACCTCCTCTGAATCCCTGCTCTGGATGAGCCGCTCAAAAGAAATGAGATGAAGCCACCAGGAGAGAGCATCCTCCCTGGTGGAAGCCTGGAGGTGGAATGCTTTCCCCAGGGACTCTTGCTTGGTACCTTCTTTGACTTTATGGACGTTCCAGCACCAGGTAACTTTTTAATTCTCCCAGGCGATTTAGGAACCTGTGATCTCAATGTTTTGAGCCACTGTGTATATGCTGTGCAGATTAATGCCTTAAGCTGGTTTTATTGTTCTCTGCTGGAAATTCTTTATGCTGCAATTCGTTCTTTCATGGTGCTTATTCTATTACTTGATGTTGTGAATCACCCAAATGACAATGTTAGGGGGCTGCTATATAAATGCCATAAATGCAATAATAAATACTCTGTGTTTTTTTCTTGCATCTCCACTGAAATTTGTGACCTGGACAAACTGGGCTTTGACCTGCCACTGCGCATCCACATGATGCTGTTCTTTCAACATTCATCAAGATTGACCGGGGGGGGGGGGGCAAATTTCACACTTCTGAAATAAAACACAAATAGAAACTCTGTTATCCTTTCAAATTTGCAGTTCTCTGAATTTTGCAGTATTCTCCAATCAAAACTGTGTACAAAAATGTCCCTATCAAAAGAAAGCACACACACAAATATATATCTTAGTGAAATTGTTAAAAACTGAAGTATATTAGAAAAATTACTCGCAAAAATGTCTACTTTAGACAAAACTGCATACACAAATGTATTAGGAGAAGAGCATGCAAAATACATCGGCATATTTAAAAATATTTATGTTCAAGATAAACTAAATATCGGAAAAAGTCTCAGAGTTCAGGCTGAGCTGGATGTAAGATAGAGAGAGTCAGACTGAGAAAGTTATCATCCACCGCTACATCTTGCATAGCCGTACTTTAGTTGCCATCCTCTCCGGATGCAGCCATACCCTTTTGTAATCTGTAGCACAACCCAATTTAATAATCCTTCAACTTCCTCTCCTGTCTTCTTTTTCCTGGATATTGATAAAGTTGGTTCAGTTTAGTACTTAGTTTTTTTTCCCCAAGCCATGATGAATATTAAAATTGCCAGGTCCATTTGTACAACCATTTCACTAGCAAAGGAGGAAGAAGCACCATAAAAATAGATCATTTATTAAGACAGGAATCTTTGAGAAAACTTGAGTTAAGGTAAAGATCTTCAAACCATATCCAATATAAAAGATTCCCTCTTTCAAGTAGAATCACATTTTTTTGCCAGCTCCCAGGAAATTCTGGAGCAAACCAGAAAATGTCTCAAATGGGCTCAAACATGGAGTGGGGGAGAAACAGAAATAGATGGGCTGAAACAAGGAAAAGAATATCCAGCCATGTAAGGAAGACAAGTAAAGAGGAAAAATAGTCCCCTGAAGTTTGCTATCTTCTCTGCTCAAACTCTTCATCAGGCTGCTCGCTGTGTCATCAGGTGTATATATACAGTAGAGCTGGGGAGAAAAATGGATTGACCCAGTAATTCAAGGAGAAATGGCTTGTGAAATGGGTCTCTACTCCAACTTTATTCTCCAAATAATTGCCCTGATTTGTCAGCACATTTATCTGGGGGCAATGTCAGATTTGACATGCATGGGATTGCACAGTTAATCTCTTCTTAGAGAGAAGCAGCTCATGGGCAGAACGTAGTGCTTGCATGCTAAAGACCCCAGAATTCATCCCTGGCATTTCCAAGTGAGGCTAGGATTGATTCCTGCCTCTTGCTCTTGAGAGCTGCTGCCAGTTGGTGTCAACAGTACTGGTCTAGATGGATCCAGGGTTTGGGCCAGAATAAAGCAACTTCTCATTTTTCTATGCTCCTTTTGTTCTTCTCCCTGCAGGTGGGCTGCCTTTAAAAACTTTTGTTCTTCTTTCAGCTAACTGATTTTGTATGCAACACATCCAAGGAAGGAAGGATGGATGGATGGAAGAATGGAAGGAAAGAAGGAAGGAAGGAAGAAGGGAGGGAGGGAAGGAAGGAAGGAAGGAAGGAAGGAAGGAAAGGCAGGCAGGCAGACAATTTTTCTGAGTAGTTCAGGTTTAAAACTAATAATAAAATAAATCCTAGCATTTGCAGTTTAACAAATTCATGGATTGTTTGAAACAAACCAGCTCTGTAGAGGGGCATTTCACACTGCATCACTTGAACACAATGAGTGGCTGGGGAAACAATCTGTTTGGGCAAAGGAACTAACTATTTTGTTCTGTTTTGTGCATGGGGTTGCTTATAGTGGAATTCACTGTGGATTTCTAAACATTCAAATAGCACCTCAGAGCAGGGCTTTCTTGGGGTTAAGATGTCAGCCATTCCAATTCTTCCACAAATTCTCTCAAGATGCGTGTCTCATCCAGGGTTATATTCCAAGCAGAGTGGCTGAAAGAGAAAATAAATCATAGAATCATAGAGTTGGAAGGGGCCAGAAGGCCATTGGGTCCATCCTGCTGCTCAGAGCAGGAATCCAAGTTCAACCATCCTTCTCAGATGGCTGTCCAGTTGCACCAGGAAAGCCTCTAGCGTGGGACAGCCCTCAGCTTCCCCAGGTTATCGCTTCTATTGTCATACCACTCAAACAGTCAGGAATTTTCCCCTGACATCTAGCCAGAATCTGCCTTGCTGTAACTTGAGCTCGTTATTCCATGTCCTGCGCTCTGGGATGATTGAGAAGGGAACCTGTCCTTCCTCTTTGTGACAGGCTTTCAAGGACTTGCAGAGTACTATCACATCTCCCCTCAGTCTTCCCTTCTTTAGACTAAACATGCCCAGTTCTTTACATCTCTCCTCACAGGGCTTTGCCTCCAGTCCCTGGATCATCCTTGCTGCCCTCCTCTGAACCCTTCCCAGCTTGTCTGCATCTTTCTTAAACTGTGGTGCCCAGAAGTGGACACAGGGCTCCAGATGAGGCCTAGCCAGTGCTGAGTAAAGGGGAACCAGTACTTCACAGAATTTGGAGGACAGACTTCTGTTAATACAGCCTAAGATAGCATTTGCCCTTTTTGCAGCCACAACACATTGCTAACTCATATTCAACAATAGTCCACATCAATTAACTTCAGTTCTAGTATGCAAACAATGTTTTTCCTACCACTTCTACTTCCCTTCCTTCTACTGAAGTGTCTACTAAGCTCACCTGCTTTCTAACCAGGGCCATCACCACATCCCTGTACTTGGCCGTGTGTTGCCAACAGCTCCCTGCTGCCCCTGCCATGCCCCTGACTCACCAAACATGCCTCCAGTCACTCAGCAGCCAGCTAGCCAAATCCCACACCAATGTGCTCATTTGCTCACTTGCCAGCCAAATCCTCCTGTACCCCCCTACCTCCCCCAAACCCCCCACCTCTTAAGCCTGCCTCGTTGTTTCCTGAGTGTGCTAGCAGTGGCTTGTCCCCCCAACACACACACACACCCATGCCCAGGGCCTCTGCCAAAGCCCCATCCTGGCAGCAGCTGGCTGAGCCCCAGCCTGTAATTCTGAAACTGTTGCTTTTCCATACCTTGTCAGCAGCAGTGACCTGAATCAATCTGAGGCAGCCAATGAGTGTGCCAGGCAGCCTTTCAGTCATCCCACTGGCTGACACCCACATCCCAATGAAGCAGTGTTTGATTGATTCAGATGGCTGCTACTCAAAATGTAAGTTGGTGTAATTGAATGGGGCCACGGGGTTTCCTTTTGCCAGGGAGGCTGAGCAGGCGGGCAAGTGAGAAGAGGAGGAGGAGGAGGATGGGGCAGCTTCAGCAGGCATGGGCCCTTTGGAGACTCTTGGGCCCTTCTCCACTGCTCCACATGCACACGAGCATGGGTGCCAGCCCCGTTTCTGCCTCTCCTGCCCATCCTCCTCCTGAGAAGCAGCCTCGGATTTTGGAACAGCTCGCGTTCAGGAAAGCAAAATACCATCCCAGAAACGATTACTGGAAGCCTTCACATTACTTAGGCACGCTATCCATTTAACCTCTGTACCACCAAAGCAATAAAAATAAAATAAAGTGCAGGATTCCAGTTTGGAAAAGTTATCATCACCACTTTTCTAAGAATCTCATTATTACATTGAATGAAGTCTTCCCTGGAGTGAGAACATCCTCTTTCACCCACAACATAATGTCTACACAGCCCAGAAAAGACAAGCGAGACAGAATCTGCACCTTTGGCATGCTTGCATCTTGTTCATAAGAGCAGTTTGGTAAGTGTCTGGTCTGCCCCTTATGTATTCATGTATTTAGATGTATGCAAATGCATTCATTTAGCAAGTTAATTCATTTAGCAGGTCAAGCCATTTTTTTTATTATTATTTTACCATTCGATACAATGTTTTGGGCTTTTATGACTAGTTTTTTCTCTACACTTCTTTTCTGCTGAGACAAGCACAAATTTGTTTTAAAAAGCAGGGGCGGAGGGAGAGAGAGAGTTCAGCTCTAGCAGTTGCTCAGCCTCTTGCCTCCTTCACGTTCAGAGAGATGAATGGTCCATCTTTCTGGTGCACAGGAGAAGAGGTCGGACAGGTGTTGTTAGGGGTGCATTGGTAAAATCTGGAAGGCTTGGAGCAGAAAGGCAAACAATCCGAACCTGTCTTTCATTTTCATGATTTTTATCCCGGCTGAGAGGTGTCATTGATATGACCCCTTGTTAAATATTAAGAACAGAGAGGGAGGTAGCCCCACTGAACTAGGCAGACTTCTGCTGGTGTGATGCTGGATCCAACCCTTCATTATTTTCACCTGGTGATAACAAAGATTTTTTTTTTTTTTTGCGCAAAAATGCACAGCTTCACATGTGTGTGCTGACACCATGTAGGCAGGGGGAACCTCTAACCTTCAGAGAGAATTTGGGCCATGAAAGTTCCAATCCAGTCCATGAAAGAGACTCTGCTTGCTGCAGCCCCACTACCTCCCCAACCCTCCCTCCTGGGGCATCACCCCCACCCAGTTTTAATTTCTCTTAAACTGGCTGGACTGGTTAAAATCAGCCAAATTATAATCCCTGCTACATATTTGCCCTCAGAGATAAGCAGCAATATTCTGGCTTATATTTTAGCCCAGAGGTGGGCAACCTGTGTCTCCTCCCAGACCTTTCAGACTACAACTCCCATGATCCCTCACCATTGGCTTTGCTGGCTAGGGCTGAAGGGAGTGGTAGGCCAAGCTGCCCATCCCTGATCTAGCTGCTTTGACACTTCCATTCTTTGCAGGGAGGGGAAGCTTGGGAGCAGAAAATGTAAATGGTGACAGAGGAGGCAGTGTGGGATAATTTCCCTGGGATCCCCCAGTTCTAGCTTCACTGGTGACCTTGAACTAAGATGGTCCATCTTTTAGTCACTGGATAACCCCAGTAAAAGAGGGAGAGGCAGGAATGGTTCCCAGCATGCAAGGGTGATTGGGACACCAGGGACTTTCTGGCAGTGCTCTCTCAGATTCTGAGCTGGGCCTGCCAGGGCAATGGGGTGAAGGGGAAGAGGGCTGCAGAGCACGTCATTGGCATGCCTGCCAGGAAAGGGGCTTTTGGGTGGTGCTGGAAGGAAATAGCAGACCAGTCCTAAATAATGGGGAAAACCTTGGAAAAGGGTGCTACCAAAGATGGGGCTCCCAGGGGTGCTACCTAGCTGCATTGAGCAGCTATTCCATCTTTTTTCTCTCATTAATGGATTTTCTGCAGTAACGCAAAAGATGGAAGAAACAGGGCAGGGAGAAAAGAGAGGAGGGTTACAAATGGAAGATGATGGCGCCTCTAATCAGCACCACTGCCCCTCCCCAGAAAATTCAGTGGATGAGGCGGGGAGATGACACAGGAGAAGCTTTGTATGGAAGCAGCCTGTGTCTCTGGAAACTGGTGATTTTGGAGGCAATCTGGAAGAGAAAATATTGCTTGTTAGCTTCATTTGTCTATGTCAAAGTTTGCAAGCAAGACCTTTCAACAGAAAATCCCACACAAAGTACAATCTCTCTCTCTCTCTCTCTCTCTCTCTCTCTCTCTCTCTCTCTCTCTCTCACACACACACACACACACACACACACACGCGTGCGCGCGCAAACATTATTAAAAAAAACTTTAGATAGAATGACTGAATGGAGCACTAAACAGTACTAATTGCTATATAAAATGGGGAAAAACGCTCTATAAAGACAGCCTGAATTCCATAGCCGGAACGTCACCATTTAACTGTGACCTCCTTGACAGATTATTTGCCAAGCTTTTGTCTAATCGTCACAGCTAACCACCGCGGCAGACAATGCTGCATGATGGGTGACAAATCCATTACCTGTTAGGCAAAAGTAAGATTTTATGAACTGGGTTCCAAGATGAAATTTTATTCATCAAATAGCAGAACAATTTATTCCTACAAGAACCAGCCAAGAGATAATGAGGCTGGTATTCTGCTTTGGACAGCTTGAAGATATATAATCTAGGTTTATATGAAGATCAGAAGATTTTTAATTTGATAATTTTCAGAAGCTGAATCCAACACACACATACATTGCAGAGGAACCAATCCTTACACTCAGAGGCATCAAGTGACATTTCCTGGAAGTCAGTTCAAGACAGACACCCACCACGCCTTAAGTTTGTGTTCACACAATGGTCCGGATCCAGTCGTGGCGTTCTGTTGGGGCAAATGATGCTGCCCTGGCCAAAAATAGGTTCTGAACTATGTACAAGAGAAGAATCCAACTAAGGTACATTTGCACAAATGCAGATGCACAAGGAATTATGAAGCATGTTTGTGCAACCAATTGTGAAATCCAGCATGCAACCTGCTGTGCAACTAGATACACACTCTGCTTGGGCACTCTGAAGTGCTACCAGTTGTGTAACTGGTTGCCAAACCAGTTGCACAAGCATAATGGGTAACCAACTTGAACAACAGAAAGCTTGAGCAGAGTTCTTCTAGCAGTATTTGAGTCTGTGGCTCTCACCCTTGGAGAGAGCTGAATGCATAAATAATGTGGAAATTGGTTGTCACAAGATGTGATGATGGCTACTAACTTGGTTGACTTTAAAATGTATTAGGCATTGAGGCAGACTGGTCTATCAATTTTAATGAGCTGTGATGGCTCAAAGAGAATCTCCCCGCTAGGAGACACCATGCCACTGAATACCAGTTACCGAGGAACAGAGGTAATAGAGGGCTATCTTCTTCAGTCAGATGCTTATAGACTTTGTGTGAGCACCTGACTGGCCCATGTGAGATGCTGGGTTCTAGAGTAAACATCTGGTGTGAATGTAGTAGGGGACTGCTTGTGTTCTTAGTGGTAAATTCTTATATTGGTTTTGCCCAACTGAACTAGACTGAACAATATTGCCAGGAACATATTCATAATATCTGTTTAGCAATTCACTGATATTCCCTAGTGTCTATTGAAGCCAGAGCTGCAGAATCTCTTCCAGCCCAAGGACCAACTTCCATTTCAGAGAAGCTTTTAGAGGCTGTATTCTGGCAAAGGACAGGTCTGAAGGCAAAAAGAAAGAAAAGAAAAGCAAAAAAGCAAAAGGTATAGGGACAAAATGCACTCTCCAACATATTTTAGCTTATCACTCTTACTTTTAGCCTAACACTCTATTCAACCTTAGCAGAGAGATTTCCCCCTTTTGGAAAGGGGAAGAAACTGGGCCAAAGCCTGGCAGCCATCAAATGATTAGTGGTGGGGAAAGGGATGGAGCAGTGTAGTCACAGAGGACTAGACTGGGTCTTCAGGAGAGTTAGGTTTAGACTCCAAGGCTGAGGTTCTGCACCTCTGATTTAAGCCAGTTTAAACCAGTGACAGAGGGTAACATTGCATCCATCAGGAACTCTGAGCAGTGGAGAGGCGACAATATGCAGGAAAGTTTGAAGAGTTTTAGGAACTAGTTTTGGACTGAATCCGTAGTAGTATAATTGGCTAAGGCAAGTCTTATGTCCAAAACCACCTCTTCGGCTTCATACATCCATTTTGCCTCTGGACTGGCAAGTGATTCTCCAAGCATTTAACCCTGTGGGATTTCCTGTAGCCTATCTGTAGCCCTACTTTTGAGCACTGATCATGTGACACCTAAGGGCCATCCTCTACTTCAGCAGCTTCTCACTGGAGGATGGGAAATTACACCTCTGTCACTTGGAGGAACCAGCTGAATGTTCATTCTATTAAGGCTAAGCTTCAAATTAAAGTTAATTTCACTTGTGAATTTAAAAGGTTTTATGAGTTTGTTTCCCCCCAAAAAGCAGCAAAATGTGGCGCAATGTATTACAAATGGATGATGAGGACCATTTTAAACATTCACTTGAAAATTGCGCTAATTGCATTGTACACTTCAGGGCAGAAGCATACACTTGGGAGAAAAAAATCAGCACACAATGTGCTGAAGGGAAATGTTTCCTTAGAATATGCCTTTTAAAAATAAAACCATTGTCCCTTTTACTCCCACCCTGCCCCTCAGAGTTTCCTTTATTTTCCTCTTAAAAACACATAGAAAGAGCTATTGTTTCCTGGTAGTCAAGATTTTCCTATACTGGGAAAAACCAAGCACCACCAGCAAAACAACCTTCCCAGTCTGTAATCTGTGAAATGGAGATAATCTTGATGAAGGACATGATGATGCTTGATTCTTATGCATGGACTCCAGCGTTCTGGGCTTCAGTCCCATGGAGTGTAGTCTTGCTGCTGGGAAGCCTTCAAGATTCCTATACCCTCCCAGGCGAACACAATCTTTACCTCCCTGCTTATCTCCTTTATTTTCTCCAGGTGGGCTTTTCATCCAATCTAGCAAGTGCACTTTGGAGAGGGAAGGGGTCAAAACAGAATGTGCACATAAATGCATTATGGCTTTTAGAGATTGCAATATCCCCTCCCAGGCTGTGCTTGGGGGTAGGGGTAGCAGGTTGCTTATGAACACGGCCTGAAAGTGGAAAAGGTGGAGTAATATTTGCACTACTGCAAGTTCATTGCTAGTTATTTGTCACCTTTATTTACTATAGTTTTTATCTCACTTTTTAGATAGCTGTTATCTCCCAAAAGAGTGATAGGCTGTGACATCAGAAGAGATGGGGAACTGAGGGGAAAGGAAGAGGAGAAAGAGCAGAATAGGGATTGGGATTGTCTATCCCATGGAAGAGCCCTCAAAGGTTGTGCAATCAGATCCCAGGTCAGACAGAGAGGGAGGGCCAGAATCTGTAGCTGAAATCCCAAGGCCAAGAGATCCAGAGATATGCCAGGCAGTTGCTGAGAATCAGACAATTCTGTGGAACATTTTACTGAGTGTACTATGGGAAGGGAGCAGACCTAACAATATTAATCTGAGGATATGGAGTCAGGTTAAGATGGTGAACCCATTGAGAAGCATCAGCTGTTCCAACCCTGGAATTGGCCCTGAGGCACACAGACCCACCTTGAAGGTGTGCTTTGCTCTTTCCAGTTTGGAAAGGAGGAGAGGTGTTCAGTATGGATTCATTTCCCTAATGGCCAACACTCTGACTTTGTTATTGACTCCTGCAATTTTTTTCTTTTGTATTACAAAGCCAGTCCAGCTTGTCAACTGTAACATAAGAAGGCCTTTAGCTGCGGAGCCTTTGTCCTGGTCTGTTTGGAAGGAGAGGGAAAATAATGACCACAACAATTAAGTTTCAGGGCCAAACAGGGTGGCATGCTATAAGAGGGCACTTCCATGTTCTTTGGGCCAGACGATCTTCTCTTGCTGGTGTTCTTGACCAAATGAGGCTCTAATTGCGTAGGCCAGTGGATGGGGCCACTGCATTCTTTCCCTTCCTGCTCAGTCCCTGGGGAACCTTGTCCATTGGAACCAAGTGCTTTTTCTGGCAGGGAGAGGGAAGCAAACCTTTCCTTCTCTGGCCTATGCATGGACCAAATTGGGCTCTCCCTTGTTCTCTCCGGGCCCACTAGAGTTTAACAGAAATGCCATTGAAATATACCATTCAGATTTAGTGCCTGGAGAGAAGAAAGTGTGGCCCAGCCCTAAGGCAAAGCGCTTCAGCCGGAGCTCACAGACTCTGCCTATGAGCAACTTTTTCAACCATTTCAGCTAGCTGTTGTGTGGAACTTAATGGGGCATTTGATGTCCTCATTAGCAGTGAGACAGACTCATTTGTGCCTGCTGCTTAAGACAGCTCCTAAGTGTCTCTTAGCCAAGGCTGGAGGAGTTTTCAGTGTGCTCCCTTTCTCGATTACACCTGGAGTGTAGCAGCAAATATCAAACCTTCCTCTGCTGGCCCCTGCTGTTGCTTCCTCCATTAGCATTCCAGAATTGTCATTGCCCAGCAGCCCTGTGTGCTTAAAATGACTGCAACTGGTGATTAATTGGGCTGTCATCTGATTATAGAAAGCCGATTAATCGTGTGAGTTTTAAGCGGCTGGTCAATGTTAACCAATTAAATATGCATAAAATGGAATATAAATAAAACAAGCATTTAAAATGTGCATACTTTATTTTTTATTACACCCATATGCGAGAGGATGAACAGCTCTTCTACAATGACACCCTCCGTACAATCTGCGGTTGTTGTATTTAAAATTATTATTCTTTGATTTATTCTTCTAATGGCCTGCCTGAATAATTAGGGGCAACTTTTTAGGCAATCAAAAAGTGTTTAATCTAACCAATTAATCGATTTAAGTATCACGAGCCTAGTGATTAATGGTGCACGTGCGCACGCAGGCTAGACGGGACCACGGAGTTCTGACAGGCTGCCCTCGCTCCGCCGCCACCGGGTCGCTGGCAGACTGTTGCGAGAGCTCAGGCGACTTGGGAGGCCCCTGGCCTGGTGCCGGTAGCTGTCCGTGGTGCTGAAACGATCTCTGCGCTGCCCTCCAGCTTCAGTCACTTCACTGTGTCAGTGCGGAAGTTCATGTGGTGCTCTTGGACTCTCACCCTAGATCGGGAATAGCTGTGGCTCTCGGAGGTGTCCTCGCTTTGTCACATATCTGCCTGAGTCCTTCAACAGTTTGCAAAGGTCCCAGCATGAAGGGAAGCTATTACTGTGGATTATCAGAACCTTAAGATTCAACCAAGGCCCCTAGGCAGCTTGAACAGCCCGAACGAAAATATAGGGCAAAGTGCATAGCTAAACGCCACCCTTTCATTCACAGTGTCCCAGATCTCTCAGGTGACAGGAGCTACAGTAGAGATTGTACTATTGTACAATTGCACACAATTCCAGTGTAATCCTATAAATGTCTATTAAAAGTAAATGCCTAAAGGCCATCAGGATGAATCACTCTATGGTTATCTTTCATTTCATTTTTTGGACATCTACCCAGCAACTGCCATAGACAAGTTACAATACTGGATGTACCTACATGCTCTTGTACATAAAACACACATTTGATTATCTGCACTGCATTCCAAGTGGAAGAGAAAATAATATCTTAAAATCATGCTGATCTCAGATTTGCAATTGAAAATCCCTCACTAACTGTCCATTTGTTTGTTTTTCTTACAATCATATAAAATATGAATTTAATTTGAAACATTCAAATGCCATTAAAAGCTCTGGCTCCTATTCTAGGATTTGCCTCCAATCCTCTTTTATAGCAAAACCTGAGATTTACTGCCCCAGCTTGATTTTATCATGATTTGTAACCATTTTGAGATGATTCATGGTTAAATCTGACAAAATGCAAATGCAGGTAATTTGTCAGAACTTGAGTTCTGCATAGTAATTTGTTCCAGTGCTAATTCTGCTATGATGAAACACTTTGGATGCCAGAGAGAGAGGAGGAGGAGGAATTCTGTTTGGTGCCCACTTTACGTCCCCCCTCAAGGAAACCAGTTGATTGGTAGGGGGGACAGCAACCCTCATATTCCTCCAGCCCACATGGGGTTTTAGTCCAACATGAAAGTCAACTGGCTGGGGAAAACTGGTCGGATTCATACTTTCTTATCTATCTCTTTCAAAGTATTTTTTATAAAGGTTTTCATGGATTTCTAAAATCAATATGAAAACATCCCATTTGTCTCATTCCTAGGTGGAGCACATAGATTTCACTTCCTGTGCATTCCCTGACCTATTGTACAATCCTACAATTGTAAAGCAGGTCATAAAGAAGAGCAAATGTGATGAAGGAATGAAAGAGAGTAGAAAGGGGAAGGAAGTGCTGGATGATATTAGTATATCCTTAGTCCTCCAGTGCTATCTTCATAGATTTTAAAGGAAAAAAATCAGTTAATCAAACCACAAATAAAAGTATAATTCAAATCAAGCACTAAATGTGATGCACATTCAATACAGAATGACCTTCTTCACACATGCAGCAGCTCAGCATCAGGCCGTGTTGATAAGGTGCCCAGGTCACACATTTCATTTGGCACTTCCTGAGAAGCCCTTTTAAGGGGACCAGGCCTCTTGAAATCTTTAGTTCCAAGATACATCCCACTTGGCATTAAGAACTCTCAAGCGTTTGCTCCAGATACTCTGCAAGCCCCTCAGGCAGGATAACTCCCTCTAGAAATTAATACCTGAGCTAGTTCCTTGCACACAAGTCTCCCTGGCTGCTATTATTCCCCATGGGTCCCTGTATCATTTGTGGCAGGCCCGCTAAATCTTTCCTCCTTGTGATTCATATACAGGTTTTACCTTGAGGGTTAGAAAGGAATGGCCTTTGGCCATAAAAATTTACCACCATTCATGTTTATGGATGTGGTTAACAGTGCTGCAGTGACTCTGAGCTGGAAGGCTGGATGGTCTGCATGAGGCAGCAAGAGTCTGCTCTGGGTCCACTGCACAGGAGAGTCGAAACATGCCACACTTTGAACACTGCAGGATGTACGCCTTTTCAATGTGCATGAAGCAGCAGGGAGTGAAATTTCGGAGGCACCAGTCTTCTGAGGTGGGTGGGGAAGACGCCATGCCTGTCGAACACTTCCAATGTAGCCACAGCACAAGTGTCTTTTAAACAGGAGCATTGGTGAGTTTTTAAACAAAAGGGAAAGTTCTGATCTGGAGGGATTCTTCACTAGGGAGCAGGAGCTGCAAAGGCTTGGTCAGTAGCTCCGTGGAGTTTTTCTTGTTCACCTTCATCTCTTCATTCTCTCCACAGTTCTTCTGAAGCCTCACTCTGTTGTTATGACTAAGGATATTTCTTAAGCAGATGGCTGGATGCGCTACAGAATGGTCAGCCAGCCAGAGGCCATGCTGAGAGACTCATGTCCTGACATGGCTGTAGATCGCTTGAGGGTTAGAAGGGGAGAGCTTGAGATGGAGCAAAGATATCTCCTCCTGACACTTGTTGCAGTCCTATTCACATGACACAAGAGAAAAGGGGATTTGGGATTTTAAGGAGGGGTGCCAACATTACCAGTGTTCTCCTGAATGAGTGGCAACCAGTTTTGCTAACTGGACTGTGGCATTATTGCAGCATTACAATAAAACCAAGTGGTGGAGCCTGGGAGGAGCCACGTCCCCTGCAATGCAAGCACTTTGTGCCTAGAGTGCAAAAGTGTGAAGGCTGTTCCACTGCTCCTGTTGCTTTAACTCCCCTCCTTCACTAGCACCAAACATCTCAGGTATGGACTAGCACAAGAATTTAGAAAAGGTGCCCTGCCACTGCTGGGCTGAGCAGAGAGGATAACTGCATGTAAAGATGCTGGTTTTGCGGTTTGGCAGACACGGAAGCAGAAAAAGAATGCATTGTAAGTTGACTGAAGGCACAATACCTTGGTGATGCATGGCCTCTCTCTTGGCATCCCATTTGGAGTAGCAGATTGGAGTGCTGGCTGTTTGTCTCCACATATGTTCTGCTTATATATGTCTAAATAAAGCAAACATTACTGAAACATCCTAAGCACTTGGTCTCTCATCCAAAGAAAACTAAATCTCGTAGTGCTGTCACTGGAACGTCAAACTGCTCAGTGGAAAGTGCGCAAAAATATCTTTAAACAACACAGGATGTTTTGAAGGCATCCCATGCTTTCTCTCACTTGTGGGCCAGCAAAGTCCTTGTGGTTGCTGTGGAAATTCCCAGCCTTTGCATATATCCTGGGTGGACACTACAGAGGCTGGATATGGATTGTAGAACATCTGCCAGCTGGGCATTTTTGCAGAAGGCTGTGATGCCATGGAGCTGGCACCACAAGTGCCACATGCTTTCCTGAGCTTGGCTTGGCCTGTAAGCATGTGATTTACCCTGAAGGATTCAAGTATTACACTCTTAGACTCATAGGGCTGGGAGGTTCCGTGGAGAGCATCTAGTCCAGTCCCCTGCTCAAGGCAGGCTCTGTGCTGCAGGATTCAGTTACAGCATCTCTACATGATGGCCATCCAGCCACCGCTTGAATACCTCCCGTGAAGGAGAACCCACCTTCTTGTTAGACAGCCTGCTCCACTGTTGAACAGCTGCTGTTGTTCTTGGGTTTGGAAGCAGCAGTACATAACTCACGGCTTTGGGGGGCTGTGGAAGGGGGCAATTGCAGGTGCAAAGCAGCTGCAACACGGAGGTGCATGTACCTCCACCCCTCGTGGCTTTTTCCCCCTCAGAAGAGGAGGAGCAGATGGGGCAGCAGCAGGGGAGATAGGAAGGGTACTATTGCCTTTTGGTTAAAAAGACATGGGGGACAAATAAGTGTAACTACTTTTGCAGTTTTGTCTAGTCGCACCCAGTTTTGTCCATGCACAGGACTGGACTGCACTGGCGCAGGAGAAAAAGCCCAAGAGGAATCAGTGGCTGGTGAGGAGTGACTGGGATGGGAAAATAAACGATGAAGATAAACCAGCCTACGGGAAAACGGTAAGGGAATCTGTAGGATGCCAAAAAACCTGGGTCACAAAATTGTGACTATCCTAAAAGAGCAATGAAAGTTGGGTAATGGGAAAATTATGCTGGGTAGAGGTAACAGAGGATCAGCAGGATCAGATCAGCAGTCTTTGTTATGTGAGCTGGCCTAACCCAAACCCTCTGGCTAAGAGGCATGGCATACAAGCACAATAAATAAGGCTAGGATATGAAATTGATTTCAGTGAAGTAATCATGTGTTCATCTGGGACACCACAGAATGGGCATGCCAAGATAAGGATTTGTGGGAATGCATATCAGGTAGTTCCTCTCGTATCTCTGTGACAAGATTGGGCTCTGGTCAAACCTGGACCTAGATCCGGAGCGTGCATTCTTCTCCTCTGACTACCTATTGGGTGAATGGCGAGCACAAGAGGACTGAGCCAAAGTCAGACAGTTCTGACCCGGCAAAGGTAGGAGAAGCCTGGGCTTCTAGCATTTGTTCATATCCAGCGTGCATGCCAAGCCCAGTGCGACCCATTAATTTCCGGAGCTGATGCTTCCCTCCAGTATTCCCCCACCCCCCTTTTTTGGTCCTGTGAAGACCTCTGAGATCTGAACAAGCAGAGGCCTTGCTAGTGTACTGGCCCCGAGGGAGGGTTTTGGTGTGTTTGCCATGTGCATTTCCCTCATTCACAACCCTGAATGTGCACAGGAAGGCTTTTTTCTGAGACATGTTTGCAAATGTCCAATTGTCTGATCACATTAAAATGTGTATCTGGGGAAACATTTTGAAATGCACGTTATTTCATGCTTTAGACAGTTGGGGAAAGTGGAAGCATGCACATGCGGAAAATGTGCAATGAAATATGCACTTTCTGCATTGGAATAAGCATAAGAGGAAGAGGAAGAGGTGGAGGAATTTATAAAGGGGGCAAGCCAAAGCAAACTTTGAAGTGAATTTTGGGGACGTTTGGTTCTCCCATCTCTTTTCCTTTAGATGGGCAACCCAAACTTACTTCATCCTTTGCTATTATGCTGTTCACACCATTGGCCTGAGCTGATGTTATCCACACAAAGCAGGGCCAATTGATAATGTTTGTGGAGGTGTGCTAAACAAGGGAGCAGCAGCTAGTTCAATGAGTTTCTTATAAAATATGCCAATTAGACGCCTGGCATGGACTCTCCATCCCAGGCATAAGGCATTTCTTTGATTGGCCAGGCATACTAAGCGATTGTCATCTGTCAGTCAAATTGAATGATGGACAGCTTGGCATGGTCCAGTGGGATTGACTGTACCACCAGGATTTGCCATTGGCAGAAAGGCTCTTTTATGCATAATAAAAGGCAGACTTTCTGAAGGCAGATTGTTTACTTTGCAGCACCTTAGGAAATGTGGTGAAATGACAAAAGCCCCCAACAAGAAAGAGACACATTCGAGCTTTCCCAGATTGGTCAAGTTTGGATTGCAGCTGAGCAGCCAAGATGAAACGACAGCCCACAGTAGCCAGGGCACCTCAGACTCACTCCACACATCTTCAGCATCTAGATGGCTATAAATGAGGCCAGTCTCAATTGCTCTGGCTAAATTATGCATTAGCTTTTTAAATAGTAGTTTAAACTTAGAGTGAGATGGATTTTGTCTGTGCCTGATGCCCACCTCAGGCCATAAAATTTCATATCTGATGGATCAGACGGGTAATAATTTCCCCCCTTTTTTGAGAAGCAGAAAGTCACAATCTTGACTAAACACAGAGGAGAATAAGACGTATGGTTCAGCTTGCAACCGGGAACCCCATTGATTCTTCAGCATGGGCTGGTTCATTTAGTGGTAGACAAGTACCAGCCTGTTCAAAGTCTCTAAAGCCATCAAATTACTGTTCTACAATATCCACTACCACCTCAACTAGTCTCATGGACCTCTTGTGAGACTATTAATTGCAATCCAATGGAGCTGGGATGGATTTCCTACCCGGAATTTCTGAGACAAGTTCACCACTCCAGATTCTGACACTGACATTCAGCCTTAGTCAACTGGAACCTTTTGCTACGAAGCCCTATAGCAGTAGGTGCCCAGCATTTATACCAGAACAGAAATGTGGGGTTCTCAGTGCTATGGATGAATAAATCTCTTTATTTTGCTTTCTATAGGATTTCCATTTTTTTCAGACCAAGAGCATTCCATCCTATTTCTGCATCAATTTGCGTTTTCAGTCCCTATTAATGTGCGTGTGTTTCCCCTAACGTATCATCTGCTTATCTCGGCTGTCACCACTACCATTGTTGATGGAGTGCTGACAGTGGCAGTAGCCAAGGCAGCTTGGGCCTTACCAGGATTAGTCCCTTCATGGTACACACATGCAAGTCTGTGGGCTGATTCAGATGATAGCAATCAGGTGATGCTTTCACCAGACCTTGTCCAGATGGATATGGAAGGAGGCATGCACGCATCTGCTCTGTTCCCTGACTTCTGTGCCAGCCTGCCTTTGCCAGCCCCGCACGTGTCCGTGTAAGAATGGCATGTCCAAGGCACAGCCTAGCTATGTAAAATCCCACATGTATGGGACCTGATGTGCACTCACGGAGATGTCACTGCTTGAGAAGACTTTAAGGCAATGCCTGTTTTGGCATGGAGGGGTGCACGGATAACAAGGATGATATACCACACCTTTGGCTGGAACTACATCATCTGAACCAGGCCAATGGCATCCTTAGGAACCAGGAAGTCCCCGCAAGGAAGCTGTCCCAGAAAGGTGGGGGATTACAGTGAGCCTTTGCAGGATCCTACCCATACATTGCAGCAGGCAACTCCAAAATTTCCTGCCAGATTCTCAATCTTTCCAAAATCCAGTACTAAAATCTCTAGAAATGTTTGGTTTCATTGGCTGTAATCAAGAGATCAGTGTTGGATTCAGAGCTGTGTGAATGATGCTGTGACCTTGCGATGGCTCTTTTCTGGCTCCTTCCTCCTACTTCCTGCTGCACCCTCCAGGTTGCTCTGGAACAGTGTTGGGTGGGGTGCAGGGGCTGCAGCAGGGTGGGAAACTCCTAAGAATTTGGTAGGACCGCTTCACATGCTCAAGATCGCCTCTCCTTCTTTGCAAGGCAGGCTTGGATCCAAACCATTATGTTTGCCAGCTCCTAACATGCAAAATATTTCTGAGAGGATATGGCAGTTCTAATTCTATGAACAGCTGTTTAGAAAGAAATGATAGAAATGGAGGGGTAGATCATCCTCAACAGCTGAGCATCACTGGGCCAAGTCTGGTCCCCTGAGGAGAGCCAACTATATCCCAGTTTTCCTGGAAGACAAAGTAGTTGCTGCGTGAAAGGGACCTTCCAGCAAGCCATTTCTGGAAGGGTGGAGAGTTTGGCCCATGAACATCTTCTCACATATGCACTTCCTTCTCGAAGTGGACTGCTCACAAAACTAATCACTGGATAAAGTACTAACAGATCGAAATTATTTTAAATGTTCTAATTTGCTATTCTGCCTTTCATTTTAAAACAAAAACTTCCAGTGGTAAGCTAGGGCAAATATTAAATGCAAACATACAATAATGATAAAATAGTGACTGAAGCAGCAGTGCAGATTAAAAGGTCATTAAATAGATCGGAGGGCTGCATACACACGCATGTAGATAGATACACCTCTTGGACAGCAGCAGAAAGACAGGCAGAGGAGACGGAGGAGCCAAGTGGACAGAGGAGTCTGCAAGTGGGGCTCCGGCATTGAGAAAGTCCTCCTCCTCCCTGTCCAAAGGCCCAGACAGCCCTCTGAAGAAGTTATCAGTCAGGTTTACCCAAGAAATCCACTTAGGAACCAAATGAGATCCAATTTGTGTGAATCCAGCCTACAGATTCTTTGTGACTGGCTTTGCACTTATGGCTGGATAGTCTGGGGCTAGGGTTTGCTTGCTTTGTTTTGTCTTCAGAGATTTATGGGAATGTTACCAGTGCACATTAAAACAAATGCACCTCTGCACAATTGGGCTCTTGCCAAAGCATGAGATTCTTGTCCAAAATGCCCAGTTGGAATGGAACGGAACAATGGAGTGCAAGAGGCCGTGAAGTCCAGAGAGCATAGGCAGAACAGGTCGAACAAAGCCCCTTCATTCCTAGCATCAGCACCCAGGCATGTTTTTAGGGGAGACGGCAGTCAGGCTGATAGGCTGGCAGAGGATCCCCACTGGGTTCTGTGGCTCTGAGTTGTTCTGAACTAAGGTCTGCTGCAGTTTCCTTCCACTGATCCCTTTCAAGCCAGCCTGTGGTGCTGGGCAGCTTGATCTGGGCAAGCAGCCCTTGCTCCATTGGATATCGATCCAAAGGTGAGTCCCACTGCTGTTGCTACTGCTTCCTCTCATAGCAGAAAGCAAGTATCCCATTCAAGGTGCCAGGCACTGCCAAGACAGCCACGCACTATTTAGCGGTATGAGCAGGCATTAAAGCTATGCTCTAAAAACTTCACTCCAGCAATGAGGATCAGCTAAGCGAGCAGACAAAGGGACTGCTGTTCTTATCGGTGCTAATAAATGCAAAGGCACTTGATTATCTGGGGCAAGCACCGTGCAGGATGCGAGATGCTATGTGGGCTTCAACGTTGCTCGTTCACCCTCAAGCCCCCCACCACCACCCCGTTTTGCAAGGGCATTCCGATTCTCTGGATCTCACTCAATTTCCTCTTCTCAGCTGGCTGTGATATTAACTTCACAGTGAGCAGTTTTCAATACAGAGGGGCAAGTTACTGCTCGGGATGCGCCATCCTTCCCCCTCCATGCTGATTGTCTGGGCTGTACCCCTGTAGATCATGATACATTTGTTTCATAGCTTCTGGCGGGGAAATAGATTCTAGATAATTGACTAATGCTTCCTTTCTTCTGCAAGGGGCCATTAACCTTGAAGCCCATCTATTTCCTTGATCTTCCCAGAACATTCCTAACGTGTGGCTGAAAGGGGGATCATTGTTTTTATATTTTGCCTACATGGAAATGCACAGATGCCTGGTCAGCAAACCACTGCATGTGTAGAGTACATAGTGTTGGTCTTAAATGAAGGGGACCTGGGTTCCTGTGCCCACCCCACAACAACAATTATTGTGTGCCCTTTAAGATATCACTTTCTCCTAGCCTCACCTATCTCACAGGGCTTTGGGAGGATAAGGAGGAAACCATAAAAGAGTGGTGATATAAGAAAAAAGTAATGAATAAACCAAGACGAATACCAAAAAGGGTCAGAGGAGGAAAATATGTGATCTGCATATTGTCCTCCCAAATCTGAAGTCCTCATTTCTCCTTGAGTGCTCCCAGATAAAGTTTTTAATGTGCCAGTTGGAATCATCACCTTGTGTTTTTCCACCACTTCTTTAATTGCTTTCCTACTGCAGCAAATCTGTTGAGGAGGAAAACAACAGAACAGCAGCAACGTATCTTTGGAGGCCTGCATAGCTAAATGGCTAATTGAGGCACAGTGGGAGGAGGTGCGATGTTGCCTATTGCTTGCTGTACGTTTCTGGAATCAGAGCCATTTCATGTCCTGCACCACAAATACGACCTGCATATTTAGCTCCATTAAACTGCAGGGAAAGTCAAGCCAGCAATTTTTCTACCTAGGTTTTGAAACTGACTGGATTGGGTCATAAAACTGATCAGACCGAATTACAGGTTTTGAGTGGTTTGTGAAATTGACTCGATGAGAGAGATGGCACACTCAAGTGAAATGGATGGGGCTCGCAGCCCAGTCCTCAACCGTGGTCACCAGGAAGTAAGCTTAGTAATATCCCAGCCTTGTGCTACAGGCACAATTATTATCATTTTAAAATTAATGTTCACAAGGGCATGATGGTAGAATACCAGAGAAATAAGCAGCAAAAAATCCAGCTGGCAACTTTTCCCGTCAAGTTGTGAAAATGACTACTGTGGGTTGTCTGCTTAGACCCAGTTCTACATTTGAGATCGGGCATTCTTCCTCGAAATCAAGGGGCACTGGCTTCAAAATGTCAGAAGGTGGGGGTGGCAACCATGAAGGAGAGGGAAAGAGGAGGGGACAACAGATCTACCCACTGAGCTACATTGCCTCTGCACTTGTGGATGGACCTTAGCAAGAGGAAAGCACTGAAAAAGCACTTGACCCCTGGAGGTCTGGATGGCCAGTTGCTGTTCCACTTGTAGCTTACAGCAGAAAAATAATGATTCTGTACTGCCAGGATCCTTCATCCGGAAACACTCTGTTTCGAGGATGGATTGCTTCCCTTTGTTGCACTAAGACAGCAGGGAGTAGGACCTGCAATTTGCAGGAAAAGGGGTTAAGGTATGAGAAAGCTACAAAAGCTTCTGTCTCGCTGGGTTGGGGTTTGGGTCTTTCAAGTGGCTGTGCAACAGTGCAGTAGGAATGCGACTCTACCCTCTTTTACCCCTGAGAACATTACATCATCTTTTGTGACACCGTGGCTTGATTCGATATTATTTCATTATTATTTATTAACTACTTGTCAATAGCCAAAGCTCTCTAGTTCATAAATAAAGGTCAAGGCCATGAAATATTACACTACATAATGTATGGTGCTGTTGCGTGACACTAAGAAGTTGAAGTCTAAATGCTAAAACAAATGAAAATAAAAGACTGAGGACAATTTCAGAACACAGATCTAAAAATGCTTTTTTAAAAAATGAAACTGTACATAGCCCCCTAGCAAGCTACTCTGAATTCAGATTCCCTCGCTCATCTCCACTCATGTTTTATTCCTCCATAACCTCAAATGGGAATGCCAAAGCGGACCTTCTTGGTGGAAACCCCCAGGCTCTGGAACTGGTGGCTAGGAGAGGCCTGCTTCGCCCCCTGTCTAATGACCTTCTGCCAGCAGGCAAATGCATCTTTACTTAGCAAGGCCTTTGGCTCATCAGCTGAGCTGTAAAGGTATGGCAACTGGTTTTTACTGGTTGGTTTTACTGATTTTATTTTGTGCTAAGCCTGCCTTGCTGGTATGTAACTTGTGTTGCATGCTATTGCCCATGTATTGTATTTTATTGTGCTTAGATTCGCTCCCTTGAGCACTACTGGTTGAAAGACAGAAAAGGTCCATTTAATGACAGACTTGAACCTGACACCCAGTGTGGCAGAGGACTGGGTCTTGGGAGAGCTGGCTTTGAGTTCCTGGTCAGCCATGGTGCTCACTGGGTGGCTTTGGGCCAGTCACTGGCTCTCAACCCAGCCTACCTCACAGGTTTATTGGGAGGATAAAATGGAGGAGGAGGAGGAGGAGCATAGATACCACTTTTGCTCCCTTACAAGAGGAAAAAGGCAGCATATAGATGTAATAAAGAACATAAAATTCCTGCTTTTGCTGAAGATTAGGAGGATGCAAGTCTGTATCCACTTGTGTTGTTTTTTAAACACTGCCTTGTTTTGTTCACGTTCTTTTGTCCATCCACTTCACACGCTGAATTAAAGTGGCGCTTTGCTTAGAATGTTTTTCTTCAGTTGCAGAATCCAAAGACAAGCTTTGCTAGAAAAGGACACACTATATTGGGCCCTTGACCAGGGAAGCATTAACGAATTTAACAACGAATTAGCACCACATTTTTTAAAAAAGCCATTGGCACTGAAAACAATTCTGATTGCATGGAGAGCGTTTGAGGCTAGGTCTACCTCTTGTTTCCAGTGTGCAAGCAGAAGAATTCTAGAAGTTCCTAGTGGAGGATATGTTGTAACTCCTTTCCTTTGCTAAAAATAGGGATGCTGGGGAATTTATGCTGGATGCACAGAACCGTTTGCCATGTGCACCTTCCATTCAAGTAGCAGGTGGGGAAAACGGTGTCTACAGATCAAAAACCGTCTCTCCAAAGGGGTTATGTGACTTGGCCTTGGCTGAACTGCGAGGCCTTCCCTCCTGCTGGGCAATCAGCTTGTGGCTCTGTTCACTGGTGGGCACTGGGGCATCCCACCCACCCACCCACCCACCCATCCCTCCATCCCAAATATACTAAGTAGCAAAGGCTGGAAAGACAGCACTGCAGCGACAGCTTGAGGACAGCAGGCAGCTCTTTGGAAGTTCTGCTGATTTGACTTGGGCTCATGCTCTCTCCCTTCAAAAGAAGGAAGAAAGGAAAGAAGGCAGTGCTCCGGCATGGAAACCAGGGGCATTTGTGGGCCTTTTACTCCTTGGATGGTGAGGAGTATCTCGTCAGTGTGATGCAGCAGTGTGCAACACGTGGCCCTGTGGCCATACGTGGCCTTCAGCCCGGCTCCACACAGCCCTTTCCAAAGCACTCTGCAAGGGATCAGCTCCGGCAGCTGTCCCTTTCCTGTTGGTGGAGAAGAGAGGAAGGGGAGGAAATGGAAAAGAGAGATTCCAGTGTGGTGCAGTGGTTCAGAGCGTGGGACTGGGACTCAGACGATCTGGGTTCTAGTCCCCACTCAGCCATGGAGCCAACTGGGTGACTTTGCGCCAGTCACAGACTTTCAGCCCAACCTACCTCACAGGGTTGTTGTGGGGATAAGATGGAGGAGGAGGAGGATGTAAGCTGCCTTGAGCCCTTTGTAGGAAAAAGGCAGGATATAAATTGAAAAATAAATAAATAAAATAAATAAACAGGCGAGGAGAGGGCCCCCCAGTACTGGCTTCTGCACTGCCTCAATTTCCCTTGCAGGAACATGGCTCTTAACAGAGAAAGCAGTGTCCACCTGTAGTATGATGAGCATATAATATGAGGCATCGCCTGGGGCCTGGACACCTCTGCAGGGCGCCATAGCAACTAGGCGGCGGTAAGTGTACTGCAACTTTCCCTCTTCACTGGCTGAATCAGAGGCCATTCCCTCTGTTGCTCAGTGCCACATTACACATGGGCTGAAAAGGCCTCCCTCAGTACTGCTGTCTCTGGCCTTTAAAGCCAGAGAATCCAGACAATTTCACAGGAGGAAGCTGCATCTGTCTGCTGCTCCCCTCAGCTTCCTGGCTTGCTTTGGTCCTTGGGATCCCCCCTCCCTTGCCCCTCCATCCTCCATCCTTCTTAGCTGCCCGTTGGACACCAGCGAGGCTAGCCCCAAGGTCTGCCATTTCCCCCATCTGCCTCATTCCTTGTCTCTGGGGCTTCTGTGTCCTGCTTTTGACCCAAGCTGGTAGGCCTGCAGTATGGTAGCAACCACTTCTGAGGACACTTCCAGGCACAACCTGCTCATTTAGAAGAGCGGGGTTGCCTGCAGTACAGGGCCAGGGAGCATGGAAAGACGATGGCACAGTAAAAAATGTAAAAGTGGGGATGCGAAGAGGCTCCTTGCTTTTCTCTCCGGCGAAAGACTGAGGGGCCTTCTCCAGACGAAAAGCAGTAATGAATGTGAAATGATAGTCAATGTCTCATTTTTAATGTGCATAAATATATATCACTGAATTTATTAACATGCCATCAAAATCCCCTTCCCCCAGTTCTGTGAGACTTTGCCACTTGTGCATTGCCAGAAAAGAGAAAATGCATTACCAAAAGAGAAGGCATGGACTTGCATAAAAATTGCCCCTGCTAATTTTGTACATGTAGACCAAATTTATGAATAATTACTATCGTTTAAATGGAACTGCAGTTCATCTCCCCATAAGTGGGGAAGGCTATGCCGGATGATCTGTGTGCCTGCTTATTTGATGGGAAAAGTCAACCCCCTCCCCCATTTCCCTTCCTGATGGGTCTTTATCTTGAAAGCTGACTTGGACTGGACCACCCGTCACATAGAGGGCTGTTGTCTAACAGCCCTTCAAATGAGACAAGGCTGAGCCAAAGGTAGATCTCCGGATATTGGGATCTCAGGTCTGCAGTATCCCATTGGCTCATACGGGCCATGCCAGCAGTGTCTTCCGGGAGTTAAAGTCCTAAACAACTGGAAATAATGTATCATCTGTCCCTCCCTGAAATACAGAACTGTATTTCAAAAGTAGGACACATGGCTACCCTCAGAGAGATGGCTGTTCCAGTAAGGTGAGTGGAGCTGACTGTATATTGAAGCTGACATGTTGGGTACATTTATAAAGAGGAACATCACACATGGTATCTTTGAATTTTCTCTTCACTCTTTGTACCTCTGCTTGGTGTGGCTCACCATTATTTTTTAGGTGCTAAAAGGAGCAACTTGCTGCATAAGAAGGGGCCATTGTATATGGAGCAGCCTGCATGCACTTTTCTGGCAGAGGAAAGATCAAATCTGTCAGCATTAACGCCAGTTGTATTTTTCAAATGCTCATGAACAACCAAAACCTTTGCAACTAAAAATGGGACAAGGTACTTTGGAAACTAAAAGAAGCATGTCTCTTTCAACACTAGGATTATGTTGACTGACACCCACTCAAAGGGACCAAAGAGCTGCTGTCCTCTTCCAATTATAAATCCCCTTTGTGGAAATCATATTAAATGATATTTCCTCCCACTGTCTCTCACTACCATGCCTGGTATTTCCTTAGTGTCCTTCTGCAAGGAAGTTGTCTGGTTTGTGCTGGCAGAAGGACTTAGGTTTGGGGGGATATGAGCACACGGAGGAGACGGCTGTACCTCACTGTCATGTTGGCTGATCACAGCCTCCTTTTTCATTTAAAAATTGCTTCTTGAGCAATTGGAGATAAATTGAGGGATATATCCTTAGACTCCCAAGAATAATGGTGGGTGCTAACACCTGTCAAGCTGCTCTGCCGTAAGGCAGGTATTTCATAGCTTGGGATTTAAGTTCTGTTCGGAATGTAGAAAAGAATTTTGGAGTCCTCTGTTGGTTCATTCAGATCCTGCAGAGAGTCACGGAAAAGTCACCATCCTTCTGTTTCATAGTTCCACTGGGAGACGGGACTCTTCTGATTAGAATGAAGCCCATGTTTCCTCCATCACCTTGGAAATGTGATTGACCCAAGGGCTCCTGTAGTGAATATAAAGAGGAATATTGAAGCCAAGGGAGTTGGGGTGTGACTTTCAGCTTCCTCATGGGGTGACTGCTGCTGGATATTATGGCCCGCTCTGGTAATGGAATATTTGTGATGTATAGATTGCTGTATGAATTCTTTCAAAGCATCCTGCCGAAAGCATGCTGCACCTGAGACCCAGACCTGTGTTTCCTGTGGACAGGGCTGCCAGGTCTGCATTATGCAAGTGTCAATGCTAGCCAGAGCTTGAATAAAAAGCATGAAAAAAATAGAGGATGCCAAAAGAAACCCGTGCATGAGGTTAGTAATTCTGGATCTGTTATTATCTTTAAAAATGCACATTGTTCTGACATGAATCCATCTAATCTGTTTTGGAAGGTCAACTACCCTGTCTACCATCTGGAAAAGGGCAGCAGCCCGTGCCTGCTATCTGTGCTTGGCTTCCATTCAGAATGCTCCAGCGTTGCATTTTAGCCCTTCTTTTTGACTTAGCCAGCCCATGGCCCGCCCAGATCCCATGGAACAGCTCCTTCGTGAGCCAGTTCTCCCAACCAGCTGGGACATGTGCTTTTGATGCAGGCTTCCAAAACTACTCATAGTAGCTTTTGCATTTCCCAAGTCTGTACATCCTAACCGTAAATCAAGATTAAAATGTGCATTTATAAGAATGTACATTTGGTTTTAAATGGACGTGTCCTCCCTTGTAAGATGTTTACCAACATGTATCAAGTCATGCATTTCAAGTGAAAGAGTGAGCATTCTTAACATCCTGTGCCAATGTTCCATTTGGCTGGGCAGGAAACCTGGTAACATTTCCCCATCTAAAATTGCCCATGTAAAGCTCTGAGGAAGGAGATTCCATGGCTTCCCAGAACACTGAGCAGGGTCTCTGACTAGAAATGCCTTTTCCCCCTTGTGTTTCAGCAAAACCCTTTCCGCCTGCTCTTCCTCGCCCTCTTGCACACAGACAAAACTGATCCATTCCATGATTTGGGCAAGAAAGGGAGGAGGGGGACTCGGATGAATTTGAATGGTTGATGCTGCTGATACTGTGATAAATAAAGTCAGATTACTGCTGGGGACTTATGCATGATCAATAATCCATCTCTCCTTGCCTAATTAATGCAAATTAAAATTGTTGCTCCCCTGCTTTGCAGTGACATTTTGTTTCACAAACATTCTTCCCCTGAATGTAAAATGTTGAGAGCAGCAACACAGGGATGGCAGAATTTCATGTAACTCTGTCATGTAATTCTGGGGCCAAGCACTGCTGGGCATCATCGAGAGACTGGGCCGTTTTTCTTAAGCACAAAGGGCAGAAGAGGAAAGTGAGGAAGGCAAAGACCCTTGAGGGGAGGGGTGAACCCCTATATTTAGGGGTTTGCTGTGACTTTGTTTTATTCCTGTGGGGTTTGTTTTATTCTACTTATTTATTGTAAGCTGTCCCAAGACATTTGCAGGGGACAGGATAGAAAGGCCTTTAATTCATGAATAATAAATAAATATTTAGCCTGCCCTCTCAGCAGGTTTGTTTGGGAGAAGGGATGGGGTGCTGGAAAGAGGTAGAGGTATTCTTGAGGCCTGGGGCAATCACAGAAGGGAAGGGTGGTCACCCGATCTACTTGCTCCTTAAGATCCCTTGTAAATGTTCATGAAGACCACTACCTCACCCCCAGGGAGACCGCACAACGTGACTCGAAATCCACGCAGGTCAAAGGCACTTGCTTCCCCATCCTTAGCTGGGACACACTCTCTTGCTCCCTCTTCACAAGACTTTGTGTCTGGGTCGTCATTTTCAGCTCATTTTTGGGAGCTGTGATGTTTAGCACGGGTTGATGTCCTTACCGATTATGAAGCAACTCGTGGTCACGCCATGCCTTGCCGCCTCCTTCGCCATTGCTCTGAGAGATGTCAGCTCCCCATACTCTGGGTCAGAGAAGAATGGCAACTGGAGAGCAGATCCGTCCCTCAAGGAGAAATAAAGGAGGAAGTGACTTTGGACAGGTGGTGGGTACGCAGCACCCACAACTTTTCTCAGAGAGTCTTTTGCTCTGTGGGAGGGAACCAATAATGGCGCTCATCCTGAGACACTAAGCTCTCTTTCCTTCTCCTGTTCTTCTTTCATTGTACATGTTTGCACCCCTCTTCATTTCATTTTACCATCTCCACCCTTTCCCGGGTCTCCCTCTCATTCTCATGTATGTACGTGTGTGCGCGTGCGCGTGCGCACACACACACACACACACTTCAACCGCAATTCTGTGTCTAAATATTTTTCCTTCCCAGATCCTGGCTTAAAGCCTTTCCAGGTTCCCTCATTCACTCATGATTCCTCCATGCTTGACCGCACTTAGGGAATAAATAGCATGGTTGGCTGCCCCATATTGACATTCTGTTGCATGAATTTTCCCCATTGTTTAAAAAATGAATGTCTGTTGCTGCTAGGCTATCAAATCTACCTTCACAACTCAATGTGGGACCTTCACTGATGTGCGTACTTCAATTTAGATCACTGACATGTTCACATTACCTATATTATAGTGTGTCTGAAGATGCAAAAAATCACCCTCATTCCTACAGGATGTTGTGGGTGAGCTAACCTCAAAACAGTCCCTTTTCACTTTTCAAAAAATTGCTCTCCTTTCAAAAATATAAACAGTTTTCACCAAAGCTCCTTCCCTCTACTCATCTTCACCCCATCCTGACAAACCAACATGGAAATCTCCAGGAGACATTTCATCTCAATCAATTAGAAATTAAATGCTTTTTAGCAACAATGAGAGGAGGCTTTAATTTTAGAGCTAATTAAATATCAACAATTGGAATGTAGCAGCAGACACTTAACCTGAAGTAACCCCACTATTTATAAAGGAAGAGAATGCATCGGCTGCAGATTTAAAGTGAGTTGCAGTCATTTTAATATCAGCTGTCACACTCTAACTGTTCTCCTTTGTTTCGGCACAGCACAATCATCTCTGTCTGCCTCCTCAGGACTATTACCTTTGCTGCATCTGACAGAAGATTAATTAAATAGGCATCCCAGCAGAGGACCAGGCTGCGTGCTTGCATCCACAGCTGGTGCACCAAGTCGGGCTGGAGAAGGGCCCCAGTCATTGGGCAGAGCAGTGAAGACAACTTCCCCCCACCCCCCCTCATCCCACCCCAGTCCAGGTCTAAAGGGTGGCTGCTGTAGGATCCTGAGCTAGCCATTCATCAGATGCCACAGGGCTACGCACTGTAAGAGCGCATCTGTTGCTCTGGTGCCCACAACCGTTGCAGGTCCTCCAGAGATGGACTGTGAAGCAAAATGTCAAAGCTTAGCTCAATAATAATTTTTCAATAATTTCAGGAATTTCAATAATTTCAGCAATGCTGAAAAGGTAATGCTTGGAATGCATCTCTACACTGCAATCTTATACCAGTTATGCACTGGTTTAGCAAATGGGCACAATCCAAAAGAATAATAAAGTTTAGTGAAGGTGCTAGTAATTCTCTTAAACTCTCTTTAGTGGAGGTGCTGGAAATTCTCTAGCACACACCCACAAAACCAACTCACAGACCTATGGTTCTGAAAGCACCCTGGAAATAGAAAATATTAAGCCAGTTTAAGCCTGAGATGTAGACATGAGTCCCCGGAGTTGGAAATGGAATGCAAGCTTGAGCAAAGACCTTGAGGCAGGTCTTTAATGTGGTTTGGGAGCACTCTATATTTTCCATCTGAAAGATGGTTTATATCAGGGGTGGGAAAGAGCTGGTCTTTTTCAGCTCAAGGGCCAGATTCCATTTGAAATAAGCTCTTGAGGGAGGGTAAGAATACATTCCAAGAGTGGTCAAGACAAAAGCAAAGTTGGTAGGGTTGAAAAATGCACACACACACACAATTCCATAATTGCCGATTTGTTGTAGGAAGCGTGCCTACTCACAAGAAAATATAAGCACATTGCAATTCACAAAAAAAGGACAAACCTCTGCATGTCTTCTCGAAATTAAGCAGGACTAAGAGCCAAGCTATTTATTATGCAAATTGTTTCATGTGTAGCTGACAGTTGGCCGTTCATTACTGTAGTATCAGGAAGTGTGGCTCTGATTTAGATTAGGACTATCATAAATCCTTCACCCTCCCCGCTATTCTTTCCTTAATATAATCCCTATATACTCAGAAAACACATAGAAAGGAAGGACTCAGTGTGTTCTTATTGATCTCTCCTGGACATACACAATGAGAACCGGTTTTCCTAACATTAACACTAACCCTAAACTGAAGTTTTAAGCAAACCTGCAACAGCCAGACACAGGCTCTCTACATTCAGAACAAATGCCCAAAGGTGGCAGTCAGAAAGTTCCTGTTGACCACCTTCTTTGTTCACCCAAACACAGATATTTCCAGGTATTTGGACAAGCACAGGAACCCAGGTTTTTCCTAAGCTAAGCCCCACCCTAATCTGAAGTTTACCCCAGCTATAAACCTCATACGTTCAGACAGCATTCAAGAGAGACTGCAGTCAGGTAGTTCTTGCTCAATTAGTTTTCACAACCACAGTTATTCCTGTCCCTTTGAACTGGCAAAGGGACCCAGGATTCTAACCAGAGGCTTAGCCCTGTTCCTTCAACCCAGGTAGAAACACTATGTGTTCAGACAGCATGCAGAAAAGACCTCCTTCCCTGTGGACCACTCCCTTTGTGCACCCAATTGCAGCTATTTCCAGGGTTTGCGAAATGCACAGGGAACCAGTGTCTCTGAATCCTACTCCTAATTGGAAGCTTAACCCTAATCCTCACCCCCAGCTATAATTTTGATATACTGAATCTGCATGCAGAAAGGAAGAACTTGGTGTGCTTTCCCTCACGTCCCCATTTGCTTGCCCAGTCCAGGATAGCTTCAAGCCCCAGAACATTCACAAAGAACCAGGTTTTCCTAACCCTATTTCTACCTGAAGCTTAATCCCAAATGCAACATGAAGAAATAAAACATGCACATTCAGACAGCATGCAGAAAGGTAGCTTGTTGATTGCACACATTGTTTGCAAAATATCGTCTTTGTGGGATATTGGCAGTGACCCAAATATATCTAATCCCACGTGAAGCTGAAGCTGAATCCTAACAGCCAGATATAATCAAATATTCATTCAGACAAGAGGAACAGCATGTCTGCTGCCTTTATTTTTGCTGGCCACTTATATTCTCTGCCCAGTCTAGGAAGCTTCACGTTCTGTTTTTCACTAGTCCTAACCTGAAGATTAATTCCAACTAAAACACCCAGGTTTAAACCTAACAGTTCATACAGCATGCACAAAGGCAACACTCGGGGGGGGGGGGGTCTTGTTGACTGGTCACTCTTTCTGCCCAATCAGGTTAATTATCAGGCTCCTGGACATGCACAGGAATCCAAGTTTTCTGAACCTGAACCCTAAACTGATGTTTACCTCCATCCCTATCACTTTGTGCAGGTACTAACTTGCTCTGGTGCAAGTTTGTTTGTTTGTCTGTTTATTTTTGGATTTATATCCTGCCTTTTTCCTACAAAGGGCTCAAGGCAGCTTACATCATTCTCCTCCTCCATCTTATCCCCACAACAACCACCACCCTGTGAGGTAGGTTGGGCTGAGAGCCTGTGACTGGCCCAAAGTCACCCAGTTGGCTCCATGGCCGACTGGGGACTAGAACCCAGGTCGTCTGAGTCCCAGTCCCATGCTCTTAACCACTACGCCACATTGGCTCTGGTTGAGCCAGCTCATGGGCTTCCCTCCATAGGGTGGATCAAAGTTTATGCACTGTTTAATAAATAATGAAATCTATGCAAATCAGCACCCTGGAAACCATGTAGCTCTAGTGTGATTTCTGCAGGACCAACCGCAGAGCCAACCAACCAACTTCAGAACCGTCTCTAACTTAACCTCAATCCGCTTTCCTATTAACTTTGATCCCTTTAGGACTAGAATTGCTTGATTCCTTAGAAGCTGTTGTGTCTTTAACCATTGCATGTCGCAATTTGGACAAATTCCTATTTCATGCAAAGCAGCTGATTCTGCACAAATTACATTAGAGTCATGTGGTTCTGGAGTGTTTCTCTGTGCAAACTTCATGAGTGTGTAAAAATACGTGTCCAGATCGTGGCCATCCTAGAGATGGATGTCTGTGAAATAACACCTTGATCTGGTCTGCTTCCACATATTGGATTGGAAGTGTGCACAAAAAATCTGTCAATCTCAAACAAGCCAGATTTCTTGGTTTACTGCATCTCTAACTTAACCTCAGTCCCCTTTCCTGTTTACTTCAATCCCTTTAGGACTAGAATTGCTTGATTCCTTAGGAGCAAAGCTGTTGTGTCTCTAACTATTGCAGAGTAGGAGAATCCACGCAGGTGCAGCTTCTCCTAGAACTGGTAGTGATGGTAACACCCCCCACAATCCCTTTCTGCAATGATCAATAACACAGGACTCTATTTTATATCAGATCCATCAATGTTCAGTGCTCTGATACAGCCATCAAAATAATGTATGGGGTTCAAAAGTGATGGCATTCTTAAAATAGTAATGAGGCTTGGAGGTGCATCTGGAAAGCCTTATTTTACTTTAATTTATTTCATTCTAAGCAACATTTATGTACTGCTTTTCATATTAATTTCAAAAGTGATTCACAGACAAGGAAAGCAATAAAACATCCTTAATATAATACTACAATAAGTATTTCAGCCTTTACCATAAACAGGCATAATTTATCTTTCCTCCCTTTCTAGATAGGTCAAAATATGTATTTCTTTTAAATAGAACCCATGCCAATCATAAGCTGTGAGAGCAACCTTGTTTTAACTGCTGGGACATTTATTTTTTAAAAGTGATCAAACCACGAATGTTGGCAACGGATGTCATGCAGATATGACACTGTTAAGTTCCTTGATAGCAAGATATCCTTGATAGAAGGATTCACCCTCGGATGGAACAGAATAGATGAGCAGCTGATTTGCATGGATTCCACAGAGCTACAAGCAGAAATAAGTGGGAGAGAGATACCAACTAATGAGAACAAAATAGTCTGACATGACTGATGCTCAGACCTAAGCTACGGCTATATGCTTCTGGGTTAATCATATTAAAAACTGCTTGAGGAGATGACAAAACAGGCAATTAGGCAATTAACTTACCCATGCCAGGATGTTTGTTGTATCATCAAAAGTGCTTCATGAATGGTGGGGTCTGTGTTTTAATTTATTAATTTAGTACGTTTGTAATCTGCCCAATCACCAAAGTATACCTGTGAATTGGAAGGAGTGGATTCAAGCCCATGGAAAAATATATATCACAATAAATTTAGGTATCTTTAATGTGTCACAAGATTGTTTATTATTTCAGAGCCATCTTCCACGTATCCATTCAGAAGTGAGTCCCGTTGAGTTCAATGGGACTGATGACTAATGACTTAAGTCTAGGATTGCAGCCTTTGTTGTACAGCTGCAGAAAGTTTGGCTTGCCCTTCATATGCCAGTGTGGAGCTTCATGCAACTCAGAAACTCTCTGCCAACTCCACAGGCACAAATTGTCTCTTAAAAGGAATCATTTTGAGTTATTTTTGGCCCACTGTGAAGTACAGCCTCAATTTTCACAGCTACCTAAGCTTTTGAGCAACAGTAGTACATCTTACAGCAGCACTACTACTACCTTGCGGAAAAGAGCACAGCAAGCAAGGTGCACCACTGCTGGAGTGAGGCTGCAATCTGGATGAGAAACACCACAAAAAAGAGGGGTACTGTGAGAATGCCAGAACACATACAGGGAGGGGACCAGGCATGTCTCTTGGCAGAGAACTAGACAAAACTCCCAACTTCCCCTCAATAGTAGACCGGGTACGGCTGTTTTCCTAGCGTGCACACACTCACAGCCATATGACACACTAGACACACTGATCACAACAGACACAGGATGGCCGTTCAGGAAAGCCCTTCAGACAGAGGATCATCCTCTGTAAAAGAGGGCACACCGCTACCCTAGCACACCTTTTCTCCTCCCCATTGCAAGGAACTGAGGCATGGCGTGCTTCCCTCGCCTTTCTGCCATTTCCCAGTCAGGTGTTCCCAGTTTCTGCTTGTGGGAGAACTACTCATTTCCTGTTTGCTAGGAAATGCTTCCTAGGAATCAGTCAGATTGTCTTACTGTGACCAGAACAGAAAATTCACTTGCCTGGTAGTATTTGAGCAATTACAGCTTTGGGGAAATATTTGCTCATTTTTCCCCTTCTGTTTTTAACAGACTTCTTTCTTGCACAACTGACCTTTTCCTTTTTTATTTATGGAAGGTTAGGAAATGACAGCACTTTTGGACATGAACAGAAGAATTTACTATTGTGTTCAGGCTTGCATTTTCTTTGGAAGAAAAGTTGGTCACTTGACTGAGATTTCTTGGAAGAAAACCACTGGTGAGGGGTGCTATGCTGCTGTCCATGCTGTTTATACCCGCGTTGGTCACACATTCATACCACTCTAAAGAATTACCAGAACCTGGGCTTGAAGAGTCCATCTTGGGAATGGAATAGTTATAGGCCAGTGTCTTTAGCAACACACCAGCTCTGAAAAATTCAGAAGACACCCCCTTCTCAAAAGGAGCTAGCAGCCTCATCTGTCCCACCTTCAGTTGAGTTAGCTAAGTGCATTAGAAGGAAAGCAGAAGGAAAGAGGAACAAGCCTGGCAGGAGGTGCTAGGCAAGCAACTGACGGTGGCTGATGGGGCTGGTTGTCCAAAACATCAGAGGGGCTGCTGTCTTCGTTGTTGTCCAAAACCCCAGGTTGGGGAAGGCTGGTAAAGACCACAGTAGACTAGAAAGCTGCACAGCTGGGTGTGTTGAAAGGCAACTGGCCGTCTCATGTGTGTTCTACCTAAGGAGCACGATTCTGCAACTGGAAGCAGCAGTTCAGCTGCCAGGGCTTGGGTTCCATTTATCCTGAGCAGAATGACCAAAGTATGCTATGCTAAGTGGGGTGGATCTCCTCCATCCTGGCCATGGCTCTGAGGAGGTGGTGTAGGATTGCATGGCGATTCCTTTCTCCTCCTCGGTTCATTGTGGTTTATTCCTGTCCTTCCTGCTTTTCATCTAATCTACTTAACCAACTCCGTTGAACAAAACATGCAGGAGCGATGATTTTCTCGGCATCAGGCTCACTCTGTATCGCTAATAGCATAGTTGCTCCTGTGTTTAATAAAAGCGGCTGACAGGAAAATTCAGGCTAACAGAATTATTTCCTTATTAAAGTGATAGGTTGATTTCTCCCCAATATTTATTCATGCTGCCAGGCTTTTCTGCAGCAGCAGTTCTTATTATTTCCATTCCGCATGTAATTAGGTGGCAAACCGGCTTTGTCCAAATAGCATTTGGTGGCTGCCATGCCATGCGCACGAAGCCACCACCGAGGGCTTGTCCCGAGGGCTGCAAGAGCAACCTGAACAATGGCATTTGCATCTTGCCGCTCCTCGGGCCCTTCCCTGGCTCCGTCAGAGGCGGAAACAGCCTCTTCGAGGCCGTGCCCAGAGGGCCGCCTCCCAGAAGCCTGGCTGGGTTGAGAAACAGAATGAAGTTTTTTTCTTGAATGGAAAGTTGCTCCGTGTCCTTGACATCTGCATGCCACGCAGCTCTGCAGACAAGCTTCCGCTCTCATGGGGGAGCTCCTTTTCTGCTACTCGTGGCAGTGGAGCAACTGAAATGGTGCCCGAGATTGCTGAGGCCTGGGAGATGCAGAAGCAGCTCGTCACTTCCCGTGGCCCCAGATCTCTTCTTGCAGGGAGAGGCTCCCAGGAGCTCTTCAGCCCTCCCTGCTGAGCTGTGTACACATTGACTAACAGATTCGTCATGGTAGGTTATTTTCTGCCCAGACTCAGTTTGTCAAAGTTATTAAGAGACCACCTGTATGGGAAGGCAAATATTCTGAATAAAGAAAGAGAAAGGGGACAAACGGTCCAGCTGCATATGGCAGAGCACTACTGGTGGTGGCCCACTGTGAGGCACAGAATGAATGAATGAGGAAGGGGACCAAATGGAAGGTTATCTCCCACCCCACTGCCATTCAGAAATATTTAATCTGTGAACTAGACCCAAGATCCACACCGACTACTCGTTGTGTCCGCTGGACCTGAACATGAAAGGTGGGGCCGGTTGGTTGAACACAATAACGGGAGGCGGCTGGCACAATTACAGGGAGTGGCTACGGGTAGCAGGGGGCGCATTGATATGCAACACTGAATGCGCTACATACAGCAAGGAACGCTTGATAGGCAACAATGAGCTTGCAACAGCAAATTCAACCGCAAACTTGAGCTTCCGTACTTCACGCTTGCTTAATATGAAACGTGGTACTTTCCCACAGGCACACAAAGTAACGGTTAGTGCCAAGTACATCCGGGTAGAAAATGTATAAAAACTGTACCATCCCAATACCAGGGGCCGCACTCCCCCCTGAGTGTTGGTCCCTGCGCAGGTATATTAAAGGACCCTTCAACTCTCTATATTTCTTGTCCAGTGGTCTCATTCGATCGCGCTACAACATACTTTGCAGTTGAGCCTAGGTTATGGATGCTTGCTGCATGTAGCATAGTTGGCATGGAATATTTATAGATGTATGGTGTGGACCCTTTGGCTGATTCCCCAACTTTCCACCTGGAAAATGGCACTTCAGGATTGACTCAGTGGTTCCCGGGCATCATCTGAGGAGCCAGAGGATACTTTGGATTCCCAGCTCTGAGGTCGGGGCAGTGCCCCCATTCTGGAGCTGGGAATCAGTGCCGTACCTCTCCTTGCCTGCCCCCTCACAGCCAGCACAGAAATAAGCACACTGCAAGTGAGGAGAGCACCCTTGGGGAAGGTATTTAGGGGAGCTGGGAGAGGAGGAGACTAGGGCTTGGGATGGCACCAGTCCTGTCCATCCCTCCAAGCATCCACGGGCTTCCCCTTGTGCTCGGCCAGATCTTCCAAAGGGAGCCAAGCTGAGAGGAAGTCTGCAAATGCTTGCCAAGCCTGGGTTGCACAGCTGGCGACTTTCTTCCCTGTCAAAGGCAGCCAGGCTGGCACGGAGGAGAGGTGCTGCTTGCAAGGTGGTCCAGGGGGCTGTTTTTCTAGTGGGCATCCCACAACCGTGCCATCCACTTTCTTCAGCATGAGGAGCGACCACTCTGGCATGCCAGCAGCCGCTGCTATTAGTCAGGGTGCTCCTTTCCTGGTGGGATCTCCAGAGCCAAGTGTCCCATGACCAGCCCTCTTCGGCACGAGGCACCGGCAGCATTTGAGTAAGTTCTCTGGCAGTGTGTGGGTTCAATTCCTAGCAAGCACCTTGTGAATGCTGGGCACCCTTGCCAGGAACTCAGACAAAGTGGGCTGGAGTCCAGGGAGTCCCATCCAGAGAATCCAGGAATTCCCGACCCCAGATGGATTCCTTCCACATGCCTAAATGGGGCAGCCAGGATCCGAGGTGCCCTGTAGGCAATCCAGCCTCCTTCCATCCCTCTCAGAAAGACAGCCAAAAGCAGCCACCTAGCAAAACTGCAGAATGGGAGAAGTGGGGAGCTGAAGATCACCCCAACCATTCCTAAAACTTGCCTTGAGTGAATGTGAATTTATGCGATTGGTGGGTAATGCTCGTCTCCACTGGACTGCACCCCAAGGACACTAACAAGAACAAAGTCTAGGAATGAAGATGGAAATAAAAACTTAATTTCAACGATCATAAAACCAATCTGTCAAAAACATGACAGGATAAAAAAGACCACTTAGCCCAAAAGAGCAGTTGACATGTGCAAGGCCTGCTTGAACTAAGAGGTCTTTGTCTGCTGGGCAAAGGTCAGACGAGGGGGAGCCACCTGGCCTCTCTGCATGAGGCGTTCCAACGCCCGGGCGCTGCCACCAAGAAGGCCCTCTCATTCCTCCATGACTGGCTTTTCCCTAACAAGAGAAAGTGCAGGTGAGAAGTTGGGATTTGATCCTAGCTACCTGTCAAACTTGCCCCTCCACAGAGGGCCTGGCAGTTCGTCATCCTGTGCTTGCTGCTTCACGGCCTGGAATCACAGGCAGCACTTCCTTCTTCTGAGCAGTCACCTGGGCCATTGCTTAAGCTCTTGTTTTTTGAAGCTGCTGGCTTCTGCAGCTTTTCTTTTAAAACCCGCCAATGGGATCAATCAATCTAGCTGGAATTAGGCTAGATTTAAAGCACTCTTCTGAGTTTGCCCAGTGTAAAAAAAGGGGAAAAAAGATCAAGGACTTGAGGGAGCATTTTGAATGCTGAGCTTTGTTTGTTTGCTCTGATAGCAGGCACTGAATCTATGAAGGGAAGTCTGTTGTGCATAGCTTGTTGCATCGGTTCTGTTGTTGGAAGAAGAAAAGAGTGCCCACTTATGAGCCACCAAAAAGACCCCCAAGCAGGATGCTCATTTACATAAAATATGGATATGCTGATTTATATGTACAGATACAAATTTAGAAATAGCTATTTAAATAGAAATCTCATCGTAGTTGCATCTCATCATAGGACAGAAGGCTCTGGCCAGGGGACTTCCAGTCTGCCTGCTTGTATAACTTGTAGTTCACATGATAACTCTTGACAGGCAACAGTTTTTATAGGACAAACCTTCAAAGAGGAGACACCTTCCAACAGAGGACTATTTTCCATAAAATAGGACATGTGACCACCCTATATAGCTGGTCCTTGGCCAGGCATCCTGGTGCTCCCTATAAATGATTTAAGAAAATAGAATACTATATGGCTGCTGCCCTTCCCACCTGATTCCCCCAAAGGTTTCCTTGTTCACCAGCTGGTAGAGAGGAAGCATCCAAACACATGCTTTCTTGCTGCCTGGAGGCATATACACTTAGGCAATGATCTGGTGGATCAGAGTAAATGGCCATTTAGCACAGCATACAGTTGCTCAGGAGGGCCGGCTAAGTGCCATGGAAAGGTTGCAAGCAGGACGTTGGAGGAGTTGTTCTCTAACACTGTTTCCACCAAGCAACTGGTATTGAAAGTCATGTTCCCTCTGATCCTGGAAGCCCAACATAGCTAGTGTGACTCTTCATTCACACATTGCAACAAGCAACCCTGCTTGGTTTCTAATTTGCACAGGTTTTTTGACTGACAGATGATCAGTGGTTTCTATGCTAGTATAGTTTCCAACCTCCTTTCCCAGTCCTCCCATCAGCTACTGAAAGAGACATGATCTCCAGGTGAAAATTCAGCATGTCTTATTACAGATTAGTTTAGAACTGCTGCCTCAGATGAGCCCCAGAGTGAACTGGAGAGATTAGCTGAAGCATCTGGAATAGGTCATCAAATGAAAAGGAGGTCTGGACTTCCAAATGTTTACCTGTTGTGCAGAAAGGGAAGTTTAATTCTAACAGCTTTTGTCATCCTTTTATGACAAGCTGCATCCAAAGAAATCTGCAAATATTCAATGAACAGGGCTCCTGTCTTTTTTTAATCATGTAAAGAGCAGGGTTTGGTTGGGGAACAAGAAGAAAGGAAGGAAGGAAGGAAGGAAGGAAGGAAGGAAGGAAGGAAGGAAGGAAGGACGAAAGAACGACATTGAGAAGAAAGAGTATATAAAGAAAAAGTTCTGGAGATCTCTTCTGTAAAAACAAAACCTACATTAAAAACAAACAAAAAACAGGCAGCTCCCATTATCCTCAACCAACTGACTATGGATGATAGCAGTTGTAGTCCACCACATCTGGAGTATACCAGTTTGGGCAAGTGTGGTTTAAAGATGTCTGCCTTTGGAGCTCCTGACTACATTGACACTAGCTAATCAGAAACAACAACCTACAATAACAAAATCATATAATGCCTGAAAAAACTGTATATACAAGATTTCCAACACTTTTAAGCCAGAGTCCACAATAATAGCACAATTCCTTCACCTATCCTGTTTTCAAACAACTGCTCCAGCCCCTGTGGAGTGGAGGCACAATCCAGGATGTCTCAGCAGCCCTTCTTCAATGCTAGCCAAAGCCGTGGCCCATGGAGGTCACCAGGCTTGAGGGCATCCATTGCCCCATGGAGTTCACAAGTCTGATCCTTTCCATCAGTAGACTGGAACGCAGCAACATGACGCAGGAGATCTGAGTTCAAGTCTTGCTCCTGCTAAATGGTATCATTCCTCTTCTCTGATCAAGCAAGAGATCCCCCCTTTTTTTTAACAAGCATGTCACGTATGGTCAATTACTTTGCTGAAATAATAGATTTTGTAAAGGATGTGTTTTGGAGGAAGAAATCATAAAGCATGTTGGAAAAACCTGCTTTGGTTAACTTACAAACTGAGCCCCAGCAGTGCCACTAAAAGATGCCTCATTACTCCGGGGCCGCACACTCCAATTAAGGAAGGCAATGGAATTCATCAATCCCTTTTTATCACATGCCCCAGCATCAACGTGAGACCCTGGCAGCACCGAATGCACCAGTTCATATTAGCAGCACCCCCTCAGTGGCTGCTATAAAGCTAGAAATAAAAGTGGCGTTACAGCACCTGGGCATCTAGCCAAAAAGTTCAGCAATCAAAATGTAGCTTAGGGTGCTGAAGTCAATGGCCACGTCATCGTGCTCTTATTTATAGCCGTTGCTGCTGTCTTAGAATGGCCACAAACATTAGCTGTTGGCTGACATGCCACACTTTTAAGTTCAGTTCAGTATGAAATGGGTGAGTGCAAGCTGTCCTTGGGTGCTTACGTGTGTCAGTCAATCACCCATGGTAGGTTTTCTTCAGCGCCAAATCGTAGCCAAATATCAAGGTCTCCTGACCTTTACTGGCTCCTGACAACAGGTCAGCAAGACTGACTGAAGGGAAACGTCTGAGGGGAAAACTGGCAGGGAGGAAAGAAAAGGTTAATTTTGTCCTGTCATTCCTGACCTGGGGTGTTTGAAAAGCTCTTTATGCTGGGAAGAAGCTAGCATTTCAGTGGCCTTTCCTTCTCCCAGACACACATCAACTCTGTGCACCAAATGTTCATTGCACAAGGTAAAAAAAAAGACTTGTCAGAAAGGAAGTGGGGAATTCCACTTTGGAAGAGTCATTTTATTGGCAGTGGAAAAGAAAAACCTACCATCAGTTGGGAATTTATGGTCCAATGGAACCAACTTATTAATTTGCTCAAGAAGAGGATGCAACAGGAGAATCAGGCCTGTCAAGAAAGTAGTATTCCCTTTTAGAGCCAAGTCTATTCCCCTGCTATGCTGTAAGTAGAACTGAGTCTGCCCCTTGTATAAAGGAAGAGTTGAGTGACACGTCTCCCAAAATTCTGTGAATCCTCTATGAACTATCCTTACTTCTTATTCACATATACCCCCATATCGATGGAAAACCTATGGAACAGGGCCCAATGCTTGCTTTTCTCTCACAGTGTTCCTTATCCAGCATATGCTTCCTGGGTTGAACCTCTGAGTGTATGTAAAGTGTTTCAAATATACTTGTAGAGAAACAGGATAGGCAAATATGTCCATTTTGGTTTCTCTCAGTTTCCTATTTTTCCTATCCTACATCAGAATCGTCTTAAACTTTGAGAAAAAAATGTGCATGAAAATTTGCCTGCATATTTGGGATCATCTCATTTTTTTGTACATGTTTTGTTTACCAAACTGATACCTAAGTCATGTTGATGTTATTTAAGATATGCATTTTTGTGGGCACTTTTAGCATACAATGTTTCTATACATTTGTTGGATTGGAGAATTCCATTGCAAGAATTAGACAAGCCTGAATTGCAAATAATGGCTGAGCTTCAGTTCACATATTGGTTAGGCAGTGTGAAATTAGGTAAGTTTACACTGAACTGTGAACTGAGCAAATGTTTTCCGCATCCCTAGTAGAGATTCTCTGAAAGGTTAGTTAATATCTGGTTTCCTGAAACAGGTGGCGACTTCATGTTTACTAGACTGTTTATACAATGTTTACATGATCGCTTACGTGTCCAAATTTTAGGGTCTCTAGTTGTATTAATGGGACTGCCTTGTATCTATAATCTCCAGGGCGAATGGTATAAACAGTGAGATACCCACTCTTGCAGGATAGGAGATTGCTCCAGCCTGAACAGTCCCGATAGGGAGAGGGAAGCAAAACACAAAACAGTGTTGGATGCTTTGAAACAATCCTTGCCCATGGGTGTGTGGAGCCCCTCCCTTCCAGCATATCCATTTACTCACAACCATAAACACACTTTGAGGAATAGTAAGAAATCCAGCGTGATGCAAGTGTATTTCTGTTAATGCAGCAGGACTTTCTCTTCCTCTCTTTCCTTCTACAGCCCCCTACATGCCCCCTGAAGCTGCTTTGAAGACCCTCTCTGAGTCCTCTGGAGCAGTCTGCAGATGTGAAAGGGGCTGGAGGGAAAGGAGAAACTCGGTCTGCCCGTGCTGTCTGTTTTGCTGGCAGAAGGGCATCCTTGCACACAACCCATTCACTGAGCACATATCACAGAGCTTTGCTACATGATTGGTCCAACATAGCTGGTTGCTTTGAGGAAGCCTCTGGCCATTTTGTAGAACTGGCAACTGAAGAAATGAAGGCACTGGGCCTCTCTTTTTTCTTTCTATTTTTCTTCTTCTCCATCTTCTTCATCTTTTTCTTTCTCCTCTCCCCCTCCTCCTCTCCTCTCCTCTTCCTCCTTTTTCAGCACTGGAGACAGACAGCTATCAGGAAGGCTACAGCTTTTAAAATCTATATCCACCAATGGCGTAGTGAGCAGGGCTTGCTGCATATGAATGCATCACTTTTTGTACAGGCTGGATTACTTATTGAGAATAATTAGGGGGCTTAATGGAGGTTCCATTTGACTGAACAAGGGTCTCTGGATGGATTTTCCACACCAGGGATGGGGAACCTCTGGCCAAAAGTACAGATGTGGCCGCTATATGACCCTCACCTTTACCTATATGCAAACTCTCTGATTCCCACAACAGTAATGGTATTATTTTCTTAGAAGCTAGTCTAGAAATCTTGGCATTTAAAAATAGCAAAGAAATCCCATGGAAGTACTACTTCAAAGCAAACTCATACTGATATGAGGATGCAGCATGCTTCTGAGACATTCTTTTGGGAGACTTGCTACTTAAACCAGCTGTAGGTGTGGCAGAGACTAAAGACCAACCAGGCCAGATCAATGGGAGGTCCATTCAGCCTCCTCCCCTCACCTACTGCCCTGATCAGTCTGCATGATCAGTCCTACCTGTGTTGCAAACACAGTCCAGGTACGCTGCTAGAGTTACTTGGACAGCAACCATCCTGGTGACTCGAGTCACCAAACCTAAACCAAGTACTGCAAGATTATGCAAATAGACCCACCCAAATTTGATTTAAAATTTGTCTGCAGCTTCAAGTTTGGCTGGCACTTAGATCTTGAACATGAACAAAACTCAGCCATGGCACAGGCAAAGGTTATGGGACACAATTCCACAGCAGCTGGCAATGGATCTCTTGCTTGGCCAGCACTGCAGAAGATTGCCCAGCAATTACAGGGGGTATATAGCACATTGTATCATTTCAAAATATCACTTTATATCTGACTATGCAGTGGTTTGGTTATGCAGAGTTTCCAGTCCTAGCATTTGCTTGAATTACACATAAGCTGTTTTATCCTATAGCATCTAGGCATGTCGCTTTGTTTTCGTACTGTTGGAGCTGCGCTCTTCCTTGGTGGCATTCTCCCCTGTTGCTCTAGGATGGCTTTACGGGGTCATTTTGATATCTCTAGACAGCTGGAGAGGCATCAGCCATTTCAAACAAGGAGCAGCATTCTCCATTCTTCCCCAGTACCCATCAAGAATTGCAGACAACCATGTAGATTTCACTATAAAATGGTGTTATTTCATCCCGGTTTGGTTCACTGAGGAAACAAACAATTTGCAAAAGAAGCTGCAAGCGAAAATTCTTGTACGCAAGGATCCTCCCCAAGAGACGGACTGCCTGGCTTCATTACTAAGCGGATGCAAATTTAGTTAGTGGTGAATATAGCTGGGAATGAACTGCGAGCAGTTCCCTGGTGTTGTCATTTCTTTTTCTATCACACAACAGGAGCCTCCATTTCTGCAATTTGGCAAAACTGTCAAAACAATTTGATTCAGAAGCACTGACGATCAACACTTCCTGTGGTCCAGAGCGCGCTTGCTCGGTGTATGCCCATTGTGACTCCTTCCATTTTCAATTACACACCGAAAGAATCAGTGAGGGTGGAGGGAGAGAAAGCGAGAGAAACCTGCCGGCACACCGGCACATGGACAAGGGTCACTGTTTTACTTTCACTTCCTTCCGTGGGGAAAGTAAAGAGTGTAAGTCCAAGAAGAGCCCTGATCTAGTCCAGGGTTCATTTTGCACAGTAGCCAAGTAGATGTTCCCAGGGGCCCACAAGGGCAATCGTGTTCTCTGGTTCCAAGTTCCCAGCAACATGGGCCTACTGCCTCTCACACTGGAGGTGACACATAGGCATTATCTCTAGGGGCCATTGATGGCCTTTTCTTCCATGAATCCCCTTAACCATCCAGGTGGTTGGCCATCACCACATCTTGTGGAAGCAAACTCCAATCTAGCTCCATAGTTTAACAAGGAAATACATTTAATTGAAATACTCCTTTCTCTTCAAAGGAGATGACAGGACCTGCAGAATCTTTGTGGAAACCTGTGTCCCTTATGAAGAATATGACTTTTTTCTGATGACCAAATAACAAGGGTCATTTACTTTAGTGTTCTATCAGAGACACACAAGAGGGATAAAAGTAAATAGATAAACCTCTGTCAGGAAGGTCAAAATTTGTAAAATAACCCTGGAGGCAGATGTTTTGACACCAGGTGTCCCAAAAAGAAGTGGAAGTCAAGATAACCATGTACCAATGAAATTGAATGTTTTCTGCTGCTAATCACTGCAAAAAGCTATACATATACGATAACTGTAGCAGCTGGTCCTGACTGGAGATGGGCTCACTCTCCATCATTACCGTGCACATACAATAAAGAGTCCTTTATAAAACTGCTTGCAGGTATTTCCTGTCTCTCTCTTGGTCAGGCAGTGAACAAGAGGAGTTTTTTTCCCTTGTCCTCAGCACTTAATCTGTTGTAAACCATCCTGAGACATCTGTGATGGGTCAGTATAGAAAAGTTTTAAACAAACACACACACACACACAAACACAATAAGAATAGTTAAAATAAGGACCAGGACTAGGGATGAGTTGAGAAACAGGCATTGCCACCCTCAAGGCAGGGAAAGGTGCTTCCAAGCAAGGGTTTACCATCTCCCTTTCAGCACATTCAGAACACTGTTTGCAGCTCATAACTAGTAATTCCACTGAATTTCATGATGGGTTGGTGGGTACTCATCCATTCATAATGCTCACCTTTGTAGTACACTTGGGTTTATGAATTTGCTTTTCAATTAAATTGTTCTTAACTGCCCAGAGAGCTTCAGCTATTGGGTGGCATATAAATGAAAATTTAGAATTAATATTGATCGTGAGCTTTGGAACATAAGCAGTAAAGTAGTACACAGATTCTGCTTCCTTCTCCAAAATTTAGTCATTCTACCAGCTTGACCCATGAAAATTTTACTTGAAGCAGTCTCCTTTGCTGTTTCCCTCACTGTTGTCACAGCTCTGGGTGTGAGAGGAGGACTCTGCAGGCTTCATCTTCATATTGGCAATTAGCAACGTGAGCAAACATCACAGACAGGCCTCACAATCAGAAAAAAAGGCACAAGGTAACGATGCATGATGTCATGACACACCGCACAGGTCCAGTCTACAGCTCCCAGGATGCATCTTGATATTGCACATATGCCAAAACTCATAAAAAAGGTACAAGATTTCATATTATACAACCCTTGTCCATGTTCACATAAAGAAATTTGCATAAATAACACATTCAGTTGGTGTTAGTTCACTGCTTCCTACTCATGATCTCCCTCCGTTTTCCCATTGCTTCATCCAACTTTTCATTACTACAGAAAAACGTTTAAAGGGGGGGAAAGACAGAACTGCTACACAATGCCTTCTGATTGGCAGCACTAGGAGTCCTCCATCTGGAAGCAGCCCAAATGGAAGCCTTAGAAACCAAGGCTGCATAGAGAAGTACCAACCAGCTGGAGTGGGCAGGAGTGCTTCTGCCATAGGGTGAGCTGTGCTTTCTTCACCTTCATTTCACAAAGAATATGCAGGCAACCACTGAATTACACGCTGATGGATACATCCACTTCCATCCTTGCCTCTATCTCAGGAAGGCTGCCTGGTTTTGCATTGTTTTCCAAATACCTCGTAAGTCTTTCTGCTCATAAATTTCCTCAATGCTTTATTTATTCATTTTACCTGTTTTTCTTGTATGTTGCTTCAAGCAGGAGCAGGAGGTAGCTTCATGACTAACATGAAGCTTATCCAACCAGCTCTTCTCACAACCTGAAAGGAAGGCAAGAATATTTCTAAAGAAATAGTTGAAGTGGTCAAACGAAGCCTGCTCCAAAGATGAGGGTAGTTGGAGCTTTGTAACTGATGTCAGGACTGCCCGGTCTGCAACCTTGGCAGCTGCTGTAAACCACAGCTGCTTTTCTGCACTTGGTCCAATGGAGAAGGTGGTACATTTGCCTGAAATGCGGTGACTGAGCTTCCACAGTGGGCTCACCACCGATGACAGTTGTAAGCATCCCAGGAAGCCCATAAAGCATGGGTTCCCCTTAGAGATCATAACATCATGTCCCGGGCTCACATCTGTAAGCTGACTCTTCAATTCATAGCAGGACCTCTGGAAGTCCCTCAGTAAGATCATTTGCTCTTTGCCTTGCCTTGCCTTGCCTTGCCTTGCCTTGCCTTGCCTTGCCTTGCCTTGCCTTGCCTGAGGCCTTAACCAATTGACTCCATTGCCTGAATCAAGGTTCTGGATGACAAACAAAATGGGCAGTAGGCAAGTTCTTTTCTCAATGTTATGAAGTTGGAGCTTTGCTGTGAATCTCTGTACTACTCTCTGCATGGTCCATTGCTACAATAAGGAAGACGGCAGCAAGACAGTACAGATTTTGCGAAACCCATTCCATCGGTGTTTCACAGATTATCAGGCATTGTTCATTCCATTATCATCCATCAATTGATGGACCTGGATTTTGTTAACTAAAAATTTTGTCTACTTGCACCAATTTACATTAGCATATTAGTGCAAGTATGCACTAGCAAAAATGCAAAATGTGGTAATCTGCATTAGCTTTGCTGCAAGATAGCACCAGTGAAAATGTAGTCTGCGAGTCCACAGAATCCGTGTGACTTGTCAGTCAGTCCGCTGCAGGATCTCCAGGTCTGATTCACAGAAACCTGAACACATCATGACATCCCTAGATGATCGTCGCAAGTTCACTGTTGGTGCCTCCCATTCCTGTTGATTGTTCTGGGGAGCACATCCTGATGGGGAGACCACTGAGCTCCTTGTGAACAGCAGAAGTCAAGGGTGTCAAGAGCAACCAGGACTAGAACTGGGAGGTCATAGATGTGTGTGGAGCTGCCCATGTGGATATATGGGTCTGATCCCTAAGCACTGATCCCTAGGCTCTGCCATGATCGGCTGTAAAGCTAGTCATTGGCACCTCTTGAACGGAAAGAAGTGTAAAGGCTTTCTTTTCCAGACAACGGACTGCCAGCAAAAAGCAACATTTCCTGGCCTTGAACCCTGGCCCTGACACATGGTGGAGTTGCCTGTACCATAATCCTTGCCTGAAGCCCCCAGGCTCCTAAGGAAAATAGTGGGCATGCCCCTCCACCTCAATTTTATTGATTTTTTGTTTTCTTGCTTGTTTTTATATACCATCCCATTCCCATAGGCTCTGGGTAGTTTACAAAAGATTACAACCAACTATATATTTTTTTAAATGACTGAACAAGCTTATTCAATAAAATTAATCTGGAGACACATCTGGGAAGGCCTGTTGGAAGAGCTACATCTTCAACTCCCTCTCAAAGGTGGCAATCTGGGATTCCTGACACATCCCTCCTGACAGACCATTCCATAGTTTAGGGGCAACCACAGAGGAGTCTGGTGGGTAGCCAATATTAATCTTAAAGAAGGAAACTTCAGAAGATTATCCCCAGAGGACCTTGGCAGGAGAGGAAGAACACACAGTAGTAGCAGTGGCAGCAACAGTTCTGTTAACCCAGGTAATCTTGGGGGGCGATGCACCTCGAAAGGAGGCTCTTGCCTGCCTGATTGCCTTGGAAGGTTTGGGAACTTGCGCTGGGGTTTAAACTTGAGCAGCTGGAGAGAACAAGCCCTGGTTTTGCATCCACACAAACATACACAGCACTTAGAAAGGAAAAGGACAGTTTATTCATCAGAAAAATATAGAGCAGACAAAAGCTTTAGCCTCACGTGGTCCAGAGCACTAGCATTCCCATTGCCTCCCAATCTTACTCTATATTTCTAAAGAGAAAGTAAGTTTCCTACCTAACATAGAGAGAGTAATGGAGCGTGGGGTTAGGGGCAGGAGACATTACCTGTCCTGCGGCAGTAGAGCTTGTGTGTCCAGAACTCTTGCAGGGTGGGGAGAGGGAAGGAGCTCACTGCATTGTGCAGATTCGAACCCGTGACCTTTCGATCTATCAGCCCAGCAGCACAGCGGTTTAAACCACTGCACCACCTCCAGTCCCTGGGAAGAGAGCAAGTCCTTCCTAAATATCTTTCCCTGATATTTAGACCATTCCTCTTTTAACATGTGGCCTATGGAAAGGTGAGCTACTCAAGCTTATGCAATTGTTGGAATTGAGCTTGATGGCTTCTTGATGGCTCTAAGAATTGTTTCTCTGAGTAAGAGGTGAGTTCCTTGTCTATGTTTGCTAGCTGCTATAGGTGAGGTAATTTCCAGATGTCTCAGTTATCCTCCTTGCAGGGTTGCTTTACCCCACCTCCTTAAGGGGGAAAAGCCTGACCCTTGTCTGCAAGAATTCCAGCATTCATTCTTGTCTCACACAGACCAGGACACCATGCCCTTCCTCCTGAATTCAAGTCTCCCCAACATGGCCCACGGTCTAAAAGCTCATTCTGGCCTGGGTTTTATGGCTGTGGCACTAACGTTGATATATACACACATTACAGTTCCACTTGTTAACTTTGCAGCAGGCTCTGCTGCCCTTACACCATCATCCATTATATATTGAGGGTTCTTCCAGAGGAACGACAAGGACATTATTAAGGTTCAGTGGGCAGTGCAATGAACTTTCCAAAAAGTGTCCAAAAGCCAGAACAGTTTCTTGAAAACATGCTGAGTCCTTACAGCCTTCAGCTTGTTAGGAAATACACCAGAGAGAATTGCTTGGAAGCTGCCTTCCTCATTCCTTCTGGAGATAAAGGAAGATTTTGCTTTGAGAACAAAACTGTCTGAACGCTGTTTGGGCAGCCACCGCCCCCAGGAAAGGGGTTGGAGCCTCCACAACTGCGAGAGGGAGGAACTTTATAAAAATCATGGCAACAGGTATTGCCTTTTGTTCTCAGCCTGGGGTGTAGAGTAGATGCATCACTCACAAAGACAACTTTGAAGGTCCATGCAGCATCCTCTGGCCTATACAGGGAACAAACACAGCCACAGAAAAGAGGGCTGTAGGCTTTCTTTTGCTTCTGTGTATTGCACTTTCACATCTCATCCCTGTGTTTAATCTTTGGCACAGGTGGTTCCCTGTCTTGCAGAGTATCCACAAAACTTAAGTGAGGTCCCTTGGCTGGACCCAGTCCCTGGGGTCAAACTCCTTGTGTCTGAGATAATGTGGGGGTTGTGGGTATGCATCAAAGGAAAGAAGCATCGCTCCTGGCACGACTCTGCTACTTCCTGCTCGGCTGTGCTTCTTCCTGCTTGGGTTGTCATGCTGCTGAGCTAGTGAAGAGTCCCAAAGCAGTGTGGTGCCTCAGAAACTGTCTTGCTGAAGGAGCATGAGAACTCCAGTTCGCTTGCTTTTGATCTGGATTTACTCAGTTTGCACCTCCTGGACCAAACATATTCTTGAACACAATCTGCAGTCAAAGTACATAGATTTCCACATTTGCAAAACATGAGTACTTTTGACAAATACATACAACTATGCTTTAATCAGTGCTAGGAGAAAGCATAAATTTCTAAGATGCACGCAATAGATGTGCTCCTTCTGGAAAATATGCTAGTGAATGCAGAAAGAAAAACAAGCAAGCAAAGATCACCATCTGATACGGACATGAAACAGAATGAGTTGGAGGTGGAATGTGGAGAACCTTGACACATTTGAGTGTTGCTTGTCATGCATCCCTAGTCATGCCCATAGCACCTGGTTTTTTTTAAAAAAAATTAATTTGCATCCCCTGATAGTGAGAGGTCATATTTTTGCTCCTTTGTGGTTCAAGGGCAACACAGACACAAACATCATTCATTGTAGGAAAAACAATGGAAAGGCTCATAATAGAGAGATATCTAGTGATGCTAGATAGGGAAGGGAGGCTGGTGGCCACACAACACGACTTCCGCAAAAACAGGTCCTGCCTGACAAACCTTGTGGAATTCTATGACAAGGTTTCAAGGTGGCTAGATGGAGGGGATGCGGTGGATGTGGTTTATCTGGATTTCACCAAGGCCTTTGACAAAGTGCCCTATGATATCCTGGTTGAGAAACTGAGGAGTTTTGGGATAGATCAGTGCACTGTCTGATAGATTAGGGCATGGTTGAATGACTGAAAGCAGAAGCTAACCATTAGTGGGGAATCATCGGGATGGCGGCCAGTGACAAGTGGGGTCCCCCGGGGCTCTGTCCTGGGGCCAATCCTGTTTAATCTTTTCATCAACAACATGGAAGAAGTGGTGAACAGTCTGCTGATCAAATTGACAGACAATGCTAAAACCAGGGCAGTGGCCACAACTGAGGAGCAGGTACTCCAGATCCAAAAGGATCTGGACAGACTATGGAAGTGGGCAGGAGACAACAGGATGGTGTTCAATGTGGATAAGTGCAAGGTGTTGCAGTTGAGGCATAGGAATAGGTGTCATAAGTACAGGTTAGGTGACAAGTGGCTGGAGAGCAGCACTTGTGAAAGGGACCTGGGGTACTAATTGACTGCAGGCTAAACATGAGTCAGCAGGGTGATGCAGTGGTCAAGAGGGCGAACACCACCCTCGGTTGCATAGCCAGAAGTGTGGCTTCTAGATCAAGAGAGGTATTACTACCACTCTATATGACTCTGGTGCACCCGCAACTGGAGTATTGTGCTCAGTTCTGGGCCCCTCATTACAGAAAGGATATAGCCAGGTTAGAGTCAGTGCAGCATAGAGCCACAAGGTTGGTGGCCGGTTTGCAGGGGATGGGGTATGAGGCGAGACTGAGGGAACTGGGTTTCTTCAGCCTGGAGA
>NW_025336664.1:453145-505731 GCF_004798865.1 Varanus komodoensis | reverse complement strand
GTCATATAGAGTGGTAGTAATACCTCTCTATATGACTCTGGTGCACCCGCAACTGGAGTATTGTGCTCAGTTCTGGGCCCCTCATTACAGAAAGGATATAGCCAGGTTAGAGTCAGTGCAGCATAGAGCCACAAGGTTGGTGGCCGGTTTGCAGGGGATGGGGTATGAGGCGAGACTGAGGGAACTGGGTTTCTTCAGCCTGGAGAAGAGGAGGCTCAGAGGGGATATGTTGGTGACATACAGATATGTGAGGAGGTGTCACATGGAGGTGGATAGAGACCTGTTCTCCCCTGCAGAGGAAGGCAGGATGCACTCCAACCAAGTGAAACTCAGGGAACCAAGGTTCAATTTCTATGCCAGGAAGTACTTCCTGACAGTTAGGACCCCAAGGGTGTGGAATGGGCTTCCATGGGAGGTGGTTGAGGCCCCATCGGTGAGGGTGTTCAAGGATAGGCTGGACATGCACATGGTGGGCATGTCGTGAGTGGAGCCAGCGGTCAGACTAGATGGCCCAGGAGCCCCCTTCTGATTCACTCTATTTCTGTGTTTCTATATTCGTGACCTTCCCCTTCCCACCAAGCCATATGAGAACACACACTCACAGAGGCACCTCCTGCTGAAGCTTTCCCTGTGTGATTCTGTCGCACTGCCCAGAAGATCAGCTCTGTTGGGGGTGAAAGCAGTTGGATTTCTGGGGGCTTCAGCAAGATATGCAAAGAATGGCCAGGGAGCTGGACAAGGGCGATGCTTTCTTCTGGTTCTGTAGCCTATCAGAACTGTGGGGATGGGAAGATTCTAGCCCTGTTTATGTCCTGGGCCACTGCCACTATGGTCATAAGGTGAGACCTGTCGGACCAGAACAATCTAATTCACTACCCTGCTTCCCACAGTGGCTGACCAAGCACCTCTCTGATTCTGATGAAGGTGACTGTCCCCAGTGGTTGGCAGATGCCGTTGGAAGTGACTTGGGCAGGATTCCCTGGGGCTCAATGGCCACACAAAGGGTGAGATGTCAGTAATTTGCAGGTTGCCATTTGGTCTCTGGTCAAACCTGCTTTACTGGCATTCATAACACTTCAGGGATATACTATGGGCCAGCCAAAAGTTCTCCTCAGAAATGTGATCAGCTCCACATCAGTAGAAATGTTTGTTTCAGAGTGACTGCCACCGACACCGACAGGATAATGCCTTGCCTGGGGCATTTTGGAACTCCTTTAAATGTTTTTCAAGTTATTTTGCAGTATGTGAATTGATGATGGTTCCTCCACATGAGTTCTCATATAGCCTTAATGCAGTATCCCTTAGAAGCAGAATTGATTAGATCAGGAGCTATGATCCTGATAATGGATGGATGAAATTGATCTAGTCAGTTTCATTCATCCATGGAGGAAAAGGGTTTGTGCAGAACTGGAAGAAGAGCTACAAGTTGCTACCGGGAAAAGAGAGGAGACAGTGTTTGGGCTCCACAGCAAGATTTCTTTCCTCTTCCTTTTCATCAGTACAATTATCAAATGACTGATGTTGGATCAGGGTTGGTACTATGGTAGAACTAAGGGAAAGTTCTTGAGTTACTCTAGATAAATAATTGTTTTTGCCATGTTAAGAACATGTGAAGACTCTTGCTGGATAAAACCAAAGGTCCATCTAGTCCCACACTTTGACTGTAGCAGTAGCCAGCCACATATCTCTGTAGATGTTACAAACAGGGCACAGACACAACAGCCCTTCCCTATTCTCCGGATCGGGCACTTGGGAGGAAGATGGGTATGTAACATGGAAGTTCCATTCAGCCATAACTTTTGCCATGCCACATTCCAGCACATGTCTACTGATGCACAGGCACAATACATTATCATTTTTTTTTATCCCACCATTCTACTAAAAATGTCAGACAACACAGAATAAACAGCAGTAAATGAGAACCTGAAACACAATGCACTTTTTCTTTCCCAAATGCTCAACTAAATAACACTGTTTTAACTTCTTGCCAGAAGGGAAGAAGGCATGGCAGTGAACATTATTACATCTGTGCCTTGCTGTTCATCCAAACTGCTCAAATCAACTTACATAGCTGTTTCCCCTCCAGGAAGTTCTTCCTCTGTTAACTGAAGGGAGCCGGAAGAAGAGTAGTGCTTTCTTCTGGGTTTGTAGTCTATCAGAGCATGGAGAATGGAAAAACAACAACCCTGCTTATGTCTGGGACACCTAGCAGGATTCCGTCTGTGGCCACTCCCCTCTGCCCAGAAGAAGAGACTAGCTGGATCAAAGCAACTTCATTCACCATTCTGTTTCCCACAGTGGCTGGTCCTCTTTGAAACTCCTAAGTGTGACATGATGAAAAGTGGGGAAAGAGCCATTGGTATTGAGAGGGTCTCCAGCACAGCCTGTACTTTCCATGCAGAAGGTCTCAGCTGCAGCCCTTGGGTGGAAAAAAATCCACCTGGATCCCTGAAGAGTCACTTCGTCAGTGTTGACAATAATGTGCTAGATGGATCCAGTCTCACTTGGTCAAAGGGAGTTTCCTCTATTACTATGAGAAATGAAGTGCCTCTGATACTAAAGGCAGAATGCAGCCATCATGCCTAGTAGTCATAGACAGCCTGAACCATCAAAGTGTCTTGGGTAGCCTTAATAGCACCCCAGCTGGTGATCATGGCCACATCCCTTGATTGCAAATTCTGTGGTTCAGTCTATGCTGGGTGTTAGCCATAGTTTTGCTCTATTTGAAGAGATGCAGTTAAGAAAGATTTGTAATTAATTAATGGATAAGTTGTGCTTTCTTTTCTTGGTCCTGAATCTCCCACCATCCAGCTTCATTGAATGGTCCTAGATTTCAATATTATGAAAGAAGAAAAACTATTCATTTTCTCCACACCATGCATAATTTTATATACCTCTATATAGTATATACCTGAATGCTTTTCTTCCTAAATACAAAGTTCAGAGCATAGTTCAGACCTTTCAGTTCAGACCTTTCTTCACAGGGATGTTCTTCAGCCCCCTGACCATCCTGGATGTCCTTTTCTCCCCCTCTCTAGCTCTAATGTCCTATTTGAGTTGCTGTGCCCACAATGGTGCACCAATTTCTTGTACTGGTTCCTTCTGTTTCTCTAGCCTTAACCCATCAGACACTGGTAAAGGCAGATCTGCCCTTCAGATCATGGTGTTAATGATACAGAAGCAAAGAATCTGCTTAACATTGATTGTAAGTAAGACAGCAGCACCTCAGTGAAAGGAAGGCTGGAAACTCCCGTATAAAGGGCTGAAAGAGGAGATGCTTTAATAGTGAAGTCATGATCTTACTGTTTTATTTTTAAATTCCCAAGGTCATAGGATTTATTGCCTGAAGTTACTTTTTATCAGGCACGACTGAATAAAAATGATAGATACCTTTGCTTGCTTTACAACATCCTTCTATGGTTATTAAGGCCTCTGAAAATGTTTTCTTTAAAAAACAAAAAGAAAAAGGAGGAAGAGAAAATCCAATAGGAACTTGGCAAATGGCAGATCACAGGAGATAATCCATCTTGTCAGTCCGAGACTACATAAGCTTGATGTCATTGCCTATTCCTTTCTCTGGCCAACTTTTCCAGTTTGCCCACCTGCAGGACAGAACCTATGGGAGATCCTGCATGACGCCGAAGTGCCTTCCTTTGGAAGTGAGATTGCAGTATTTCAAAGGCTCCTCATGAGCTCCTCATTTACATCTATAACCATGTCCTTTATTTTGGGAAAGGAGCTTGGTTACTGATAGTGGGCAGAAAATAGGCTGTAGTGCACAGAGAGAAATCAATAATACCATCAGAAGGGCAAGGGAGGGATGCAAATTTAGTATCTCCTGCATGAGCATGTCCTACCAGCCAAATGGCTAACCCATGCAAGACTCTGTGTGACACCCACTTGAATATAACTGATTTTAAAAGGCAAATAAAATTTAACCCAGTGGGGAAATAACAGAACGACCACATGAAAAGCTCTGGAATGGAACTTGTTGCACATGTCTGAGATTTAGATGAAAAATTAACATTCAGTTGGAGAAAACATCTAGAAATGATTTTCAAATGGCACTGAATTACTCTGGGTTGTCTGATTTGTTATTTGATGTGCTGCTCTAGAAAGACTTCAATCTAATTCCTACTTATAGGTAGAGATCGTGCCTTGCAGGACTGTAATACAATTTGCTTTGCTCTTATTTAGCTCCAGCAGTCTGGACTATAGCCAATTCTTGAAATACCCAGATCACATCCCAGAATGAGGGGAATGAATGAGTAGACTCAAAAGACTAGAATAAACTGATTCTAGAAAGGATTGTGTTTTTTACAAAAGGATTGTTCATTGTCAAAGCATCTTCAAAAGACTGAATCTCTTAGGGTATCACCCCTGCTCTAGAGGCACAGAAACCCCCAAACTCTCCACTCTCAGAGAGGTGGCAGGTTGCAAGGGCAGAAGGATGGGCCCTCAGCCAAAAGACTTTGTCCACTGATGCCAGAGGACCTCAGTGCTGGGACTCTGCAGGGCCTAGTGGCCCCTGAGGCAGTGTTGGGAAGCCATAGCATCAGGGCCTTCAGGAGCAACCCTATGCACATGGAGACAGAAAATGGGCCTAGGACTCCCAGTGTGCCCCAGAGAGCTTTGTGGGCCTTTTGTAGCAGTGCGAAGGCCTTAGTAGGTGTCGCAGGCCTTTTTTTCTGTTGAAACACAGAAAAGTTTTACCTTTACAAACTACAGAGCTTGTCATTTTATAAATTACATGAGAATGGGTAATATTTTCTCTTGAACTATGAATCCAAGTGATGCTTGACCAGCCCTTATCCATTGTGAGACCATCTGGAATAAATGTATATAAGAGGATAGTTGTTCCTTCTTGGAAGAAAAGGGAAGCATTTGGGAGAGTCTAGCATTTTTGGAGGTTCTGAGGCAGCAACTATATCAGGATCAAACCTCTGAGGCAGACATAGCTGTAATAGATCATTGTGAGTTAACACATAAGCTCACTGCAAATCCATGAAAGAACAGAACATCACTGGGGACCATTATTTGAAACACTTGGAATTTCACATTCAGCCCGTTTCTTCCACTAGATTTGCTTCTGAGTAATCCAAAAGCCGGAGGTTATTTCTAGAACTCTGTATTCAGGACTACTTCTCACATCACCTTATCTCAGCTCAACAGTCTCTTACCTCACAACAACCTTCCTGTCATATCCACACAAAGTTAAGATGTGTCAGGCAACAGTGAAAGCGAGCCGTTATGGTCAGATGCAGACTGCAGCTGGCACAAGGTTTAGAAGGCTGAAAGGAATATTAACTTTAAAGCTGACAAGCTGTTTTGTACTGGTTTATATTGTCAGAGATGTACACTAAGAAGATCGGGGCTATGCTAATTTTTTATTTTTTTATTTTTAAGAGAGATGCCACTGTGCTTCCACCTGGATGAAACTACATTGGAAAGAAACTCATTGGCAGAACTTCTGCTTTGGATGCAGGTGGTCACAGGGTCAGTCCTGGGAACATCAGTTTGCTTGGGTCAAATATGATCACCAGCTCAATGTAGCCATTAACTACAAGTCTTTATAAGAGCTTAAGGTTTATAGGGTATGATCCATGAAAAGATATTACTTGTGTATCAATCTCAAGTCTTGAAGTTTCAAGTACTGGTAGCACATACCATCAAATTTAGCGGATGTGCCCCTTTTTGACCATGTTGAGAGGTTTTGAATGAGGAATAAATTTTACACCTCTACCAGCTTCAAGTCCTGTTTGCCACTGAACTCCAGGAAATTACACCATAGTTCAGTAAATTTATTAGGGATGCCTTTCTTTGTTTGTCCTATCTGGCACACCTACAAGAAGCAAACCAACTTTACTAACTCGTGGAGTGAGTCCTGCAGGTCTGCATCTTTGGAGAAGGAGCACTGCCAAAACAGGAAGGGGGAGTGTTAAATGGGTACAACAGAGGAGGAGTGATGTTGCAAGATCAAAAGAAGCAGTATCTTCAAGATAAACATTTTTTTCCTACTGGCAGTCCTGGTACACACCCTTCCAAATATGGGTGTTTTGATTTATCATAAAACCGGTTGTTAGTTATGCCTGCTATGAATTTGCTTGTTGCTGGCTGCTGCTCTGATGAGCAATTGTGAACATGATTAGAGGTTCTGGATAATCCATACCAGGATAAGGAATTGTGATGATAACTATAACTTGAAACAAAATGATTTTCATGGAGCAACGACTTGCCACAGTGCAGTTCAGTAACTGGCTGAGTTTTTACCGACCTGGGAGATAACATCAAAAGAGGAAAGGGTAGTTGCTTTCATCAGGCAATTTGAAATAAAATCCTCTAGCGTACATGCCCAGTACAATATAATTATTCTGCAACTGGCAAAGAAGTCCAATTTTTGTTATTAGGATACATTATGCAAACTTCCACTGGTACTGTTTCACATTATGTAGAATTAAAGTTGCATGGCTGTGTCTCCAACCAACAGCACAGTACCATGCATAAATCACGAGGATGTCTCTAATCCACAGTGATTATCATGCAAATAATATTTGCTGGCTTAGCTTGCAACTCCTTTCTTTTGTGGGCTTGACTTCTGGAGAAAGAAAGAGGCATAACACTTTTGCTGCTGAAAACAGATTTTAGGGGTGGCGGATAATGAATATGATCTGTGGGCATCGTTCATATTTGCTCCCTATAGGGATGGAACCGTGGGAGCAGAAAGGGACTCTTCCAAGTGGGAGGCAACTTGTCATATGAACGGGAATGGGGAGGCCCTGCTATTAATGGCAAAAATGGGTTTGTTCCTGCAGCAGGAGCAGAGTAGAATCATAGACTCATAAAATAGTAGCATTGGAAGGGCCCATGAAGACCACTAGGTCCACCTCCCTGCTGTTGCAGGACACCACATTGCACCATCCCACTCAGATGGCTGTCCAGCTTCTTTTTGAGTGTCTCTAGTGTGGGGGAACCCACCACCTCTCTAGGCAGCTGGTTCCACTGTTGTATTGCTCTGACAGTGAGGAAACTTTTCCTGATATCTAGCCTGGATCTGGGTTGTTGCAACTTGAATTGATTATTCCGTGTCCTACACTCTGGCATCAGCAAGAAGAGATTTTGTCCTTCCTCTTTGTGACAGCCTTTGAGGTACTTATAGAGGGATATCCTGTCCCCCCTCAGCCTTCTCTTCTCAAGGCTGAACCTGCCCAGTTCTCTCAGTCTCTCCTCACAGGGCAGTGTTTCCAAACCCTGGATCATTTTTGTTGCCCTCTGTGGGACCCTTTCTAATTTACCTGCATCTTTCTTAAATCTTGGTGCCTAGAACTGGACACAGCATTCCAGATGAGGTCTGACCATGAGAGCAAAAGTTATGTCCAGACAAAAGAGTCAGGTAAAAATGGCCATGACCTTGATTGGTTTCAACTTACAGAGTTCACTGTGGCACAAGGTAAGGATGCAGATATGAGGCAACTCAGCGTGATATAGATATGAGACAACTCTCCCAGCTTGCAGGCTAGGAAAATGTTGTGGGATCTATGGAAACTCAGGCATACCATAACATGAGCCAATACAGCAGGCCATCCCTGTACCCAAACAGTGAGGGAGGCATGTCCGCAACCAAGTTATAGCAATAAACAACAGCTAAAGATTGCTTAAGCCAGGCTTCCCCAACTTGATGCCTTCTATACATTTGGGATGGCACGATGGCTGGAAATGATGGAAATTTTGATCCAGTGCCCCTGGAAAGCACCAGGCTGGGGAAGGGTGTCTTAAGAGATTCCCCCAGTTGGGAGCAGAGGCTAGTTCCAGCTTCCTGCTGCTAGGAATCCAGCCCAGCATCCTCAGTGCCGGCAACAGCTTTTATGTGGAAACCACGAAGCTACAGAAATGAAGAACCAACAAAGATGATTACTGTGGGGCAGGCAACTTCCCAGCATTGTTAACCCAGCCTAGCATATAAGCAAAATTCCTTCCCAGTCTTGTCAACCAGCAGCTAAACTGTGTCCACAGTGGAGTGAAGCAGACTGCACAGCACAGGAGGTCTGGAGAGAAGCCAGCAACAGCAACCTTGACGCCATGGGCCAGAGTTAGGGAAAGGGAAAGCGGTAGGGTTTCCTGTTTGGTCCTCTCTGAACTTCCTGCCCCCTGCCACAAGAAATCAGTGAGCCTGGGGAATAGGGGGTCTGGACAATCCAGCTCAGGCCACCGCCCAGCCAAGCAGCAAGAAGGATCCAGCTTTTTTCTCCCTTTCCAAAGCAACTGGCACAACTTGATGCCTTTGACTATCAGGAGCCATTTTTTTACAGAAAAACAACACAGTAAAAAGCACTGGAATATCAAAAGGCTGCCCAGATGGATGTTAGGAAATTAGCCAAGACAGAGAAAAGAGACTCAGAATGGGTAAAATAATACCTTAATGGGCAATAACATTGGAGAGAGAGTATTCAAGCTGGTGAACCTGAGGTTTTTTAGATCATGGTGACCTAATGGCAAGCATTGGTTTGCTTCAAACATTCATTATTCAGAAGAAGGAAAAATACAAACAAGTGCATAAAAATGTTGGATTATTGACATGATGCACCAGAGCAACCACAGGCAAGTTTAGTTAAATGGCCAGAACACAGATGTAAGGCTATATGTAGCAGAATAAAGTCATTGCAAATGTAATTATTACATTTCAAATTAATACATAATTAATCTAAGGCAAAGAGAATGGATATGATATGGTATCATTTCCTCAAGAGCGTTTTGGTAATGGAAACTCAGTGCTGTGTCTGAATAGGGCTTATGAGATCAATATTAGTTTTCTATGGGGATGTTGTACTTACCAGTTGCTGCAATGGGAAAGTGCAGCGGGGAAAGGTAGCGACAGAATTCCACACCAAGTGTATGAGAGAGAGAGAGAGAGTTGGACAAAGCCTCGTTGTGGCACATTGGTTCCAGTGTTGGACTGGGGAGCTGGGAGAACTGGGTTCTGGTTCCCACTCAGTCATGGAGCTCACTGGGTCAGTCACACTCTCTCAGCCTAACCTGCCTTGCAGAGCTGTCATTCTGAGAATAAAATTGAGAGGAGGAGAAATTTGTAAGCTGCCTTGGGTTCCTTGCAAGCGGAAGAAAGGCAGGGTATAAATGCAATATCATCAGGTGATTTCCTCACCTCTAGCAAATATAGAAAGAAATTCATAGAGAAACAAAAGCTCTTCAATACACCTATTGAAAGATGCATGTATTCAATAAATCTGTCCTAGAACAATCAACTTCATCCCGCTGGAAGAGACACACATAAATTAGTACCTATTGGCAAGTTACGGGTGCTAAAGGTGGATGAGTCTGTTTCGCTTCTCCTCCTTTTCACGTTGTTCCAACCATAAGCTCATTCCATCCTGTTACTGCATCAGTTTGAGAATTTTTTTTGGAGTACACACAAATGTTTGTTTACATTTATACAATATACTCCTTTTTGTAATACATTTTCCTAGTATACATATGTTCTGCAAGCAATTTCCCCAAACATCGTGCCTTTTTCCTATATTAGTCTGTTTCCTATATTCACTAATATACACATTTATGTACACCTTTTCCCTAATCTATATGTTACTCCTGTGCATATGTTGATTGAAGAACTGCCATGAAAATCTGGAAAACTGCCAATACCAAAGTATTTTGGTATTCAGGGTACATGAATTAGTATATTTACATTAAAATGTGAAGCAAGCAAATTTCTTCTCTGCTCATCACAAGCACATGTGGTCACCAAGAATCACACAAATCTGTGCTTACAAGTTTGCCAGCCAAATCCCTCTCAAGTTTGCCAACAAAATGCATCCCAGGCTGCATGTGTTGCCAGCGCATGTGGCATCACATCTAATTTGTGAAGTGGTTTGCGGGGCTGTTTTACACATAGGCACCAACTTACGAACTTCCTCCAAGGGTGCGCTTGAGGAAAATGATGCAGCCAGTCTTGCCTCCCTCATCAGCGCACCTGTAAGATCCACGTGTTGCTCAATCGCATGCTGACTGGTTCTGTTGATGCTTTGCATTTGTTGCAGTGTATGCACAGCAGCTTATGAGTAAACCTAAAAAACGTAATTGTGACGAATCGGTACGTCTACACCTTTACCCTCTGGGGTAGGACAGGCTGCAAGATACCCGTTGTCTGTTTTACTCAGAGGTAGACTGCCACCACTCACATATTAAACACTTATTGAATATTAATATTCAATAAATCATAACTGATGCATGAAGATGAATATTTCATAACTCATAACCACAATACATGAGAACCCAGATGTATGGCTTTTATATATGGAGAAGGATGGGCCTCTTTTTCCAGAAAATCTTTGAAGTTCCTTAACAACCAGATTACCTGGTGCATAAGAATTTTGCCCAAATTTTTGGTCATCATAAACTCTCAGGCACAGCTACTGTGAAGCCAGTTGGGATGAGGTCCAGGAGCTGGGCAAGCTGAATTGCTGCAAGCAAGTGATTCTCTTTGCTGCTTCCTCCATAGAGCAAACCTATTCTTGGAGCTTTTATACTTTGGCCAAGCTTTATGCTATCAATAGCAGACCCAAAAAAAGATGTGGAGGTAGAAGGTCCAAGTTCCAGTATCTTCTGTCTGGAACGCCAACAAAGCACCATAGGTCAGTGTGGGCAATACCAAGGAGGGGGCAGGCTGTCTCTCTCTAGCACATATTGCTAACCATCTTCTTCCCATAGCTGGACAGCATGGTTCATTCAAGGTGCAGTTGGCAGCTGGTCCCACTTTTTATCATCCAGTAGAAGCATGTGGAGCCCCAACCACCATGCAAGTACCCAGGCATGTCTCTCTGAACCCCCTAAATACACCCCATCTTTGTGGTACCAATGGATGCTTTCCCCCCCTTTCTTTGCTTTAGCTCCCTTATGGTGCGGGGTGGTGGGGTGGATAGGATTTCAGTAGGGAAAGCACCTGGTTGTAAAAGTGACACAACCCAATCTGGTCATGGTTGTCCCAATCTGGATCATGGACACAGACACTTACGCTAATATAATGAGATAAACAAGCAAGGTCAGCATCAGCTACACATTTCATGTGCCCTGTAGTTGGGCCTTCAGCTCTTGTGCAGTGGTTGTGCCCAGACTAATTTCTTAAGCTGATGCGGCTCCAGGCCCAGAGTCTGACTGTGGGTTAGAGATTAGTGTTCCCCACAGCAGGATGCTGGAAGGCACCGGCCCAAGAGAAGCATTTCCTGACCATTGAAGCAGGCTGGGGATGATGGGAAGACTCTGATGAGCACAGTAATGATCCCAGGACCATGCAGCATTTTCTTTTCTCTTCCTTGCACCGAGCTGAATATGTGTTTGCTAATTATCTAAGATCATCTTTGCCATGGCATGTCAAGTGCGGCATAAACCAGGGCACACCAAAAAGATCACGTGAATGAATGCTCCAAGGTCTCCCTCTCCCTCTCTCTCATTCTTCCCTCCAGCTTTGCATCTTTTTCCTCTCCTTTGCACTTCCTAAGTCCTGTAGGCATCACAGTGCTGTTAACCAGAAGTCATCCTAGGGCTCCCTCTGGCCATTAAGTGATTGGGTGTTTTTTGTTTGTTTTTTACCTAGAGCTTGTGGATGATTCATGTCCCCTGTCAAAGCTAGTCAGAAGGGTCAAGGGATAGCAGAGATAAAATGTTAACATCTTCCAACTTAAATTGCTCTGGTCAGGTTCAGCAAAAAGAGAGAGAGAGAGGCCCACTCCCTTTACTCCTTTGACATTCAATGCCTTCCTTTCTCCCCTCCCTCCCTATTGCATCTTTTGTACATTTTCCCCCTAACCTAGGACTGGCTGTGAACATTGGTGTGAAATAAAAAGGCATCTGTGCTCACAGATGTAATCAATTGAATTGGCAAGTTGCCTGCGGACACCTATGAGCTGCATATCCAATTACAGTGCAGACGTTTGCAATGTGCGTTGCTTAGTCCTGTACATTCCCCTCTTGTCTTTATTTTCAGTTTCTCAATTTTTTCTGGCTTGGCTTTAATCTGCTTTTCTGCTTTGCTTTTAATAGCAATCAGCTTCCTGATGCGCGTGTACTTTGATCAAACACTGTTCATATCCAGGATATATCAAAAAGCACTGTGAGGCTAATGTGCTCTGGCTAACACAGTTAATTTGGACATGGACTATTCATTAACCCTTTGCATGGTGACATCCAGGAGGATGCCCTCCATCCATGTCCATCTAGCTTGTCTGCATTACAAGTTTTACAGGTCAGTGCTAAGCTAAACTTGATTTAATGAACAAGTGACCTATGGTATCTCTCTGTCCTGAAAATGTCAGGCAATCAGCGGATGCCATTTTTGCTCAGTTCAGCTGAACTGCTTTGCACTGGGACAAATATTTATCAGATTTTGCTGAAATTCTCTCTCATCGCATTCAGGGTGTGGAACCTTTGGCCTTATGCTTAGTAATGTTTTCAAAAATTACTGCTTTGAGTACCAAATTCTGCTAGCTTTTTAAGTAAAATGTGGCAAGTTGTCCATACATATTGATATGGTACACAATATGTTTGAACATTTATTTCCCATTCAGTCTCTCTCGCTCTCTTGCTCTTGCTCTCTTTGTGTATTTGTGTTTGTTCATGGTGTTTTTTGGAATGTTCTCTCTCTCTCTCTCTCTCTCTCTCTCTCTCTGTACATTTCTCCTAAAGAAATGTGTACATTTATCTACAAGTTTACCATTTACTATGATACCTAGATAAATAAAGGGAATGAAATGAAGCTTATTGAAAAGGAACTTATAAGCACAAGTGCTTACAAATGCTAAAAAATGAGGATATTATATGCATCATTGGAAGTCCAGTACAATTAAATGAGATGGGGGATGATGAATCAGGGAAATGGCAGAAAGCACAGACACAAGAAAACCAGCCAAGGGAAGAAGTGAGCAGCACCCATTCTCCTCAGCCTTTTGGGTACAAGGCAGTCTGAACTTACTGTAATGAGAACAGGATTGGCTTATAGCTTAGCAACAGTTAAAAGAGAGCAAACTGATTACAAGTTAGAGCAAGCTTTTGGTACAGAATAAATGGCCCTTCATTCTCCACAGTTAACTGACATCTTGATGTACAGTGCAGCAGAATTCTAAACACCAGAAATGGGCACAACCTGGAGATGGCCATCATTTCTTTGCCAGCCATTCTGGGAAACCACCTGACTTGGTTATCCTTATACTGAAGAGGTTCTTACAGCCCTTCTTAGAAACACAGGAGTCCACACATAGGAACAAATCAGAGATTGCTGCTCTTTTCCAGGTGTGGCTCCAACTGGTTGAAAGGCACATCTTTGTAGCCACATCCCACTCTGGTTTGGAGCTTTGATATATAACCAGGAGAGCTGGGAATGTATTCAGGGGAAGTCTGACACGGGGCATTGTGGGACTGTCTTGGTGTTGAGTCCTCATTTGCCAAACAACTACCATCTGGGGTCAGTAGAGTTTCTGTGAGGTCTGCGGGCCTCCAGGGTACCAAATGGAAAACCATAGAAAACCCCATTATACCAAGTCAGACCGTTAATCTATCTAACCATTGATTCCAGCAGAGGTCCTTCTCAACAACCATTGCTGGGGTCTTTTGTCATCTGAGATGCAAATAATTAGTAGGCAGTTGTAGAAACTGGGATTGTGGACTTTTGTAATCCCCTAGACAGATTTCACAACCTCCGGAAATTCTGAACCAATTCCTGGAGCTATTCATTGCTTTGAAAGTCTGTTGAATGCTTTCTTCAGGGTGTCCCCTTTAATTCATAAATAAATTTCATTGATTTTCAGTTTGGCACATCAAAACACAAACAGGATTTGTCTCTTGAGCTTTGACTGAGCTTGCCATTGTGGCTTCCATTGGCCACAATTGACTGAATACTCAGTAAATTGGAGGCAGATCAAAGGAAAAGATTACGGAAGGATGGGGAGAGAGATTCCATAGAAAAAATGGGTGTGTGTGCAGGGGTGAGGGGGAGTCAAATGTGTGAAAGGCCAGCTTTTCTGAGGAGGTTGCAGACTTTTCAAAGGAACACTTGACAAGAACTCAAAGAAGCTTCTCTGATTTAGTGCTCAATCATATGCGATGGCCAAATCTACATCATCCATCACTCAGAATGCTGCTGCAAGTGATGGCAATCCATGGTCCCTAACAGTCTGAAAGAGAACAATACAATCGCTTCATGAAAGCAGGAAGGAAAGCTTTGTGGCAGCTTGTGCAGGATGCAGGCATAGATTCAGCACTGTAACTGCACAGAAGGTCTTCCTTTTCAGCTACTAGAAATACGTTGGTTAACTTATGGATTGCAGCATACAAAGAACAGGCTTTGTTCACTTTAGAATTACTAAAAGATTGTGAATGTGTGTGTGTGTGTGTGTGTGTGTGTGTGTGAGAGAGAGAGAGAGAGAGAGAGAGAGAGAGAGAGAGAGAGAGAGTCTATGTAGGGCAAGTAAGGGGTAGGAGACATTAAAGAGGGCTATAGAAATGGATAGAGAGAAGTTTTTCTGCTTGTCTCTTATTACTAGAACTTGAGGTTATCCAGTGAAGTTGATTGGCAGAAGATTCAGGACAGACAACAGGAAATGCTACTTCACTCAGCATGTTTTGTTGCCATAGTTAGAAGATCAGGTGATGACCAGTAGCTGAACAGCTTTGAAGGGAGCATTGGGCAAATACATGGAAGACAGGGCTATCCGTGGTACAGCTCGTACTTTGCATGCAGAAGGTCCCAGGTTTGACCTCTGGCATCTCCAGATAGGACTAGGAAAGAATCCTACCTGAAACCCTAAGAAGCCACTGCCAGCCAGTGCTGTCAAGCAGATGGACCAAAGCTCTGACTGGAATCCATCCCTCTAGCATCTGTGGACTTCCCTTTGTGCTCGCCCTGGTCTTGCAAGTGACCTATGCTGAAAGGAAGCCTGCAAATGCTTGCAGAATGAACGCTGCACAACCAGCGCCCTTCTTCCACGTCAGGTGCAGCTGCCCAAATGGTGCTTGCAGCTGACATGGAAGAGGGACACTGAACTGAGGCCATGCAGGTTCCATTTCTGGTGAGATCCGAGCGACCACCCTCTTCCACTTCAGGTGCGCATGCCGGGATGCTGCCGGAGGTCTCACGCAGCTCCATTCATGGTGAGCCCCCAGGCTGCCAGCCTTCTTCTGTGTCGGGCGCAGAAGCCCAGAGTGCTGCTGCAGGCGGCAGAGAAGAGAGATAGTGCTTGTGCAGAACACGGAGCTCAGTCCCTGCCAAGCACCCTGCACACTCTGGGCACGCTCACCAGGAACTTGGACCTGGGGCTGTGGCAAGGTAGACTGGAGACCGGGGAGCAGAACCCAGGGAATCTGATGGATCCCTGCACTCAGAGAGATTTCTCACTCATCCCAAGGTCTGACACAGTACAAGGTAGCAATGTCCTATGTTGTTGAGAAGCTTGTTGGAAAATGTAGTTGTACATCCTGTGCACCACTGTACCATAAGGAGGTTAAAGACCCCTGCTCCTTTTTCTTGCAACTCGCCTTCCCTTGTGTGTCTTGCCTTTTCAGGCAAAATCATAGAATAGAAGTGCTGGAAGGGGCCATGAAGGACATCGAGTCCAACCCCCTGCTGTTGCAGGACACCATGTTACACCATCCCACTCAGGTCCCACTCTTATCCCCGCTCTCTCTCTCTCTTTGGTAATCAGTGTGAGCATCTTTGGGAGAAAATAATTATTTGCAGAACTGGACTAAAATAATAAAAAGAAATCCCCATCCTTGACCACTGGCTACACATGCATTGGTGACTTCCCGTCTGGACTTCTGTAACACGCTCTACGTGGGGCTACCCTTGAAGACGGTCCAGATACTTCAATTGGTCCAACACAGAGCTGCCAGGCTGCTGACGGGGACTGGATATTATGTTCACATGACTCCAGTCCTCCGTCAGCTTCACTGGCTTCCCATTGAAGTCCGGGCCCAATTCAAGGTGTTGGTAATGACCTATAAAGCCCTAAACGGCTTGGGTCCTGGTTACCTGAAGGAGCGCTTACATCCTTATATGCCCAGCCGCCCCCTGAGATCGGCGGGAGAGGCTCTTCTCCGGGAGCCCTCCGTGGAAGAAGTTAGGAGGGTGGTTACTCGGAGGAGGGCTTTCTCAGCAGTGGCGCCTAAGTTATGGAATGCGCTCCCCAGAGAGGTCCGCCTGGCGCCGTTGTTATTTGTTTTTCGGCGCCAGGCGAAGACCTTTTTATTTAAGCAGTATTTTAAATGTTAATATTATTGAATTTTATTTGGCCAGGGCGGCTTGTTTTATATTGTATGTTTTATATTATATATTTGTATTTTACTGTATATATTTTAAAATGTTATTTTAATTTTTTGTTGTAAGCCGCCCTGAGGCTTCGGCGAATGGAGCAGCATGAAAATGTTTTAATAAATAATAAATAAATAAATAAAATGATGCCCAACTCATCTCAAGGATGGGAGGCTGGATTGCATCAAACCTCCACCACCCTGGTGAGGTACGAAAATTGCTAAGATGGCAACAGTCGGGCTCGATAAGCTGCACCATGCCTAGTTTGCACCAGACATCCATCCGGGTGCCTGAATGATGACAGCTATGAGGCATCTCAGGGAAGCAGTACTTCCTCATTGTTGTTCTCCAGAGTTTCCAGCACAGCAGTATAACTATGCACAGAACATTAGTTTCACATTACAAAGCTATGTACCATAAAACAATATATTCCCTTGACAAAAGTATATTAAAAATGACGTGCACATGCCAAGGATGATGGAGGGGCCAGAAATGAAAGAGGGGTGGGCTGGAAAGGAGATATATTGAGAGTGTGGTGCCATGAGTTTGGGGCAAGGGTGGCTCTAGCACAAAGGAGAAATGGTAAATCACTCCTTCTTGCTTGCGTTGCTATTGGGTAATAATGAAGGCTCTGATCATTCTTTTGATACATGCCTCTTTGTCAACAGCTGTATTTTATCTCCTCTTCTGCTGGGGGTGGGGAGGGTGGAATGACAATAAGGCTGATGCAGTGCACATGTGTCTGTCATCCAACATGGGCTACTAAAGAGATTCCTGCAACCAGACAGCTGCCAAAATGGGCTCATGCATCGTCGGTCAAAAGCAAGGGCCGTCTTGAATATGTCAGCCTGGCCATGGCAGGAGACCATGGTGTCATTTGCCCTGATAGGTGGAGAAAGAAGATGTCTTCTGTAAGTATGGGAGGACAGGTTCCACACACTACCTGGAAGAGCTAGCAGATTGCTGACCTGAGGCCATTAATTGATGGGTGGGGCCCAGCTATTGCAGTAATCATGAAAAGAGGAAGACAGATGGGACTGAGAGCTGGACTAGTCAGTCCAGGCGAACATCAAGGAGACACCGAAGAGCCATCTCCTATTCAAGAGGGTTCGGGTCACCCCCTGGCACCTCCTATTCAAGAGGGTTTGGGTCACCCCCTCAACAAGTGCTGCTTGTTGAGACCAGCCATGATCTGATTGTGCATCAAGGGAGCAAGCAGCATGCGTCACTGTACAACTCCTTGGGGGATGAACTGCTTCTCATTTCCTTTCCCCAGCTGCACAGATTGCCACCAGTATTGGCCAGAGGGTTTTGAGTAGCTTCTTCATTGTTAAAGTATCCATCTCTCTTGGCGGGAGACCAGCTCATCTCCATGCCAGGTTCATGTGTTTGTACTGGTAATCAGCCAGAGAGGCAAATTAGAGATCCCGCTGGTGAGGAACATCCTCTTCATGGAGGTGCACCAGGCACCAGCCCTGACATCATTCTAGTCTGGATCAATTTTTTTTGTTTGTCTGAGCATTTTAAATTGATTAATCTGTCTTCTTGTATGTTTAGTGCCATCAATGCTGCTTTATCATTGTATGGAACTCTTTTTATTGCATGTTGCGGTTATTTCTGTGATATTTATTATTCACTGGCCTGATATCTTTGATAAAAAGCAGTTTATAAATGTCTTAATAAGATGAAGGAAATGAAATGAATAACTGGATGAGTGATGTGGAGGGAGGAGTAAAGCTTGAATAGAGAAACTCATTTTGTTTTACTTAGAAGCAACTGTTGTTCATTGTATAGCTAAGGGCACTGATCCAGGACCTCTTGCCATGATAGGCAGGGCACAGCAGGGTGAGGGTATCCCTGCATGGGCCAGGAATCTGTGCCATAGTCCTCTGGGGGTGGGGGGCAAGCAAGCTGCCAGCAGCTCCAGGATCTGGATTCGAAAGCTGTTTCTGGCATGGCAGGCATTGCAATGGGGCTGCTTAAGCTGCCGACATCAGCCTTCCTCAACTCCGGTGCCTTCCAGAAGTTCTGGAGCACAACTTACAGCAGCCCTAGACAGCATGGCCAACAGTCAAGGATTATGGGAGCTGTAGTCCAAAGAATCTGGTGCATACCAGACTGGGGAAGGCCAGGCAATATGGCAGAAGAAATTAATAGCCCCAGGTTGGGGACTGCACAGCTTAAGAAAGCTTCTGGTCAGATAACAAGAAAGCTATGGAAAGCTCATGATGGCCAAAGTGAGGGTTAACCTTTAAGGTGCCATAGGACTGTTGAGTGATCTCCTGTAGGGACGCAGTTCTGCAGAGGGACTCAACAGCATCCAACTCATGGAGCTAAGTGGAAACAAAGCAGGACTTCAGGGGAGGTGGCACCGGATATTCCAAGGACTGAAGCTGCTCTTGCAAAGTATTCACCAGACACGTAACTGTTCTGATGCCAGTTATGAGGACGTGAGATACACTGGGCATGGAGCTAAGCAATTCCTGGATTTTGGCACCTGATTGTAAGATATCAACTAACGGGCTCCAGCAGGCACGAATCATCCATCTAAGGGAGCAGTGAATACACAGTCTGTAGCTTGAACATAGAGAATGACGTTCCTCAAGCTATTCACCATATTTGTGTGCCTATCTACATCCCATCTAGCAACCTTATGGCAACAGTTAAATTGCTAATGGGCCCTTTATACTCCCAGCATGTGAGAACCCTTACTACGGATGGAGGGAACAGCTGCTTTGCCCCCACCCAACCCAGTATGATTTATATCCACTCACCCCTCCAAGGAGCATGATGGCACATCCACTTACAAATGCCTCACAGCTGCTGCTAGCATGTCAGGCGCCAAGAGGGAAGGTCTGTGCAGGGAGGTGTATTTTTAGCTTTCTCATTAACCGAATGCTTTCAAATTAGCCTTCTATTAACCTCAAAGTAGAATGAAAGCAGTTGAAAGTGGGGGGTGGGGTGTTTCTCATCCCTGCTTCCAGGCTTAGACTCCCATAGAATACCAAGGTTCTTGTGATTAACATGATGTATCTGCCTTGGAGCTCTAAGGAAGGAGGATTTCGTAATGTTTTACTCCAGTGGTATAATTGGTCCAGATGAAAAAAAGTGCCATGAACACTGCCTGCAGCCTGACGTGTCTGCCTGGGCTGTTCGCCTCCGCGGTGTTCTCAGGCTGGTTTGGTCTGTTTACTTTTGGGGGCCTGCGTTCATCCGAGGCTCAGGAGGCGCTTCCATCTACTCTGCCGTCTGCATCGTCTGCTCAGCGAACACGTAAAATTCAATCGATGCAGCCATGGAAGGGCTGTGCTGAACGTTATCCCAGCACACGTATTTCCCACTTTGACTTAAAAGTGTGCATGCTCAAAAGAAGTGTACACGCACTGTGGCAGTCACCTGTGGCCTGTGAGAGGTTTCTCATCCCAAATGCTTCTAGGGGACTGTGGACATGATAGTTCAGGTTCTAGGCCTGAGCTGAAGCAACTCGAATAGTCTCATGCTCGTTTTTGCTAGCTGCCAATCTCAAGCCCCACTTTCCGCTTCTGGGGAAAGGTGGTTCTCCGAATGTTCACATGAGTCAGTATTAAATTAGTGCATGTCACCACTCAGTGGCAGATCAACAGATCTGCAGTTTGCTACCTTCACCCACATAAATGCCCCTTCCATGGACAAGAGTTTCCATGTGGCCATATTGGGTGCATAGAGATACCCCAGATAATAAATGATCTACACAACATGTGACCCTTTGTGTTGAAAGAGCAACAGCAAAGGATCACACCAAATTAAGGTGAAAATTAAGGGTTAATTTGCTTCTGCAGTTTTAAAAGCAGTTAGTAAATACAATAGCAAGTTTCTGCAAGGGCCAGAGCTACTTACTTCTCTGGATGCATCAGAGAACCTAGAGTATAAACTGGAGTCAAATGCTCCCTTGCAGCCACATAGAATAAAATATGATTCCATTTAGCCTGGGTTTCCTGAATATTAAGACTTTAATGTTCATGATGTTCTATAGCAGTAGTGGTTTCATTCTGTTAAAATTCTGGTCTGTTTTGTTCTGTCATCTTGTATTGCTGCCTATACTGCAGTGACATTTGTGAAACTGTTCCCTTGTTGAATCTAGTCTGGTTTATCCACTCATATCTGCTAAGAGGGGGCACACAGAGTAAGCCCAGAGTAGGACAAAGTGTTTAAGATCAAATCATCCTAAACACAGTCCCACTTTTCTCACCAATTAGCTTTAAACTATTCCACAGACATACTCATCCTTGAATCCACAGAGCTCACCCAGCCCAAACATGCCCACATACATTGGCTCAGTTATCATGTTACAACTGTACCAGGATGTTCCTTAAATTTCCACAATCATCATTTGGAAAGAGAGAAAATATGAGAGAGAGAGAGAACAACACTGGGAAGGCAGGAAATTGAATCATACAATTGGGTTCAATATGAAATTCATCAGCGCTTGCAAACTTGTGTGGGTTTACAGCATGCACTCAGCAACAGAAGAGGGAGAACAAAACTCTCATGTTGTCACTATCCATTTAAACCAAAAAGTACCATTTCCATTTGATAAACAAACAGTGCAATGAGCCTCTGTTTGAAAAATCAGTCTCTTTGAAAGGGATTTTCATATTTAAAAACCAAGTATTGAGCACATTTGGTAAAGTGATCCATTTCTGATCATTGCTGGTTAATCTCTTGCTGTGCTATTTCTTTTTATTTGCTCTTGACTTGTTTTTATTGGCAGAAGTAATTTCAGTTTTAATTTGCACATCACTTTGCCTATTTGCTTCAAAAATGAGCTATAAAGAAATTTGTCAACACACTGCTACTAATCATGGCGAAGATGATGATGATGTTTATTATATACACAGTGCTTCAAGAAACTTGATGCTCCACATAAAATAGACTGGGTTCACACAATACTCCATGGCTTGTAAGACACAGTTAGTTGTCATTCACATGAACCTGGGAAGAATTTGTCAGGGTAGCCTGTTTTTAGCTTAGAAGCCACCCTGGCAAGCTATAGGTGGGTTGTAGGTGGGTTGATCTGACCCAGAATGGATCGTCACATCATCCAATCACAGGTCAAGCCCACCTACAAGTGAGCCTCTCGGCAAAAGAGGCTAAATCCATTGCCACTCTTGCCAAGCGTTGAGTGGCCCAGCACCACTGCCAGTTGCCCACAAATTACCTACAGAGCCCTTGGGGGTGGCTATCGGAGGCCAGCTGTTCTAAGCCCTCTCATGCTCATTGGGGTGGTAGGGGGTACGGGAGTCAGGATTGCGCCAACCTGCTCTCTGCCCAACTTTAGTGGTCTCCTACCCACTGTCTCTGCAGGGAGTCCAAAGGGCTGCCCATAGCAGTGAGGGGGCAGAGACTGCACTGGCCGACTTGACAGCTGGGGGAAGCAATGCTGGCTCCTGCACCCTTTGCTACCGCAAGCCCTTTTGCGTGCCGCATGGTGGTGTGAAGCGGAGGCCGCTTGGGCTGGCTAGATAGCCAGCTGGCTGAAGCAAGCCCTGCTCCTGCTAGGAGCCCCTTTGGGCTCACTGTGGTGGCAAGGAGGGAGGGAAGACTCGTTCCTCTGGCCGTCTTCCCCGGGATGCAGGGCAAGCACACACCGTTCCAATGTGGGAAAAACAACCCACATTGTGTGGCCTGTGTTGCTGTGTGGTTTGTTGTGCCATGTGTGCTGTAGTGATACAAATGAACATATAATTGCACCAATAATAATTTGGTAGCTAAGAAAAGCCTTAGATGATACACCTCACATTGTCATCTTGTGCGAACAGTCACCTGAGGATTCCTTTTCGTAGATCCATGTGCCCAAAAAGTACCTTCCCTCAGTTTAGGACAGTCTATCAGGCTTTTGGGATGCAGGTGGCGCAGTGGTTTAAACCGCTGTGCTGCTGGGCTGGTTGACCGAAAGATCACTGGTTCGAATCTGCACAATGGAGTGAGTTCCCGTTGCTCCATCCCAGCTCCTGCCAGCCTTGCAGTTCAAAAGCATGCAAATGCAAGTAGATAAAAAGGTGCCACTTCGGTGGGAAGGTAACAGCGTCCTGTGCATTTCGGTGTTTAGTCATGCCGGCCACACGACCACGGAGACTGTCTGCGGACAAACGCTGGCTCCCTCGGCTGGGAAGTGGGGATGAGCACCGCCCCCTGGAGTCAGGCATGACTGGACTTAATGTCAAGGGGAAACCTTTACCTTTACCTATCAGGCTTTTATTGAACCCACACACTGCAGCTGATGAGGCTGCAGAGCAAGAAGCTCTGGCCACACAGGCGAGAGTAGCCTGACTTGTCTCCTTGATGCAAAAAAGAGAAACATTTCTGCATGTAAAACAGAAAAAGCCGAACTGAAAATAGCATAACCAGCACAAAGGAGGGGCTCATCTTTTGGAGTGATAAACATGCTTCCAGCTTGCTTTCCTGTCTAGACACCTGGTTTGGAAACTATCTTATTTCTCTATTTTGAGGAGATATTTTTATAGCTTCCTTCCAGGAACTCTTCACTTCTTTCCCGCACTCTCCTTATTGCAGCCTAACTTTACATTTTAGGTTGTAGCATGACTTTTAATATCAGTTGAAATAGCTGCACATTAAGCTTTATATCAAATGCATTTTCTTCTGCACATTCAAAGCAATGTAGCATGTTTCAACCAGAGCATCAAGGAGGTTATACAAGGAAGGGTTCGACAGAGATGTGTAACATCTCTGTTTGAAAGTGTGGTGTGACTTACAGCAGAATTACCTTATATACAGAAAGCACAGAAACACAACATCTGGTATAAGAGTGAATGAATGCAGAGCCAATTTAGAAGAGGTTCAAATCTACTTACTTTGCTAGTACTTTTATGCACTTCATCCAAGAAGGCTACTTAACATTGTGTAGCTACAAGCACCTGCTAAAGCTGGGTGTGTAGGCAGGGCCGTCTTAGCGCATGGGCCTGATGGGCACTTGTCCGTGGGCCCCATACTAATCTGTGTATGCTAACCCTTGGAAAATCGGAAAACTTCCAAAATTAACAGTAGTTGTAGTTGTCGTAGGGGCCCCAATACACTGCTTTGCCCTGAACCCATAATGCTGTTAAGACGGCACTGTGTGTAGGCAAGGGAAGACATGAAATATGCTTACTTGCTGCCCTCAAAGAGGATAAAGAAGCAGAGAGATCGAGAGAAAGGAACCAGCCGAGTTACAAGTGAATGAACAAAGCAAACAGCTGTTGATGCAACACGTTCTCTCTTGCCCTAGTGTCCGGAAGCATGCAGAGTTGGTCCTATTATCCAGAGGTTCCCAATGATCAAGAATGGGGAAGAAGACCCTTATTTGTATAGAGGACAGACTGTTCTATGTGCATTGCATGCCACCAAAGCATGGCAAAATCATGAATACAAAAATCGTTCCCTCATAGAACAGTAGGACTGGGAGGGACATGGAAGTCACTGATTCCAACCTGCTGCATCGACAGATGCTCTGTAGGAAGTATCAAGCTTTCATCAGAGAAGGGTGATAACCCAGTGGCGGACAACATGTTTTGCACACAAAAGGTTCAATGGTCATTCTCTGGCATTTCCAGGTACAGCTGGGAAAGAATTCCTCCCAAAACCTTTCAGAGCTGCTGGCAATCAGTGCGAGCCAATAGTAGGCTACAGACCCCCAAAGGCAGCACACTGCACCCCCATGGAGAGTTTTTTTGGCACCTGTGGTTGCCTCCGCTCAAGATTCCTGGAGGTTTTGCTTGGAAGCAATGCATGCGAGAGCTGTTTGGTGGGCTAAAGAGCTGCAGTCCAGTGGTGCAGCTGTTCTTTATGGACGCTGTTTACAGAAATGGCAATTCTTGTAGGAAACGGTGCACACTGGGGCCATGCACCTTGTTTCCCTTTTGGGAAACTTCTGGGTATCCAGTGGAACAGCTGGAGAAAGCATGGAAACCAGCCACATGGCCACTGGTGCTGGGAGCTAATCCACTTCCAGAGACAGTGGCAGGCACTGGGTGCAGCCCTTGCTGGATCAGGGGAGGGCAATGCCTTCCCTCAGCCCACAGTGGCTCCAGGGTGTCAGTCAGTTTCCTGATTCACTGAAGGGGCTCTCCCCTGGTGCAGAGAATAGGAAGTTAGATGGAGCAGCATTCCGACTCAGGGCAAGGCAGCTTCCAAGTGCTTTCGGGGGTGTCCAATATACACCTGGCAAGTGTGACAAAGGCTCTGAGAATCTGACTGGTTTTGCAAACTGGAACAGTCATGAAAGTTGACTTCTGCACCCTTGGAAGTGGGCAAAAACAAATGGAAGAGGCATCAAATCACATACCCAGTTCAGGCTTTGGCCCAGACAAAATAATAAACAAGGTAAATCAGATTTGGGGCCTGCTGACCCACGCTGTCTCTCCAGTGAGGGTCTGTGATATACCAAGCATCTGAAATCGCATTTGGGCTAAGTTAGATGGACGAGTTTCAGCTCCAGCTCTGTCTTTCCCCTTGGATGCTGCCAGTGAAAAATGTGCCATCATAATCTGGTTGAGGGCATTTTTCACAGAAATGCTTGAGGAAATTGCTTGCTGCCAGGAAGGTGTTTATTTAATGAACGTGTTGCTAAACAGATAAAGATGATTTTCTGCCCCTGATGGACTATAGCCTTGCAGTAAATTATAAAGGAGGCAGAGAAACGGCTGCCACTTACTGGGTCCTTACTGCTTGTGAAGCAGAGCTCGCCTCTCTGTCAAGTCCCAGTTCAGCAAAGGAGGAGGCATGTGCCAGAAGCTTGTGCAGATCAGCTGATCTTAATCGGAATTTGCAGAGCAGGATTTGCTGGAGTTAAGAATAGCACTGGGCAGAAGGAAAGACTTCCACACTCCTTACTGATTAAGGAATCAGTGTTTCATCTCGATGTAAGAGCAAGTTTTGTTCAGAAGTCTGCCTTAATTCTAATTGCTAGGAATGGGCTTGGGGTGGGTGGACCATATAATATAAGACTAGCAAAGACCTCAGAGGAGCTGAAAATCTGATTCAGATATTCCCACCTTAAAAATATTTGGACCACCATCCAGTAGGAGGCAACCTCATTCTAAGGTGGTCCCAGATGAATGTGTCAGATCTCAAGGTCTGAAGGATCTGGAGGCCTCTGGGGTTGCTGTTTTGTTTTTTGTCCAAATGTAGTATATTTTTGAACCTTCCATAAGCTGGGCAAGCTCCCCACAAATAAGGAGGGGGGAGTGTTGATTAGTGACGGACAGCTCTAGAGTCCAATGAGGGAATAACTTTACTTGTGCTCTCCAATCACTGTACCTTTTGGGGAGAGTATTCTCTCCTCTATGCAACTGATAATGACATTGGCTGGCAGCAACCATGACTAACCTGGAGGCAATGTCCCACCACTGCCTGTTGAGTGGGTGACTGATAATAGACTTCCATGAGCCTATGAATGGCCCTAGCTCAGTATACCTGCAAGGTATTTCACATACCTTGACTCAGTCATCAATTTAAAGGGATTCTGCAATCAAGAAAACCAAAGAAGACTGAGACAAGGAAGGAACTAGAAAAAAACCCATCAACTGTAGGTACATTTCACTGAAGATGAAGGTCAAGACCATCTACATTTTCCCCAATTATTCCCAATTATTATGCATGAATGTGAAAGCTGGACAGTGAAGGAAGGCAACAGGAAGAAAATTGATGCATATGAAACATTGTGCTGGAGGAGAGCTTTGCAAATACCCTGGACTGAAAGAAAGGCAAACAGGTGAGTTCTAGGTCAAATCAAGCCAAAGCTGCCTTAGAAGCAAAAATGACAAAACTGAAACTCTTGTACTTTGGACACATCATGAGAAGGCAAATCTCCCTGGAGAAGAGAATTGTGCTAGGGAAAGTTGAAGGCAGAAGAAGAAAAGGCCAAATGTGAGATGGATTAACTCCATTAGGGAAGCCACAGACTTGAATTTGGAAGAGCTGAGTAGTGCTGTCATAGATAAGATGTTTTGGAGGGCTTCCATTCATAGGAGTGCCATAAATCAGAGAAGACTGGATGGCTCATAACAGCAACAACACGGATGGCCCTCTGTTGCTTCATCAACCTTTGGAGCATTGGGTGGGTGGGGTCCCCTTGAGTGTCCGCATCCTGAATTAATCTGTGTCCTCCACAGATCCTCCAGCACGTTCAGTCCTGTTTTTCACAAGGGAGACACCACAGATGCCGTGGGAACACCTGGAGATGCCTGATCCTCTCCACTGCCCTCAGTGGGAGCAAAGCTGCTGCTGCGTCTTGATGGAGGCTACCGAAGAGCTCCTGCACCAGTCTAAAGTGATTCTCCCTGCCACAGTGATGGGCTGGGCTTCCCTGCTCTGAAATGAAGCCTCCCACCCTCTGCCTGGCAGGATCAGGCACAGGGCTTTACCAGCAGGAAGGGCTTTACAGCATCCCGTGCCTGCTAATACTATGTGGGTTGTTTCAGAGGGGAGGCAGCAACCCAATTGTGTGTGTGTGTTTCAGAGGGGAGGCAGCAACCCAATTGTGTGTGTGTGTTTCAGAGGGGAGGCAGCAACCCAATTCCCATTTACCCAGTGGGAGATACTTTGGATTAGACTCTTCTACTGTTAGTCACACAACACATAAAAAGAACACAGGAAGACAACAGTGTCTTGCCCTCCAAAAAGACTTAGAACATAGAACAGTAGAGTTAGAATGGGCCAGAAGGCCACCAAGTCCAATTCCCTGCTCAGCGCAGGAACCCAAGTTCAACCATCCCTCTCAGATGGCTGTTCAGCTGCATCTTGAATGCCTCTAGTGTGGGAGAGCCCACAACCTCCTGGGGTCATTGGTTCCATCATCACACTGCTCCAACAGTCAGGAAATGCTTCCTGACATCTAGCCGGAATCTGGCTTGCTGTAACTTGAGCCCATTAGTCCATGTCCTGCACTCTGGGCTGATCAAGAAGAGATCCCGTCCTTCCTCTTTGTGACAGTCTATCAAGGTCTTGTAGAGTGCTATCATATCTCCCCTCAGTCTTCCCTTCTTTAGGCTACACATGCCCAGTTCTTTCCATCTCTCCTCACAGGGCTTTGCCTCCAGTCCCTGGATCATCCTTGCTGCCCTCCTCTGAACCCTTCCCAGCTTGTCTGCATCTTTCTTAAACTGTGGTGCCCAGAACTGGACACAGGACTCCAGATGAGGCCTAGCCAGTGCTGAGTAGAGGGGAACTTGTATTCCACGTGATTTGGAAGTGATACTTGTATTAATGCAGCCTAAAATAGCATTTATCCTTTTTTGCAGCCTCATCACATTGTTGACTCATATTCAGCTTGTGATCTACAACAACTTCCAAGCAAACTTTTTTTTTTTTAACAGCCTGGTTATTTTAGCCATATGTCCAAACCCTCTGAATCTGTCCTGAAACTCAGCAGAGAATTTCTGGGGATGGGGAAGTGTTTCTATGGAGGCATCTTGATCACAAAAGTCACAACACCTGGTTTTTTCCCCTGAAATTTGGCATGCTTTTTCACCTCATAAGCAGGCACTGTGCCTGCAAATTTAATTCAATTCTTCCAAAACTTTAAAAAGTGACTGGTATTTGTGGATGTTCATCTGCAAAGTCATGCAAGGTATCTGAAAACAAGGTAGAGCCGTGTCTTAGAACCAGCCAAGCTGTGCATCATTCGAAGCCCCTGAGCCAAGGCAGCCTTGCATCCAAGCTAATACGGTGTGTGCTTGGGTGATTGTGTGCGCATATGCGTGCCCTTGCACGTACATCCTTTCTACTTAGGTTAACACCGGGAAAGACTTGAACCAACGGGATCTCTCCAGAATCATTGCCTTACACGTCTGGTGACACTGAGCTCTCTTTCCCACTTGTGTGATTATTCAGTGTCATTAACCAACCTTTTGCCACTGTGCAGGCCTGAGCAGGGCTGCCAAGGACAGGGTGTTTTGCGGGCCGTTCATTCACTGGGTCACCATAGGCTGGAGATGACGTGACGGCAGTGAACAATGAGAAGCTATCTGGCTTGTCTCCATACCATCCAGCAGGACATTTCCTCACTGCCAGCTTTCAAACAGCACTTCCCAGTCTGACCATGCACGTACCGCAGGCTTGGTTTAAAATCTGAACTCTCTTTGGGGGTGTAGAACAGCCACGGGACAGTGCTGGCCATTTCACAGAGCTCTTCCATTCTAACTTAAACCAAGTGCAAGCAAGCCAAGATCTGACTTCTGGGGTGGACTTTCCTTTGCAGGTTACATATCGGGCAAGGAAAACATATGAAATGGGCAGAAGGCTTTACAGCAGGGGGCAGAACTTTATCAAAGTGATGTCTTTCCACCAAGCCCTCCACAGACTGAATGGCATCAGGGAATGGGTCCTTGTTGCCATCCGGTCTGTTGCCAAAGTACCAGCAAGAACATTTTCAGCCAGTGCTTTTGCCAGGGACCAGGTTTTGCTGAACAGGCACTTTCCCCAGCTGGGGACAGTGAAACTGCTCCATGGAGGTGCTACCTGGAGGCACTCTCCTCCAAATGGCACCTCAGGAGGGGCAAATCCAGCTGCTCCCCATTGCCCTGGGTGTGGAGCATCTAAGGGATTCGTTGTCATTCTCTCTGACAACTGATGGTGCAGATGCTTCTCCTGCCCACCATCAAGGGGTGGGGCATCAGTGAAGGGGGTCCACTGGGGGTCCCATGGGCCAGATGGGCTTCCCTGATGAGCCAGATCTGACTCGCAGGCTAGCTGTTCCTCATTCCTCCTCTAAAAGTACCAAGACTAGTGCAAGAACAACCATGGAGCTGATGCCACCACCCTGCTAAAGATGTCTATGCCGTCCTTCCATAGCCTGGTCTTGCTTGGGCCAAAGACTGCTGGATCCCTTTTGCAGCACTGAAGGTCACATAGGAACTGAAGGAGAAATACATGAGTCACCCTCTTACTTTCTCATTCTCCCACCTTTATGGACTCCCTGAACCCAGCGGCACAGGGGTGAGGCCTGCAGCACACTGTTTTCTCTGAGCTGCGCTGTGGTCCACCCTCCAGAGCACCCTGAGGCTGAGGGATTCCTTCTTTTGGTTCCTTGGAGTTCTGAAGCAGGGAGGGCAATGTGTTTCCTTAAAGTAAGGGATCCTTGTAGTGAGGGTGGGCAGAAGCAGAAGGAGCTCACCATCTGGTTTTCAAAATGCTGCTAATGCAGCAGGGACCCTGTCTTCCTTCTGCCTGCATAATGTCAAGGATGGGTCAGATGCTTGCTAGAAGGGCAGCCACTGTCGAGCTTTGTGTGCTTTGCCTGAAGGCTCTCAGGGAGGAAAACTAGATTCAGGATCAGAGCCAGCCATCTGTCTGTGGCAGGCATCTCAATGGAGTCTTGGCAAGTTCTGCTCATCACAGTTATGGTAACTGTGCACAATGGCTCAAAAGGACCGGTCTTTTTCTAGCCAAGCTGCTAGTCTGTAGGGCACCCAGCAAGGCCTGAGTGGGCCTGACTTTCCATGTTGTAAGCCGCCCCGAGGCTTCGGCGAATGGGGCGGCATAAAAATGTTTTTAATAAAATAAATAAATAAATAAATAAATAAATAAATAAATAAGTCAACCAGCGGCAAGAAACAGAGAGCAAGTTCCAGTTAGCGGGTGGTATACACCCTTATGGCAAGGCTAGAACCAGGGCCTCGTAGTGCAGGACCCGAGGGAACTCCCAAGGAAGGCAGAGAGCAGTCCAGCCAAGCTCTGCTAAGTCGCTTCTGCATGGAGGTCACCTGGGGCTACTGAGTAGACGGCATCGTGCAGTGAGTCGACATGAGTAGCGGGTAGAGTGTTGCAGTGGGACTGGGGAGACCAAGTTTAGTTCCCCACCGGAGCACAAAACTCACTTTGGAGAAAAGGTCAGGATATAACAAGAACAGATAAATATTCTGTCTTTTCTTCTTCCTTTGTTTTGCAACAAGAAAAAAGAGAGAAGGAAGCAATGGACAAGCCAAGAAGAATGATCTGACCCTTCCTAAAATTCCACAAAAAAAGGCAAGATGATGGCACATTAAGGGCCTCATCTGGAAGTTTCCCTAATCCAGCAGTCCTCAAACTTTTTCAATAGGGGGCCAGTGGAAAGGCTGACCTTCGTGGGCCAGTGAGGTGGGGGCGGCTGGGGGCACAGGCCAGTGAGGTGCCGTTGTGTGCAAGGGAGGCGGCATCGGGTGCATGGGGCAGTGGCTCGCTCGCCCGCAGATCTCCCAGTAAGTCCAAAAGTACGAGCAGGCCACCACCTCCCTGCCCGTGCCACGAGGCAGCAGCAAGCCTGCACGTACGGGAGGCAGGATGCCGTTTGCTCCCTCGGAGACCATCACTGAGTGAGCAAGCTGCTGCCTCCCTGCCCACGCAGCAAGCGCATGCGCGCGGGCAGCAAGCGGCAGCACGGGCCGGATGGATGGCCATGGTGGGCCAGATCCGTCCTGTGCACCATAGTTTGAGAACCCATGCCCTGATCCTTCCACATCAGATCTAGGCCAGTGCTTCATGGCTACTGAAGTCATGTCCTAAAAAGTGGCGAAATAGGCACTTTAAAAGCTACAGGAGGGGAACACCGGGGGTGACGGGGAAGGAAGATTACTGTAGATCTAACAATTGTACCCACACTATAGAAGCCTGAACAGCCTATAGCTGAAGAACTGCTCTTTATTGACTCATCTGAGGTCTAGCACATGGTTTCCTGGCTGTTTCACTCTTGCGCCCTCTTTTCCTGAACCATAAAACATAAGGAGAAATATCTGAGAAAGAGCACCAACCACTAACCACAGAGGACAGTGCTTAAGGACAGAAGAAGCTATCTGTTTATAAAGCTTAGGCTGGATCAAGTCCAACATAATTAAGCCCCAGTGAGTCAGCTCCTTCATTGATCCTTTCATTTGGGCAGAGCAGGCTGGATGCTGTTCTGTAAATGTAGTAATCTGAGTAGAATAGATAGATCTGAAAAGCATAGTTGATATAGATATAGATGACAGATATCGATATAGGTAGATATGCAAACACCACAGAAGATGAGCAGGGCAGCAATTATCTCCCAAGAGCTGGACTTTTGATGTTGCAATGCTGGACCTGTGCAATTGTTCTTTTGCTCACTGATGCACAGCTGAAGGCTTTGGCAGAGGACATGGCAGCAGCCAAAAGCCATTGGGTGGACACAACCAGATGCCAGAGTAGATTTGTCTCTGTAGGGCCAGAGAGGAATTCAGATTAATGCATTTGGAGCAAGGAAGATGCAGATGGGTTGGCTCCTTGTATGTATTACAGGTTGCAGCTAACAAGAGCTGAGCAGGAACACAGGAAGGTCCTGGGTCAGGTCACTCATCCCAATAGCTCAGTTTTGTCTCTGCTGACTGGCAGCAGTGCTCCAGGTTTCAGACTGGCATCTTTCCCAGACCTACCTGGAGATGGCAGGGTTGGCTCTGGGAACTTCTGCATGCAAAGCATGCACTCTGCCAAGGTGCTATGAATAGAACATGTGTGGATAAACACTTGCATTTAGGAGCTGTGATTCAGCTTCTTAAAAGCGGAGACTAAAACCCGGAGTGAATATATCACTCTGCTGATATGGGAGCCACCAGCCTCCACGCTTCAGTGCAACGACTGGAGAAGGTGCAGAAACAGAAGAAAGGGACAGGGAATTTCACCCACCGCCTGTTCAGCTGAGGGATGGGCAAGGATTTTGTTTTTGCCTGCAAGACATGATTGTGTCCTGCTCACAGCCTGAAATGAGAGCACAAGAAAGAGAACGACTACACTGAAAATGTCCACAAAATGGTGACTGTGCTTGTGTTCTGTTGGTGCAAATTTCCCCATTCAGTCATGTGCAAAATATTTTTAAAATGTGCTGAAGTGCATTAGTTAATGCACAGTGGTGCTAATTTGCAGGAATTGGTGAAGTTTATCACATTTGTGCTAGTGTGCTAATACACACTTCCATGCGTGCAATAATCTACATTAATGCAACTGCAAATTCAGACTTCAGTGTATGAAGCTAGCACTAATTTGGGACATTTTTGTGCAACATCTTCATTTTGCACCGTTTTTCTATTCACATAACGTAAGCATCAGTAGGAAAAACAATGTAAACTAAAGAGAAATGGCCAGTGAACTCTTTGAGAAGCCTGGTGACTTCAAACATCACTCATTCATCTATCCCTGCTTAAATTTACACAGTCTCCAGAGAATGGGGAAGTACATGCACAGTTGGACAGTGCTAATCAGATACTTTGTACTGTCAATGTACAGATTCTCTGTCTCAAGATTATGCATATCATGAGGGAGATGTCTGAAATCTAGTGATCAGTTTTACCTATGTTGAGCTGGCACTGTGCAAAATCCCCTCTGGACATTGTCAGATGGCACACAGCCTCCGTCCCGAGGTCTATTTTTAATGCACGTTCACCAGGCAACTCACATCCACGCCAACATCAACATGGATGCAATTAACCTGGCGTGAACCCCATTAAGGTCAGTGGGACTTGCTGCTAAGCTAGTTCATAGGAGATCATAGCCTATTGCCACAACGGCAAGAGCTCATTTATTTGCACTCAGGATATTCTGCACATGCAGCATCATTATTTTCCATTTCCTTGTCAGCATAGCAGGCTCCCAGTGTCATGCAGAAGGTTGCTCTTGGGCCTGACTTTTGGAACAGGTGGGGGCTGTGAAGGTGCAATGGAAGAGGTGCATGGTGGAGGCTTGCACACACCATCCTATATAATCTTTTGATTTGCCTAATTTAATGATTTGCCTAATGGATTTAATATATTGGAAGCAGGCAATACAATCTACCTCCAGAAAACCAGGGGTTTTGTGAAATCTGTTCCTTTTGTGAAAGGCATCTTTCATTCTGTTGTCTGCTAATTGACAGAATCCCATTTTTCTCCTACCCATATTGGAAGGTAGGCACTTTGTGCTAATTGCACTTCCAGAAATACACATTTGTACAAATATAGAAATCCCGCCCCAAACTGCATTGTCTTGTTTTGATATGGAGGGAAATGCACATGTCTGATGTGTGGGTTTTGTTTGTTTTCTGTATTTTTTGTGGTTAACTTTACATCCAGTTCCAGAAAGTTTTTAAAAAGTGATCCATATTTTCACAGGATCCACACAATTCAGAAAAATCATGGGTGGGATCCATAGAAATCCAAACTCATCTGAATCCATTGCAGAGATTTCTCGGACATCCCTAAGAATGAATCCCCTTGGGGCTGCAGCAAAGCAGTGCCCAGGCTGGGTGGGGGGCGGGGGGCGGGGGAGAACAGGCCGTGCCATTGCAGGCTGTGCACCTGGCCCTGCAGGGTACATGGCCTACTCCTGATTCAACCCTGTTCTCTCTACCTATTCATCTAAGCCACTTGAAGACTTCATTGAATCAGAGCTCCATTCAATATTAAAAACATATCATTAAGGGCTCTTAATTAACAGGCCTTAATGAGATTGGCCCAGCAGAAAGGATGTGACTGAATCAGGACATCTGGTTTCTGGTTTCTGCATCAGCATTCAGATTTGGGGTCTAGGTGCGTCACTGTTGCTGCCATTGAGTGGCATCAGTCCCATCCTTAGGACTCAGTCCTATGGGTTGCTCCCTTATGCTTGTAAGTCCCCGAACTTGGAGGCTTTACAAGCAGAGTATGCTTTTCGTGCCCATCTGGCAAAAGCGCTTTGGAAGAGGAGGCTAGAGAGGACCCAGCATGGCTCATACCTGGCCTCCCCAGACTCCTCCCTTCCTTGCCCACTGGAACAACCCTCTTCAGCCCTTTCTAGCACAGCACAGGGCAGCCAGCACAATTCTACCTGTTGGACACAAGGGGCCCAGACCTAGCATGCTCAGCCCAATTAAGCACGCCAGAGTGAGAGGTAGAAAACCTGTACTTTATTCTTGAGAATAAAGTTCGATCACAACAACGGGGCAATCGACCTTGAGAGCATGGCAGAGTCAGAGTCTCCTTTTAAATCCCTGCTGACCAGGAAGCGAGGACAGCTACCCATGGGTTGAAATTCCCCCTGCAGGCACTGATTGGAACATCTGAACTCAGCTGATTTCCATGCTTACCTAGGAGGCTAGGCTGCTGGAGGTTTTGGGCTGGGCACCATATCCCTAATCTTAATCCTAACCCTGACTGCATGGAGGCTCTGGTTACACTGATGACACTCCAGGACGTGACCAGCTGGCCAGTCAGGCAAGTCCTACACACCCATGCCAGAGGTGAGGGCGAGGGGCCCTCTGGCTGTAAAGCTGGGAATCCAAAATATCCTGTTGTCCCTCAGACACTGTGTAGGGGCCATAGGATTGTTCCCTTGCTGTTTTGGTTTTTAATAAGTAAGCACTTTCCCATCCTAGTGGGGTGGGAACATGCAAAACAAAGTGAAACAAAAAGAGGAAACAGAGGGAAAATTCCTAAAAGGGGAATGGAAATGGGAGGTTATCTCATGATACAGAAACACTTTGATCTTTATTCAGCTTGGTCACAAAAAAGACATCAATACATGATAGACGTTCTTTCAAACAGGGGCCTGACAGTCATTTTGGAATCTTCAACACAGAGCTTCAAAATGCCCATTTTCTGCCCAGTTTCCTCATAAAAATTAGTTAAAGAAAATGGACTCCAAACTTGCATCCAATTTGTATCCAAAGTTCATCCAAGTTAGAGCAGACCCACTGAACTCGAAGCAACCTTAGGTTTGGCAAATATTGGAGACAACCCTTGGCCTCCTAAGAGTCCCCTTCTTTTTTTCCTTAGACAGCAGAAATCATGAATACCCTGGCTGCTTGTGGCCCCATTTGCAAAATTCTACAGGAGTTCCAGGTGTTTTAAGCTTCCATTTGCAACCATCCCATGTTCTTCACCTCTTCTTTCATCTGTTTTATTACCAGAACGGATCCATTAAGGAGAGACAGAATAGTTGCACAAGACCTTTAGATCAGACAAGTTAAGAGACCTTCATCCTGAAGGAGCCACATGTTATTTTAAAAAGGGTTAGGATTCCCCTATCACTCTTTTTTTTCTCCAAAGAACATCCTATAAGAAGATATGCTTTAAAGATGTATCTGTCACTCGAAGTCAACAAAGTCTTCACATGCAAGGAGTAAGTACTTTCTGGAAGCAGAAGGAGCAGTTGTGAACTGGATTAGAGGGCTGTACAGTTCAAATACTGGTGTTTAAATGCCTGAGCCATTTTCATGAGCAGCCATATTATTCACCATCTGTTCTATTGCAAACAAAAGAGGACTCGGGTTTTCCTTGTAACTTCCCTGTGGCACTGCTCACAAGCTACATGGAAAATCATGTAGAAAAGGAAGGGATTTCCTTTTCCATACTCTGCTGCTATGTGGAAAGAGCAAGGGGACAAAAGGAACTATCCTTAACTGAGCCACAGCCAGCAGTAAAGCTGGGGTGGGAAGCACCACACCTTCCCATAGATTCTCCCATTCTTACTTTAGACTTGCAGGCCACATGGGAACTGTGCAGGATAAAACTGCTCAGAGCAAGCTCACTTTTCATATATGTCCATGCAAGAGCCATAGGGTAAGGCTCTTGTAGACAGACCCTTAATTCTTGATGTTTTCAAGCATTCTTGTCCTTAAGTGCAAGCTAAACTTATCATAGTGACTGCTTACACACATTACAACTGGGAGAAAGAGCGACGTTCTGACCCTCTCCCTTTGTCTAGTGCAGAGATGCAGAACCTCGGTCCTGTGGGCCTAATTTGACCCACATGGGCTCTACATTTGACCTGCAGAGACTTGTGTCACCTCCAGGGATACCACCTCCTCCATCAGTTCTGCCTCTACTGGCAGGGAGAAGAGATAACAGCAAGGATCCCGCAGTGTTGCCGCTTTTCTGCATTGCTGCTTATGGGATTTCATTTTCAAAATGATATTTTTACACTAGACTGTCATGTGAACAAATTGTTTGAAAACTGATGTTTCAATTGGGAATTGTCAAGGAGAATCAGCATTTCATCTGAACCTCCATTTCACTGGTCAGATTTTTTTTTACTCCAGAATTTAAGGATTTGAGTCCAATGTAAGTAAAGTTTAGCCTGCTATTCTGCAGCTGCTGTGGCTACTTCTCTCTTTCACTCACACTTCCTGTGTTTATTGTAATTACCACCACCACTCATGAAAAGCCTTAGGTTTAAATTAGAAACACACACACTGGAAACACACTACAATTTAAGTAGGAGGACTCAGAAGATCATTTTTATGAAAGCAGATGACATGCAAATTGAACTGGAGCCTCTAAAGGGAGCCAGCTTCAACATGAAATGCAACCATGACCACTTGATTTCAGCAAGCTAGACTGTTGCAGATACAAAGAGCATCTGTCATGTTTTGGATGTTCTTCAGACAATCAGGTTCAGGTTCAGGCTTTCAGACACATGGTAACATCTTTCACATGGTGGGCAAGGACCAGACCAGACCACAGGAACATGTGTACCTGGCATTGTAAAAAGGCAGTCTTGTATAAGCTGAGCAATCAAAACTACAAATGAATGGACAGTTCCCTCTACTGATGCAAAGTTTGGTTCACAGAAACTTCTGAAACCCATTCTCCAGGTCATCAGGTGAATGATGGTGCCATGGAACATCCTTTTGTAGCTTGCGTGCCATCAGACCACTCAAAATGCTACCATGAAATGAGCTCTTCCTGGTCTGCAGAACGGTTTGACTGGAACTGACTCTTCCGCAAAGGGACATGTGCTGAGTGGCATCGCTCAAGAGAAGAGAATGGGGCGGGGGCTTCCGACATGCCATTCGCCCCAAGGCAAGGCAACATAGCTGCCACATCTGTGAAATGGGGTTAGTAGGGTTTACCTCCCTTCTTGGGGGTAATCTTGGCGGATTAATTTGTGCCTGTGTTATGAATGCATTAAGTACACGGCGCCTGCCACACAGATAACATGATTAGAAGCCATTCGGCACAGTTACAGGCCGCTTCCGGGGATATCGTATCACACTCCATGCAGCTGGAAAGAAATGACCCAGAGTAACGAGCAATTGAGAGCAGATTTATTGCCTTGGCTCCCGGTTATAAATCCTTGGCATTGAATCAGCGGCACTCGCAGTGCAACACAAGTGGGCGGCTGGTGGTTAGGCGGAAAGGGCGTTTCTAATGTCGACGGAGTGTCCAGGCTCACAAAGAAGAACATTTAGGAGATTTATAGGTTTTAAAGGTCAGAGGGCCCTACTGAGACAGTCCAGCCTGAACTTCTTTATAGTACAGATCACAGAACTGTGTCGACGTACTCCTATATGAAGCCCATTAAATTGTATGCTAGTGCTACACCCCTTTTAAAAGAGCAATTGGGCTTGGTTTCTTGTTCCAGAGAACCTGGCACCTCTGCTTGGATAGTTGTCCCCATGGTCAGCCATCATATTTCTATAAAACAATATACGCAGAGAGAGTTATTTTTTTCTCCCTTGAATGTCCTTGCCCTTAACTGCCAGTCATTGATACTTATGTTGTTTGGTTAGACCCATTAAACTTCAGCTGTACAACCCCTAATCATAGAATGATAAAGATCATGCAATCAAGAGAGACCCTGGAAGTCCATGCAGTCTAATTCCTGGTGCTATAATAGCATCTGTAGGTTCACTCCTGTTAAAAGGAGTGGTGGAGATATCTGGTTTTGCTTTCTCCTACATTATTTTTTAAAATCTGTCTTCCTTCCATCTAGAATATGAAGACATTGGTGTTTTTTTGGAATATCAGAACCAAAATGAAATGGTGTACCATTTGCACAAGTGCTGTTCAGTTGGGACAGCTATTCCCAGCATGGAGATGACCATGATGTACCTGCCCATGTCAGCATCAGAGCCTGATTTATCCTGCAGGGAACAGTTGTGTGCATGATGCAGTGTAGGTGGAAGCCCTGGAAAGCAGCATAAAAGGCTTCACTGCCCTGCTGCTCTTTGCCAGAGAAACACAAGCTGACCTGGTGCCTACCTTGCACTCCGGCTTCCAGCATCGCCTCACCTGGATCTTCCTGCCTGCCTGCCTGATTCAATCACTCCTGCCCAGGTCCCATTGGTTCCTGCTTCCATCCTTGTCTCCAGCCTTATTAGGTACCTGCACCCATCCTCCCTGACCTCACCTTGCTCCTGAACACAACTTTCTTCCTGGTTCCAGAACTTTGGACTGTGCTTTTGCCTCAGCCTTCTTGTTTTGCTGGATCTTGACCTTGGACTCTCCAGAGACACACCTCTTGCCTCTGAGCCTCTAAACCTGGTGCAAATCTTCACCATGCATCTACACCTGGGCCCAGTGTCTTGACAAGAGCCACCTACCACTCACGGCCCAGACCTTACAGCCTACCACAGAGGTACTGAAGATAATGAGCCGTCCTGAATATGCAAGGTTTCCAACCCAAACTTCTTGGAGTGTAGCACTCATAGCCTTGTGCCTAGGTGGATACATCTGTCACATTCAGTTTCTCTGTTACATTCTTTCCATTCCCAAAATTGGGTCCATGAAGAGCCACTGGCAGGGAAAACAAGGAAAGAATAGACCATGAGCCAAATGGTCCTAAGGTACGTATGCAGTCTGACTAGACTGTACTTCATTTTTCTTGAATTAAGCTTAAATGAGGCCAAAGATACCTATAGCAGCCTTCCCAAAAGTCACTTCTATTTACACCCATAAGAACTCAGAGACAGGCTGCCTGAGTTCACTTAAGGGATAAGCTACAGTGGCTTGTTGCATTGTCGGATCCCAGGCAGGGTAGTTAAAAGGCCAGGCTGCTGGGTTCAGACAACAGAAGCCAATCCTGATTTATAAGCCCCCAGGTGTGAACACTGTGTGGCGTGAACCTAGTCAGTGTCCTGCGGTATCGAGAACAGAAGGCCATGGAACCACTTTTGTGCCATTACCCGCTTTAATCTCCATATGGCCCCTTCCCATGTCCATTTATTCCTCCTTAAGGCATGCCACCACAGCCAAGTACCAATATCCTTCCAGCTGCAGAGTCCACAGACATAGCCCACTCATTTTAAGGCCATTTTTTGGTCCAGATTGCCATCAGACACAATGGGCATCCCTTATTTCATAAAATGTAACTCCATCCTATTTTCACAGAACATTATTTCAGATAACCATATTTCTGATTGTCATTTGCCTCTGCCTGGCAACTCTACAAGGCAAACATGTGCACACTGTGCCAGACACAGAAGTCTAGGGCTGGAAGCCACAAGCAACCAGCATTTGCTCTCCTCAGACACATGCCCCTTTCTCTGCTGCATAGGAAGAGATGCCTCTTCTAAAATTATGCCCATTGCAACATGTGTACGTGTCAGGACAACACTGTCTTGGAAAAAGCATTCTCCCATGCAAGAGAAGAAGATGGGAAACCATTTCTTCTAGTATTGCATAATTCATTGACTGCTTAAAATGTGTAGATTAATAGTGCAATTTTATTTGCATCTATCCAGAAAGAAGCCCCACTGAGTTCAATGTGAATGTCCCAGGGGCCATAGGATATTGTGGACTCTTTCTCAGGGAACAGCGATGGGCATCGTTCAGGAGCAGAAAAATCCACCTGCCATTGCTTCACCACTGTCAGGGCTCTGGAAGAAGTAGGATCTGGACTGGGTTGGGTTTGGAGCAGTGATGGCCTTAGATCCACTGGAATTTTCCAGTGTGCATCCAACAAGGAAAGGAGGCTTTGTCAGCCCTCAACCTGCTGTTGTATTTTCCCTCTAACTGGAAATCATGGAAGGAAAATTGCTTTAAGGGCTGATTTAAAAATCATTTTTAAATGAACAGTAAACTGATAAAAAGAGGGGGGAAAACCACGCACACACAGCCCTCTCTACCATCTGCCTTCCTCTCTTCCCTGTCTAGATTCTGCAGCTCTTCTACCATGGATTCTCCTGTCCCTGCCTCCCTTGGCTTGTTCTTTAAGAGCACCATCCTTTGCATGTTTACTCCGAAATAAGCCCTGTGGTGGCCAGTGTTCAAGATTACTAGACTTCTCTAATTGGCTGACAGCCTCAAATGCAATACGTCCAAGCAAGTCTGCTTAAAATCAAGCAAGGTGAATGAAAGCCAATATTCTGAACACACACACACACATGAACTAACTTGCTGGCAATCCCATGCTGTACTTTCTTTTATGTTTGTGCTTCCCAGTGGCACCTTTTTCAAAAGCACCACACTGACCAAAAAAGCTTTCAGATAACAGGGAAACTGTTCTTCTCAAGAGTTTTGGGGGTCAGAGTTAAATTACTCCCATAGAGTTGGAAAGGAAAGAAAGAGAACTCTTTAATTCCTTTCCATAATACTGCCCTGCATAGTTCTTGCTGCATTAGAAAGGGTTCTCTCTCTCCTTCTCTTCTTCATGTTTGATGTGGCAACATAAAAGTTCTGGGTTTTTTTTCTTTGTTGGACCCTTCAAAGGGACCTGATCTCCTATACTTCCATGTTTCCAAACAATTAGAACTGCTATCTTGAGAGAATGATATGAGGAGGAGACAAAGGATGCATGTACAGTGATGGAATATAATTTACCAAAGAATGTGGGGGAGGAAAATAGGAATTAAGTGTGCCTACCACTCCATTTATACCTAGCTGTGTGAATTCTATTGATAGTTTAATTTTTTTCCCAGAGAAAAAAACCTAACATATAAAGAACAAAAGTGGTAGATAATTGTAGCAGAATGGGATGATAAGAAATGTTTGGTATCCTTTCTATAACTGTTCCCTGGGGGCCCATTATGGTAATTTTTCTTCTATAACTGGCAAATTGTATAACGAGTCAGATGATAAACTAGGAAGCAAGACAGGAATTTGCATTTTAATACAACTGTCTAAATCATTTATCCATATAAAGGCCGGATGGGACACTTTGCAGATTTTGCTGCATTCTTGGTTGCTGTGGGGTCAGGTGACTGCTTCTACTTTCTGCCATGTTTTTGACCTCTCCCATGAATGGCTGCAGGCAGGAGATCTGATGCCTCATCCAGTATCTACTTGTCTTCTCAACCTTTCCCAATGGTATTAATATAACTTGGACATTTAAACTGCCATTCCCAAATGTTATCTCCTTTACAGTCTTGAGGCCTTTCTCTACAGCTGATGTAACTACCAGGGTTTCTTACCTTTTCCAGAAAGATAGAGAGACACAGGCAGTGTTATCCAGATGGGAAACTGTGGATTATGTATGAGCTTGTTAGTATGCAGCAACTAATGACAACAACAAAAGTTGTGTAGTGGCTAAGAGTAATTGGCTGTGACTCAGAAGATCTGGCTTGTAGGCCTCATTCAGCCATGGAGCACACTGGGTGACTTTCCGCCAGGCACAGACTTGCAGCCCAACTTACCTCATAGTGAGGATAGAAACATAGAAACAGAGCGAGTCAGAAGGGGCCTCCCGGGCCATCCAGTCTGACCCCCGGCTCCAGCCGGCTCCGCTCACGACATGCCCACCATGTGCATGTCCAGCCTATCTTTGAATACCCTCACTAATGGGGCCTCAATGACGAGTGAAGATAAGACTGAAAGGAAAAGGAGGGGATTTATGTAAGTTATTTCCTTGAAAAAAAAGGGTAGGGTTTAAATATAATGAATAAGTAAAACAACCAAATACTGTACTGAACAAGTGTAACGGAATTCCAGCAAAACATTGCAGTAACAAGCAGAGAATCATGTCAGGAAAGAATCAAAGCAGCTGCGGTAAAATGTGAACCCCAGGTTTATTCTAAGAGCTGAAGCCCACCGACACAAGGGATGCCCAAGCAGAAAGAATGACAGCCTGAACCCTAAGGCAATTATAGGGCTGGAAAAGGGGAAGGAAAATTTCAATGACTCAGCAACTGTACTCAGGATGGGTTGAAAGTGAACCAGTAGGAACCGTTGTTTGGTTCTGACAAGCAAACAGCACAATAGTAAAAGCAAAAAAGGTTTGCTCTGATAGAATTGGACTAGGCTGGCCTGTTTGGGAGGTAGAAACACTTCAGGATTGGCCCATTTTCCCTGCTACAGCTTTTAATTGGCTGATTCAAAGATGCCTTATAGATGGTGACACGGTAATCATGTAGGCATTTGCATTTCTCTGCATATTCAGGAACCAACTTTCTTTAGGCTACAAGTGAATTCCACACCTCTGCAGCAGTTCCAAAACCTTAACAACATTCCCAGCAGCTCTCAGAGTGTGCCTTTTGAAATAAAGTAGATCCTTCAGTCAAAGTGTCAGGACAAAGTGGCCACTCCTGTGCCATCCATCCTTTGCCCATGAGAGAAAGAAGTAGGTGTTCTGTCCAATGAAGAGCAGTCTTTCCATGAAATCCAGAGAATGTCAAAAATGAATGACAGAAAACCTGCCACAGTTCTGCAGTTCTATTCAGTGTGCAGGAGGAGACCCACTGGGCAGTCACATTCCAGAAAGAAATTTAGTAGAAGAGAAATCTGGGCAAATCCCTAACTTTGTGTTAACCTTTTGCTGGAAGAAGATGTTATCTGGATAGAACATGCACAAGACGTAAGCGCCTTGCTGGAACAGACAAGAGTCCTTTTGGTTTGGTATTCCGTTCACAGGGTGGACCAGCATCTGCCTTAGGGAAAGCCACCAACAGGACTAAGAGAACCCCTCTTCTCAGCTGAAGGCTCATTCAAATTTGATTTGATTCAGCATCATAAAATTTTATTCTTCACAATAAAAGGCTCGTGTTTGATTTACTAAGTCAAATTTGAAAGTTCAAACTTGGAAAATGTTCATCTATGAAAAGTATACTATGTAACAGAAGCTAATCAATTACTTCTACTTCATACCATTATCAAATTAACTAGTTCTTTGAGCACCTGTAGAGTTTGCTCAATATACCCCACCGAACAATCTGTCCTTATTTACTAATTTTACCGCAATTTTTTCCAGAAGCTGCTCTACACCAATTCCACTTACAGTGTTGCTTTGCTTTTATTTAGGAAAAAGCAGTATGAAGGCCAAGAAGTAGAGGGAGGAATCTGGCTCTGCTGTGGAGTGTGAAAAAGGAACTTGTTGACTGTCTGGGCGGAAGCGTCAGGACATTACACAGATGCAAGCAGAAACAGAGATTGAGTAAAGAACGGCATGGCTCTCTTCAGTTCGGAACTTAAAAGCCACATTTAATCTGAGGAAGGGTCTGTTTAGTCAGGGGGAGCCAATATGGTTGGGAAGAACCCCTTCGCAATCCATCCCTACAGAATCTGCAGGCTTCCTCTTGTGCTCGGGCTGCTCCTTCAACATGAGCTGAGCCAAGAGGAATTCCGCAGATGCTGGTTCACCCCTGGATGTAAAGCCGGCCACCTTCCCCAGCTGCCATTCCTACCAGCCATTTGTCTTCCCCACTGACTGCTGCCCCGGGCAAACAGGGAAAAGGGATGCAGTGAGTGGGAGCGCTAACCGCTACTCCCAGCGGCCAACCTTCTTCCAGGCAGTGGCAAGCATGGAAGAATGGTACTGCTTGCACAGTGCATGCAGCTTAATTCTTGACACACACCCTGTGGACCCTGGGTACACTCAGCAGGACCTTGGACTCTGGCCCCTGCAAAACAAACCAGAGTCAAAGAAGCCAAAACCAGGGAAAGCAGCACCTTTCCTGCCCAAACTGGATTCCTCGCACATCCCTAGAAGCTGCTGACTCCTGCATCCATGAGCTCTAGATTCACTGCAGCTTGTATTCTGAACTCCTAAGAGCAATCTATGGTGCTCCGTGGTGGTGAACCTATTTGGGGATGGAGTTCAGCACCTCGGAGAGCTCCCATGTAGGTGCAAAGGCGGGAGCCCTGATGTTCTGGGCACACAGTGGCCAACCAGCCACACCACCACGTATGGCACTTCTCAAATCATCTGGCACACACTTCCTCTCGCACGTTTCCCTGCTACATTTGCAGCCACCACTGGCACGAGCCATTGGCGTGCAGTCACCCATTTGGTAATGAGACTGTGGCTATTGTCAGCTATCCCATAGAGAGACTCATCAGTCTCTCTTTTTTTCTCACAGCTCAGTATTGTTCCTTCCCCTCTTCTTGTTGACCTTCCATCAGTGAAGAGACTCAGACAATTGAAACTCATTCACTTGGGACTTGAGCATCGAAGCTACCTGGAGGAATAAGAAACACATTATGTGAAGAAAGCAATTTATTTTGCTTGCAGTTCTGTTGCATTTTTCCCTCCCTGCTTCCTATTGTTTGCTGTTGCAAGGCTTGGTTGAAGAAGAATATTTCCTCCCTTTTAAGCTAGACAGAAAAGAGAGAGAAGTGTTTCCATCTCTGTTCAGGCTTTCTTTTCAAACATTATCTTCCCATTTTATTATTGTTATTCAGTACACTGCTGCACAAATGCGCAAAATCCATCATTCACACCTCTTAAAATGATGAGTTATATAAAACATCAGTAATTAGTTCACAAAAATAATGCACATGGAAGACCTTTTATTTACCATCTTTTTAATCCTTTATATTTCCTACTGTTGTCTTTTAAAGATTTCTTTTGTTGTTGCATTTTCAAGCTCTTGTTTGGAACTCATGAGGGTTAGAAACTTATCTTTTAGATGAAAAGCTAAATGTTCATGATTCTATTAAGACCAGCTTCTAGAAGACCTGCAGTAGTTAGATTCATACTGAATCATGACAGCTGAGCTTCCATTTGCCTTGTTACTGACATGCCTAATCAGATTTGCCCAGTTTAATGGGACTTATTTCTTGTGTAAGTGTATATAGTATATCCTATATTACACTGGGAACTGTGTATGATTCCAGCTTGAGCAAGGCTAGCGCTGTCTTGCTGAGGACCTCAGCATACTCACTTGGAAATAAGTTGCACTGGAATCAAATCAAAGAGTCTTTCTTTCAAGTTAACACAGACAGGATCTGGCTGAATCTCGCATCCACCAGTAGCTCTTTGGGGTTGAATCATGTTACACTCATGAAACAAGCACACACAGAAAAATGAATGGTCCTGTTTAGAAAGGAAGGAAGACAAGGTAGGGGATTGCTAGTTCTTTGTATGATCTGATGTTTAGCAGCCGATCCTGTCGAGTGCTCTCAGCTCCGTGATGCCGTTGCAAGCGTCCTGTTCTAGGCTAATGAATGCAGCCATTCCATTCCATGCCTCTGCCATTTTGATTGCCCGCAAATCCTCACCTTCTGCTGACTACGGATTGTGAGCATAGCCTGGCAAGACCCACCAAGGAACCCGGACTGCCCCACCAGTAATGCATGGATCGCATGCTCCCAAGTCTTACACAACTATAGAAATCTGCAGGGAAGTGCATATTAGCAAAACGCAAGGCTATCGTTGAGGTTATCTGAAACCCATCCTGAAGTCCATTTGCACTTGTGTCCATGTCCGAGTGAAAGATTTGTAGCAATGGAAGCTGGGGGCCCAACTCCAGTGGAGCAGTGCATCTACTCTGGGGCTTGGTCTGAACTTTAAAGCAACCATTCATAGAGTCGGGCCCTAATTAGCACCGTATAAATAAGTTCAGCAACATGGATAGCACCAACTGAAACCTGGAGTGGCTACACTGCCCCACTGACTTTGATGCACCACCGGCCTCTGCCAATTTGCAGATGAACATTCTTGCACAATTGCATGCATTTTTTTCAAATGTGCATTTTCCCATAGATTAAAGTATATGGAGTATTTTTAAATGTATGTATTTTAATTTTCTTCCATGAATTGCATTGCAAGCTCAGGAAAGTACGGATTCCAACTGAGGATTGGAATTTCATCTGTGCTCAGTTCTGGAAGTTGTCAACTGTGTAAATCCTGGTAACAATGACCCAAAACTAATTACTTGTACGTGTCTAGAAATGAGCGATTGAGTAGACACCCTAAGCCAGTGCAGGTGGCAAGGGCAGATCTCAAGACAACAGCGAGGAGACAACTCATCTTCTGGAGCAGGAATGAAAATCTTGAAGTGGGTCCTGAGTGCAATTGTCCAAGTTTAGATGCGTGTGGAGATGTGAGCTCCAGTACTATAGGAGTAATGAACCATGCCCACTTTGGGATAGGGAGCTCAGCCTAGAGGAGACATGAGCACTGTGTTTTCCTTGCAGGAACATTCCCTGACAGCAATGAAGCAATCATGGAAGCAAATCCATGGAAGATAACGAATACTGTATTTAGCGACCAGGAATGAATGAGTGATCAATTACTCTGCAAGTGCATGCTTGAGCCTTTGCAATGGCCACAAAATGAGTTAAAATCCACCATTTAACAATGAGATGGCAAGAACTGATGAAGTTTTAAAGAAAATCTCATGATTCCACACCTGCACCCCTCCCATGACCAACAGTCTGCTGAACAGCAGCCATTTTAAAAAATCATTAAGAATATGCACATAATTATAAAAAGAGAATAACTATTCAGCTGGGGAAGGGGAGATCAAAATCCTTGTATTATAGGAATTTGTGAAATGAATGACATTTCTTGACAGTTCTAGTATCAGTATATTTTATTAGGATAATACATTATTGTGGCTCTAGCTCATTTTCATGTTTTTGCTTTATGCTAGAGTCATACAGCTCTGTGAAACCAGAATGCTTATCTGTTCCATCAAAGGAAACAGGTCTGTAAGGAAATGTAAGAAAACCCCTTCATTACCATTCCCTACCTCTTCTGTACAGGCACTTTTGTAACTGCAACCGTAACCATGATATTCTGGAAGGGCTGGTATATTTGGAAGACATGTGATATCAAGAGAACCTCAACAACGCAGGGCAAGAATCAATGGCAAGCATCACTGGGTACCAAATTCCACATCCCCAGAAGCAGGCGACAGCTGCTCCTGGACTCCCACGTGTCTACTGCGTCTCACCTTTCCTCTCCAAGAAAGCAGTGGCTGGAGCAAGGTGAAGAAGCACCAGCCACTGCTCATCTCCCCCTCTCTGGGAAGGGAGGAAGGAGGAAATGTGCAGGCGGCAGCAAGAGAGGCAAGGGGATAGAGTCATTTGGCAGGGCAAGCTTTACCATAAAGCAGAGTGAGGCCACTGCATCAGGCAGCATATACTGAGGGTGGACAGTAGCAGCAAGATGTTGGAGAGCAGCTGTGTCTACCTCAAGGCCTGCCCCGTGCCTGCCAAGGTCTCTGCTGCCTTCAGGCACTGTGCCATCATCAGTGTTGAAGCAAGATGGAGCTGCCGGTCCAGGACACGGAGTGGAGGTCGCCATGTTGTCCTCTCCAGCAGCACCATGCCCTTGGCTAGCCGTGCCACTCAGGAACAGACTTGCACTCGGGACCTCTTGCCCACGCCCCCCGCAACCAATGGCGTGGCCAAGCTGGCCTGCTCAGTGGATGCCAGCAGTGGACTCACCCTCTTCTAGAAAACTTCCGCAGTACAAGTTTCGTTGGCTCTCCTTCGTTGGCCCGGAGAGTGCAAATAGTGACAACCCTCTTAAGCATGCCAAGTGAGAACGAAGAGTTAAACCATCTTTGTAGAAGTGCTGCAAATGAAAACCTTTCTTTTGGGGAAATGAATAGCAAAGCTCATGTAAATTTAAAATCAAGTTTAAAATTTATCAAGGATCCCTGCCGCGGAAAGGGAAGGGGAGGCAGACTCTCTCAGGTAGGCTGTGCAAACTACCAGGGGATGCTTTTCCGTGCCTGATTTTTTGGTGGAACTGGCTTTTTGGAGGAAATGCTATGACAGGCAGCTGCTTGCCTCGTTCCTGAGTTACAATATCTGGGGAGAAAGTACCATTGGTTCAGAGATGACACTTTTCTCAACAGAATAGAACAAAATCTTACCCCCAAAGCCCCCTTTGTTTTGGAAATTATTTTTTTCCCCAGAACCACAAGGGATTTTTCATGACACTCTGTACCCCGAAGCTAAAAAAAAAAAAAAAATCCTCACTCCTAAGTAAGAAGAAAAACCTCTTTCCTTACTTTTTATTATAAGCTTATAAACCGAAAAAAAAAAAAAAAAACCCAACACCAGCCAGCATATTAAAAAGAAAATAACATAGAGAGAAAGAAGGGGGTGAGAAAATAGGATTCGGGGAAAGAAAATATGTAAAACAGATGCAAAACAAAAAGAACAATTAGCAGTATATTACAAGAAGATTGAAAAATAAATTGAAAGGAAACTCTCCGGGCTGCCGTTCTATCAGCTGCATTCCACAGAGATCAGTTCTCTACCACAGGTAGAATTCTGCAAGTCAAACTAAACAAGATGGTAGCAGATTGTGTGACTGCATGTAATAGGACTTGTTTTCTTTTTCTTCCCAGCAAAGGCTGGGGGAGCTTGCGAGTCCCACTGCTGCTTCCCAGGAAGGCACTGCTGCCCAGTTGATTCTTGCCCCTCGTACTTGAGTGCCAGGACCAGGGCCTGCCTTGGCCTGCAAGTGTCTGTAGGACCAGGAACACCTTGCAGGCACTTGCAGGGAGCAGCTGAGGGGCAATCAGCGGGGAACCTGGGAGCCAAGAGCAAAGGCCTCTCTGCCTCGGTAAGTCCAGCTGTCCTCGTGGCTCTCCTGTGCTCTGGCCCTCTGCATCACTATGCCCTGAACCTCACTCCTGTTTGTCACCGCTGGTGACACCTGCCTTGCTCCTGTTAGATCCTTCATGTTCTGGTCTGCTCCAGTCATCCCTGCCTTGCTCCGGTTAGTCCAGCCTTCTCTGTCCCTGTGGCTTCCCTCCTCCACCTTCATGTGACAGCTTCCCTGGATTTGACCACAGGACTGTGCTCGCTCTTGTTTGATATCTCTGCCTCGTTTCTGACCCTGAACTGTTGACCACGCTGCCACCTCTCGCTCAACTAAGCTGCAGAGCCCAGCTTTGCAACCAGCAGCCTGGTCTCGGCATTCTGCCTGCCCCATCAGCCACCTAGGTCCCAGTCCTCACAATGAGAGGGGGAACAGAAGGGGGATCTGCTCAAGTGTACAGCCCCTAACCACATGCTGCGCTCAGCTGACTCCCACACCACTCCTGAGTGTGCCTGAAAGGGGGAATCAGCTGAGCAGCACTGAGCAGCCTGCAACAACCAGGTAGTCGCTTGCTCCTGCCCCAGAGAAGATCTCCCAAGGCAGGAAGAGGGTGGTGTGGGGACACCGCTGGCAGTTGCTTGAAACAGCAGCCATCAGTGTGCTTCTCTGGCCAGCTGCTTGGCAAGAGCAGAAATGTGGAGCTCTGTTGGTGCTGGCCTTGGCATCTCAGTGAGTTGTGTTTTCTAGGTTTCAATGACACAACAAGCCATCGTGGTACTGAGAAACCACAGAACAGACGGTTGTTTCTCCTCATGGTTTTTGGAAACCAAACATACCATGCTGATAAGCTGCAATAGGGTCCAGACAACACAACAGACCAACATTGGCTGAAACAAAACACAACAGTACAGCTTGTCATGTTGTACGAGGCTACTGTATGTCTGTAAAGGGCCCTTTTTCCTGGGGATGCCTTATTTGTAAAAAGGGATTATGAGCAGAGAAAAAAATGTCCAGAGGGCAAGAATTCCTTGGGTAGGAAGGTCCTACAGATGGAGTCACAGGTGGCCACGTGCATGTGGGCAAAAAGCCAGCCAGTCCAGGGGTGTCTGATGCAACCAGGGCCCCTGTGCCTTTATCTCAGCAAGTGCCCATGGGCAGCAGAATGGTGGGGCAGATGGCCTTCCAGAGTTCCAGGGATCCAGGTGGAAAACTGAGTGCTCCAACCCAAGTGGTCTATCCCCTGAGTTCACCTCTGCTGGTGAGAGGCTCTTCTTGTATTCAAGTCATATAAAGACCCAGCAGGTGAAGGCTGGGTGAACATGTACCTGGAAGTGAAGGCTCTGGTCAACGTGGGCCCCCTTCCCAGGAAGCCTTGCACTCAAGTCCACAGCTAATGCATGATCAAACACTGGGATTACAAAGCTGTTCAGGCTTTTCCTCTGTTACTTCATGCTTTCGTATTGCTAAACAGGGTCTAGAATGAGCTTTCCCAAAGCTGGTGGGAGCCATGTGTAAAGGATTTAGCCTGGGCTGGTTGGGAAGGCAAAGAATTCATTCTTTGCAACTGGCATACAAGAAGATTTTTCTGGCTGCTCCATTCTGTTGCTTGCATGGAATAAAAGTTTTAACATCTTGGCCCTGCTGGAAAGCAAATCCTCAGAGAACCAATCTATGCACAGCTAGTCCCATTAGCTTTTCAAAGCAGAAACAAACAGGCCATGTACAGAGGGGAGTTCTGCAAAGGGTGGTTAATATTTCATCCAGCAGAAGTATTTGATGCGATGTTGGTCATTCAGGCAGAAGCAGCCTGCTAGCTGCCCAGCTTCCTCAGGGAAATGAAGTTCTGTCTTCTGGCAGTCATGACACTCAGTGATTCTAGTCTCCATCCTGATTAACTGTGGCTTCTGAGATTTCCCACCTACCTCGGGAACTTCTGGTAGTGGGAGGGAATCACAGCACAACTCTTAGTGTTTCAGGTAAAGGGAAAGGAGGAAAAGCAAAGGCAGGGGAGGGGGTGACTCTTCTATTAGAGGGGCTCTTTCTCATTGCAGCTTCTATTCAGAGCTTTATTGGAACAATCCTCAATGTGCAAAGGTGGTGAACTTACTTTGGGGTAACTTCAGATTTACCCAATCGGTCTTCAAATCCCTCCCAGTCCTTCCATTATTTCCTGTGTGTCCTCATGAGCATTTCTCAGCTCCACAGAAAGATCTGAGTCATTTACCAGTAGGAGAAAGTCTCTCTTAGAGTTTCACTCAGGTTGGTAGGAATGGAGATAAGTAAACACACTCCCTTCTGTGTCCATGTTGTGATCAGCCTTGGCTGCAAATTGTATTGTAGATTAATTTATTGTATTAGCCAAAGGCCATAGCACTTGGAAATCGAACAAATGCATCCATGTTACAGATTAATAACATAATTATAGCAACATGTGCAATGTCAGAAGAGATCAAGAAACTCTCAGTTCCCCTTAATAAATGTGCTTCTAATTCTAGTGCCAAAGAAGCAGTAATTAGTAGCAATTTAAGTATTTATTTGCATCCTTATATCTAAGTAGAAAACCAGTTGAATACAATGACTAAACTCAATAGCCATCCTTCTCCAGCCTAGCATCCTCTAGATGAGTTGGATGTCAAGCCCAGTTAGCCCTGGTCAGCATGGCCAATGATCAGGACTGTTGGATGGTGTTGTCCAGAACATCTGCAGGGCACCACGCTAGGAAAGGCTGAACTGCACCCTGACAGTAAAGTCGTCCCTGGTTTTGGTAAACAAAGCTCAGGTCAAATGGAGACGGTGGCCCCTGCCTGCTACGCCAGGTTTGCCATGGTGCCCTACATGCCCAGTGCTGGCTCTGGGTATAAATGTCTTGGGCACGACACCCTCCGTGAGCGGTTAGCATCGTGTGCCATGGCTCCTCTCCCTCTTTCTCATCAGGACAGTCAAGTCTCTGCTAGGAGCGTCTCCTGCTCCTTCTCAGCACCACCAGCACTGGTGATCTGGGCCAGAGCGAGAGGCAAGTGAGCAAGCAGGCTGTCGTAGTGAAAGAGGGGCAACTTCAGGGGCTCTTGTCGGTGGGCCCGTGGCAAACGCACAACCCTGCCCACCCTTGACACAGTCCACACTTGGGCTTTCCTTGTTGTTGTTAGTCGTGAAGTCGTGACCGACCCATCGCGGCCCCATGGACAACATTCCTCCAGGCCTTCCTGTCCTCCACCAGCCCCCAGAGTCCACTCAAGCTCATGCCGACTGCCTCAGTGACTCCATCCAGCCACCTCATCCTCTGCCGTTCCCTCCTTCTTTTGCCATCAGTTGTTCCCAGCATTAGGCTCTTCTCCAGGGAGTCCTTCCTTCTGATTAGGTGGCCAAAGCATTTGAGTTTCATCTTCAGGATCTGGCCTTCAAAAGAGCAGTCAGGGTTGATCTCCTCTAGGACTGACAGGTTTGATCACCTTGTGGTCCAAGGGACTCGCAGGAGTCTCCTCCAGCACCACAATTCAAAGGCCACAATCCTTTGGCGCTCAGCCTTGCTTATGGTCCAAATTTCACAGTCATACATTGCAACTGGGAAAACCATAGCCTTGACTATACGCACTTTTGTTGGCAGGGTGATGTCTCTGCTTTTTAGTATGCTGTCTAGATTTGCCATAGCTTTCCTCCCCAGGAGCACGCGTCTTTTAATTTCTTGGCTGCAGTCCCCATCTGCAGTGATCTTGGAGCCCAGGAAAATAAAATCTGTCACTACTCCATTGCTTCCCCATCTATTTGCCAGGAAGTGAGAGGACTGGATGCCATGATCTTAGTTTTCCTAATGTTGAGTTTCAAGCCAACTTTTGCACTCTCCTCCTTCACCCGCATCAAGAGG
>NW_025336664.1:355371-453045 GCF_004798865.1 Varanus komodoensis | reverse complement strand
CAAGAGGCTCTTTAGTTCCTCTTCACTTTCTGCCATGAGAGTGGTATCGTCTGCATATCTGAGGTTGTTGATATTTCTCCCAGCAATCTTAATTCCAACTGGTGATTCATCTAGCCCTGCCTTTCTCATGATGTGCTCTGCATATAAGTTAAATAGGCAGGGCAGCAGTATACAGCCTTGCCGAACTCCTTTCTCAATTTTGAACCAATCAGTGGTTCCGTGTCCAGTTCTCACTGTTACTTCTTGACCCGCATATAGGTTTCTCAAGAGACAAATAAGATGGTGTGGTACTCCCATCTCTTTAAGAACTTGCCACAATTGGTTGTGATCCACACAGTCAAAGGCTTCAGCATAGTCAATGAAGCAGAAGTAGATGTTTTTCTGGAACTCCCTAGCTTTCTCCAATGTCCAGAGTATGTTGGCAATTTGATCTCTAGTTCCTCTCCCTCTTCGAAATCCTGCCTGTACTTCTGGTAGTTCTCGGTCCACATACTGCTGGAGCCCGGCTTGTAGGATTTTGAGCATAACTTTGCTAGCATGTGAAATGAGTGCAATGGTGCGGTAGTTTGAACATTCTTTGGCATTGCCCTTCTTTGGGATTGGAATGTAAACTGACCTTTTCCAATCCTGTGGCCACTGTTGTTTTCCAAGTTTGCTGGCATATTGAGTGTAGCACTTTTACTGCATCGTCTTTTAAGATTTTGAATAGCTCAACTGGAATACTGTCACCTCCACTAGTTTGTTGTTGCTCAGACCCTCTAAGACCCATTTGACTTCACATTCCAGGATGTCTGGCTCGAGGTCAGTGACCACCCCATCGTGGTTATGAAGGACATTAAGCTCTTTCTTGTACAGTTCCTCTGTGTAATCTTGCCACCTCTTCTTAATCCCTTCTGCCTCTGTTAGGTCCCTGCCATTTTGGTCCTTTATCATGCCCATCTTTGCATGAAACGTTCCCTTCATATCTCCAATTTTCTTGAAGAGATCTCTGGTCCTCCCTATTCTATTGTTTTCTTCTATTTCTTTGCACTGTTCATTTAAGAAGGCATTCTTATCTCTTCTAGCTATTCTCTGGAATTCTGCATTCAATTGGGTGTATCTTTCTCTTTCTTCCTTGCCTTTTGCTTCCCTTCTTTCCCCAGCTATTTGTAAAGCTTCCTCAGACAGCTATTTTGCTTTCTCGCATTTCTTTTTCTTTGGGATGGTTTTAGTTGCTGCCTCTTGTACAATGTTGCGAACCTCCGTCCATAGTTCTTCAGGCACTCTGTCTATCAGATCTAATTCCTTAAATCTATTTGTAACCTCTACTGTATATTCATCAGGGATATCATTTAGGTCATACCTGAGTAGCCTAGTGCTTTTCCCTACTTTCTTCAATTTAAGCCTAAATTTTGCAACGAGAAGCTCATGATCTGAGCCACAGTCAGCTCCTGGTCTAGTTTTTTACTGACTGTATAGAGCTTCTCCATCTTTGGCTGCAGAGCACATAGTCAATCTGATTTCCGTGTTGACCGTCTGGTGATGTCCATGTGTAGAGTTGTCTCTTGGGTTGTAGGAAAAGAATGTTTGCTATGACCATCGTATTCTCTTGACAAAATTCTACCAGCCTGTGCCCTGCTTCATTGGGCTTTCCTAGCAGCCACCAAATTTCTCTGTCAATGCCACCGAAAGCTTCCTTTGTGGACAATTTACCAGGCCAAGGAGGGTAATCAATGGCGATGAGAACCAAGTCTCTACATTCTAATGAGATTCGTAAGAGCTAATGCTGGTGGGCTGCCTCATCGCATTGTCTTTCCTTTCCTCTCAGACCTGATCGGCTTTGATCAGATACATTTGCATTCTGGTGTGACACACAGCTCCTTCCTGCCTGCCTCCCTCCCAATCCAGCTCTTCCCTGCAAATTACAATGGCCAGTTATTCATAGCCTTCTCCCTGGCCTCCTGCCCCAGACTGCATCTTGCGTCACAGCTGATCCCTGACCCCTGTTTATCTGCCACTTTGGGAGGAAGTTAGAAATGCATTTGATATATATTTGATAGTGAAATGCCGGCCTCTCCTGACAGCTTATAAATAGCTTCTTGGAGTCCAATTTTGCGATTTGGGTTTTTAAAAAAGGAAAAAACCAAACCCCTATCAGCTATCTATCTGCAGCACAATCAAAGGTGGTTCGCCTCCCTGTTTCTCACCTCCCTCCCCAATTCCATTACGTCCTGCAGAATGCTCATGCTTCCTTAATATCCCATGGGAAGGGAGTCCATTAAGACAAAGACTTATATCAATCTCTCCCTTCCAACTTAATTACGTTTTTATAAACACTTGGCCCCATATGGAAAAAAGTGCAACCTAGCACCAAATTACCAAGGCAAATAGAATCCAAATGAAGTTATTTTCCCTGCCTTGTTTGAGTCCAGTTTTAATTAGGCAGCTGTTGGGACTTGCTGTTGCCTGCATGTAATTGTGTCATTGCCATTCATTAGAGGTTTGATTGGAGTTATTGTTTGCTTGCCTCCCAACATTTTCATTTCTTCTGTTTCCCACCGATGACCCTGGCCAACTTTGCCTTTCAAGTAATTACAGTTTAGCAGCATCCATTATTTATCTATTAGGCCAGCACCGCAGATGCTTCTGTCTGGGCTTCAGGAATGAAATGTTGCTCTCCCACCCTTGCTGCTAATTTGGTTTGGGGAGAATGGAACCCACAAATGCCCTTCATCGTAAAGTCCACCATGGTACATGCAATGATTGACTTTCAAATGCGAGTTGCCCATGGCATGAATGTGAGCAGGTTTCTCCTAACTAATAAATCAAACATATTGATTTCCCTTAATATCTTTAACAGAGCTTTGATCTAACAGACCAGGGGAGTGCAAAAATATTTGCATTATCAAATGTTCAGAGAACTTTGAATTGTGAAGCAGGTGCGGACTTATATAAAGGACAACCAGGACACCTGGACAATCAGAAAATTTGAGGCTTGGTATCCATATTATTGTTTGATTTTGCACCATGTCCAACTTGACTTCATTCACTTGGCTCATTGGTTTGACTGCATTAAGCCATGAGCTCACTCAGCTTGTCAGTTAATTCAATCATTTTGAATTGATTTTGCCTAAAATCCAGCTAATCAAAATCTAATTTTGGCTTTGTTATAAAGTAAGTGAATTACAGAGTTCAGACCTCAGGCTACAGTCCAGAGGGACCTGAGCACACGCTCCAGCCTCATGCCTTCATTTTTAAGGCTCGTTCTTGCCCCCATAGGAATCTTTACAGCACCTTTCAAACTGTTTTTAAACTATAGGGAATATGGTGCAAACCCTGCATTTAAAGAGGGAAGTATTGTGGGGGGATGTGCTATTTCATAGTCTTCAACATTTTATGAATGGAAAAATAAACACAGTTGTCACTTACATATTTGTATACTAAGAAATGCCTGAACACACACACCTAACTTTCAGTCTCTCTCATATATATGTGTGTGTGTGTGTGTGTGTCTCCATCCATCTTTCTTCAACTAGTAGGTTCTCAGAGTAAAGATGGATGATAAATTCACTTCAGTTCCATGTTGATAAAAATGGTCTACAATTCACAAAATTCTTCATAATTGGGGCAAAAAGGAAATTGAGACTCAAAAACAAGGTCAAATTTGGGAAAGACTGAACTGACAGGCTCATTCTGCTCTTAAACATCTGGCATCAAATCTGAGTGCAGCTAACCATGTTGGCTGGTGATTCTTTTTCCTGACAGCTTTTTCATCTTTAACAGTTGTAGGGCAGGCAGGGGGATCGTGGTCCACTTCATGCTACAAAGGCCTGTACTTGTTCAGCAGGTTGCTGCAGATGGAAGAGAGTTTTGTTTCAATTCCTCTTTGATAAGAATTTACAAAAATTCACAACATTTGAATTTGGGAGAAAAAAATCTTTGAAATTATTATTTTTTAATTCCATATCAAAGCTCAATTCATCTCATCCCAGTTTCCAAATGTGGTGGCTTTGTTGTTGTTTGAACAGAAAAAATGGGCACTTTCAGCCTTGAGAAGAGAAGGGTGAGGGGAGGGAGGCAGGGGACATGATATCACTGTGTTGGCCTTTAAGTACCTCAAAGGCTGTCACAAAGCAGAAGGTCAAGACCTCTTCTCACTGATACCAGAAATAATCAGCTCAAGCTGCAACAACCAGATTCAGGCTAGATATCAGGAAAAGCTTCCTCACTGTCAGAGCAATACAACAGTGGACCCAGCTGCCTGGAGAGGTCAAGGGCTCCCCCACACTAGAGACTCTCAGAAAGAAACTGGACAGCCATCTGAGTGGGATGGTGTAAACTGGTGTCCTGCAACAGTAGGGGGGTGGACTTGATGGCCTTCATGGCCCCTTCCAACCCTACTAATTCTATGATTGGGGTCACATGTTTTAAGATTGTTCACTCAATTGCACATTTCCCCTTCATTGACTAAAATGTGAAAATTTGTCTTTTTCTCCTTTCAAAATGCATGATAATAAAGTGCACTTATTTCTAGCACACAATTTTTTATAACAAAAAGGCTTTCTAACAGAAGCTCAGGAATAAATGAGCTTTGCCCAAAACATACACTCATGTTTGATGAAATGAATGGAGTAAGTTCTGATGTTTAACAAACTGAAACCAAATTCTCATACACCCCTAATTTTTAAAGACAGGAAAATCAAATACGTCCAGTGCCAAAAATAAAATAAAACAAAAATCCACTGGGGAGCTGCACACTGCACAGGATCACAACAACACTGAAGCATCGAGCTAACCAATTCTTGTTCTCTGTGAGAGGAACAATGGGGTGATGCAGGGCTGCTGTGATATCCAGTTATGGTTCAGAGGAAGCACGGAGCACCTGACAACAATTCGGAGCAGCTAGACATTCAGCCAGGCTCACACTTATTGCTTTGCTTGCTTATTCCGTACATCTTCACCCCTAGCGAAAGAGTGGCCAGCAAAATGTTTAAAAATCAAATGAGATTAAGAGGTACACAAAAGAATGAAAAAGTGAACCCACAGCAGTTCCAGCAACTAATTTAAAGCAGAGTTAAAAGAAAATGCATCCTCAGAGAGAGAATGAGAACCTCACTGAAGATATTTGCGCTTGCTGCATAAATGCATGGGGTTAGGAGGGCTGCCGGTTTCCCGCACTGTTCTATTTTGTATGAATTAAACAGGGGTGAGGAAGACGTGGCCCACCAGTGGGCTTTGCTCCTGCCATTCCTCACTCCTGATCAGACTGGCTAGGAGTAACAGACGCTGCAGTCCGTCAACATCTGGAGGCTGCACGTTCCCCATCCCTGAATTAACCTTTGCAAACACTCTTCAAAGACAGCTTCATGTGGAACAAAGCAGAATAAGCCAATCGAGGGGTTGTTGAAGCATGCATGAGCAGTCGCTTGGCCAGGAGGAGGAACGGCTGGCACCAGAACCCAGGCTGGAAAAAGATGCTCCCGGCACCACCACCGCCACCACTCAGGCTCCCAGGAGGATGAATAGAGACCTCTAACTTGTGCGTTTGAGTCCTAGTCGGGTTGAATAAAATGCCATACAAAGCATGTTGAGCGCTTGATCCTAAGGCAGCGCTCCCATCTCCCAACTAGCAGTGTCTCCATGTTTGCCCACATACCCAGTCCTTCACTGAGCCCCACTCCAGCTTATCTGCATGGAATGGAAAGTCTCACCACTTGTTTCCGCTGATCAAAACACTGTTGAAAGGACAGGGCCAGGATATAGTACTGACCAAGGATTTGGTTCTTCTGGAAAACTTCATCTTTCAGGGTGGGACTGGGGTTGGGTGGGGCAACAAAAGTTTCTAGCTTTTATTTGTTAGTGTAGAACATTTGTATACTGCTGCATAACTTTAAAAAACTGGAGCAATGAATAATAAAAGAGAAAAAGAAAAAATGGCATACTAAACGTTAAGCAAAGAAACAGAATAGCAATAAAAACAATGACTGGTCCATCAACAAAGGCTTCTGAAAACAAAGAGTCTTCAGCAAGCACAAAAACAGCACCGTGGGAGTGCCTGCCTGTCCATTACAGGGAGAGAGTTCCACCGAAAGGGTGCCACCACACTGAAGTCACTGCTCCAGGTAGACTCCAATCAGGTTGTAGGTCCATGCAGAACCACCAGGAGCATCCCATCTGATAACCTCAATGACCAGGTAGGTTGATCAGGATGGAGCTCTCCAGTAGCCCGGTCTCAGGTTGTTTAGGGCTTTATACATACGCAGACTCACATTTGCCCTGGCGGAGAATACACAGCTACTGCACTCCTTAGCTAAGGAGCCACAGTGGCGCTGCACCATTCTGCAGCAGCTCCGGATCTCAGAGCAACCCCACATGAACACGTTGCAGTCATCCAGCCCTCAGGTTACTAGCAGCTCTACCACTGTGGACAAGCCCAGGAGAAGCCACAGCTGGAACATCTGTGAAAGCTGGCAAAGGGCACTCCAAGCCGCCATGGCCACTTGGCACTCCTGCTTAGCAAAGATGACAGCAAGTACCTGCCTAAAGGTGTCTGCCAATGCCCGCTGCCATCCTTGAAGCCTGGCTGAAAAACAAAGAGGACCAGAATGGAATGTGTACGATAACCATTGAGTTCTTTAAAAATTCCATTTATAACTATTCTTTGCTCCAGTTGGTTTTAAATGTGATCTTTTTAATGGTGCCTTGTGATGTTTTACAGTTTCATTCTTTATTGTATTTTATTGTATTCATTTCTGCTCTTCACCACCCAGAGAGAGTCAACCATTGGGTGATATATTTTTATTTATCTATTCAATAAATAAATATTGAAAGCTGCAGAATAAATAATACACAAATGTTGCTTGCCTGTACCATCCTGTACATATGTATCCAGAAGTAAATTCTGCTGCGTTCAAGGTTGCACACTCCCAAGTAGGTATGCATAGGATTCCATCCTAACAGCATAATACCATACATGTCTACTCAGAAATAAATACAGTTGAGGTCAATGCATTTTACTCCCAGGTAAAAGGGTATAGGATCAAAGCCTTAGGCTGCTCACATCTCCCTTTCCAATATAACAGAAAACTGCAGCAAGTAATGGTAACATTTTTGGAATGTGTCTCAAGATCAGAGAAAGAAGTAATATACATATCCAGATACATTGCTGAATGAACCATTTTAATTAGACATTATTCACATGATGATCTATTAATATAACACAAGAATCTTCAGACACTTTTATTGGACATGGTGATGGGAGATGGGATTTCTTCCCACTTGTCTTAAACTGACAAGAAAACAAAACACCTAAAATGCCACTGTCATTTCAGTACCAGATCATCCCATCTAGTACAACCCGCCTCACTCCTGACACACCTGGGCAGATTTCTAATTAAGGATGACAGGTACACGAAAATGCATGAAATGTATCAAATCCTCAGTACACGAAGTTTTTGCAAAGGCAGTAATATAAACTGAGGAAAGCTTTATTTATACCACCTTAATATCACGATCAAGCAGGGTATACATTGTATGGTGTCCCCAAAGCCTTGCCCACTGCAATAAAAACAGGTAAAAGAAAGACTGCTGGTAAAAGAAAGACTTTCTATTCTGGTGCTCCTAATCCATACAGATGCAGGAGTGGTCATTTTTCCCTGCAATGATGCTCTCAGTAGAAACACATTTGTGGATTATAATCAAAACACAGTGAGGAAAAATGGTGCACAAGGAAGATTTTAGGGAAAAAGGAGTGAAAAAGTACTGTCATGACATAAAACTGGAAAGAATGCTGCGGATAACAATGGAGACTGGAGAAGAGGCTTCAAAGCCTGGGCACACAATTGGGAAAATGGGCACTGGCTCATTTTTGGATAACAATGTAAGAGTTACGTAAGACCAGTTCTTTTCATTAGCCAAGATTGCTTGCCCTCTGCTGCCCTGCCGCTTCTCCATTCTGCTTTCTGGCTTCACTGCTCTTCTGCTTGAGTCACTTCCTGGTTGCCATGTCACCGTTCACTGAATTTCCCTCCATGCACCTTTCCCCTGTGAAAAGAGAGAGAGCTCTTCTGCAAGAGGTCTGGGGAAAATGGAGTAAGGACAAATCTGAGGGGAGAGGGAGAGGGTGTTCAACACTCGTACCCTTCCCTGCTGTTTTCCCAAACTGATCTTGGAGAGGTAGCCACATTGGTCTGCTGCAGGAAAAATGAAGATCTGTTGTCGATTCCCAAGCTAAAACGCCAGCTCCTGGTTCTGGAGTTCTCTTTGCCTCATCTCATAGCGGTACTTGCACGTTTTGTCCCATGTGTCAAATAGCATTGGGAAGGGGGAAGGGGATGTGAAAAATTAGGCTTCCCATTCCTCCAGCCCAGGGTGGTTCCAGATGAAGGGCTCCTGCTGCCCAATATCAGAAGGCATCAGGCAGCCATTCCATCTTTGCTTTTCCTTATGGTAAGAAACAAGGTGAAAGCAGTAGCAGGGAAATACAAAGAGGTTGTGAGTGGAAGACCAGGATGCCTGAAACCCCTATAATATTCTGTAAATGGATCAGGGTAATGGCACTATAAAGCTGCATCTGGAAGGACTCTCCAAAGACCTGTGAAAAAAAAAACTTGTTTGCATTCTTGTGTGTCAGTAAATGAGAGGTGGGGTGAGGATTAGGCTTAGGGATGCCAGGGAAATCCACAATGGAGTCAAAGGAATATGGATTTCTGTGCAACACACCTGCAGATCTGGTGGGGGGGGTTGACACAATTTGATCCATTTGCCACTGCACAAGCAAACATATTTGCAACTGAATTATGGGAGATGGGCAAAACCAACCTTACAGGCTGTGAAACACAGATGGGAGAGATTCAATAAAATCTGTACAGCCCTAGTAAGGATCACACAAAAGTGATCTCCTGCCCCCTTTTAAGTATCTTTCCAAACTCACAATGAGGGGAAGTTTCCTGATAAAAACAGCCTCACAAACTTCTCATCCTTTCATGAAGATCAAGACTATATATTACCTCTACTATGAGGGGCGATACACCCAAGAGCCGTTGTTCAAACACAGGCAGGAGGATGCTACTACAGCCGCTCATGCCCATGGGCTTCCCATGGACATCTGTTTGGCCACTGCAGGAGGAGAAAGCCAGACGAGGGAGCTCTTTAGTCCAATGCAACAGGGCTCCTTTGTTCTTCAGATGGGTAGAATGCATGGCCATGACACACAACATATAATCAGGCCAAAGAGATGACTGCGGACACCCCCCACCCCATTTGATAAGCATACTAGGCAAGCCATCTATCAAATGTTGCTGACAGGAAGCGGCAGCTGTAGCTCCTCCCCTTCCTTTTGAGGGCTGGAATGCTGCTCCCTTTGGGGAGAAGAGCCCAAGGAAAAAAAATAGGAAGGGTATGGCTTTGCCAAGTAGTCAAGCAGTGCTTCTCTGAGGAATAAAAGCACCTTCCGGCCATGCACCATTTACCTTATTCGCTTTAATGATACCCTAGCATGTGTATATAGCTTCACAAGGCATCTTCCAGATTGCAGAAGGAAAAAAATCTTCCCAGAAGCCAGTTAGAAAATGGCTCATTGATTTTACTTGACGTGTTCAACATTTGCTCAGTGCCACTTTCTTAATGGAAAATAATGGAACTTGAAAATGTTTAACTTGTCCTTACTCCAGGACAGGGCAACCTGTGGTCCTCCAGACCTTCTGGCCTGATCCCATGATCCCTCACCATTGATTATGCTGGCTAGGGCCAATGGGATTTGTAGACTGAAACATTGGCGGGCACAAGTTGCCCATCCATGCCTTGGTCTGTTTCTTAACTCTTTTTTTAATTGGCATGTATGAATTTGAGAAAGTAAACTGCAGCTATATTTACCCTTCATTTTTATATTAGGCCTGAAGCCAAATAGATGGCACCACGGTTCAAGCCTTTGGGTCAGTTCTGTGGTAATACTTAGTAATGCAGGCATGTTTTCCACCAGCTCCTCTGCTGGGTTATCAGCCGAGGTGGTAAAGCCAGGAAAAGCTGCACCCTGTGCCACCATGTTATTTTCCTCTAGACTGCAAACAGCATCATTTCAGGAAACTGTGGGTCAAAAATTATTACTTAGCAGCTTCCATTTCTTACAGCAGCTGCCATAACTTCCCCCCACCCCAGTTTATTGGAGTTATTTGTGGGGGAGAAAATGGTGGTTGGAGCTCAGGGAAAAAATGTTGCTTTAGCTACTTCTGCTGAAGACAGAACCAGAGGAGGAGGGGGAGGAATGGGAGGAAGAGCTGCCTTAGTGAACACACCTTGCCTACATTGGGCTTTCAACAGCCATGTTTGGTAGCCTGAATTTGCTTCTTTTTATTTTAATTCTGCAGCACTTTTTGGTGATCCTTCCTTATAATATGCCATCCACATTGTCAATTCTTGTGCCAGGCATTTAGTTCATGGTGTTGTGGTTGTGTTTCTGTTATGCTTGAGTTTCACAGCTTTATTCTTTTTAGACAAGAGGTTTGACTGGGTGCTTGTTATAAATAGGCAAACCTACTGCACTTAACAAAAATATGTTTGCATGCACATTTGTACAAATTTTTGAGTAGTTTTGTCTAATGTATACATTTTGCAAGGAATTTTCTCCAATATAATGCATTAATCATGACAATGTGTCTTTTTATGTGCACTTTCCCCTAACATATGAATTTACTGGAGAAAACCAATGCAAAATATAGCAAAGTGTGGATTTTGAAGGATTGCTAAGTTGAAATTCACATATTGGTTCAAAAGTGTTAAATTGGGAAAGTTGGCCTTACACTGCAAACTGAAGAAATTTCTGCCACAGCACTGAAAAACCATCTGGAAAAAACTATGAACTTGCAGTGCTACCTGGGAGAACTGAGTTTATCAGCAGGAGAAAGCAGGTTAGCCATTCCCTGCATGGCTGCTCTGTACACTTGATAAAAGCAATAAGGAAGATGATGAGTTGTTTCCTTCTGTCTCCAGAACTGTGAGAGAAAAGTTTCTTTGCATGTTCCAGGGAATTTAATCACAGGTTTTGCTGCCATGTCTCTTTCATCCTTGGGGAAAACACCAGTTCTTCAGGCTTTGTTCAGAAACATAATTTCCCATTGTTGAGGCTTTTTAGACAGTGAATTTCTCAACTGCAGTTTTTTCCCTCCATTTTTATTATGTTTGGGCAAATCCTTCGCTGTCAAAGTATACGGTGCACACAGCCCCTGGGAATGAAGATATCTGTCTACCTAAGCCCAGCAGTCCCCATCTTTTCCTTTTTACTTGAAAAAGGGAACAAGTAGAGGGATGGATCCCTGTCATCAGTTTCAAATGTTTTCCGGTGATGACCCCTAGGCTCACTCCTACATTGCCTCAGATTGCCACTGTGAATTCTCCTCTCCATCCCGATTTCTCTCAGGATCAACTGAAACATTACTTTCTCCCTTCCTTCCGTCTTGTAGTCTTCAAGGTGGATGTGTATATGTGGTGCATCCACACAGTCATGTACGCTGCGAGAAAGGGCTCTTTGAAGTTAGAATGGCCACGTGTCATTCTGACCAGAACAGGTAGACCACGGTGCTAGCCTCAGGTGTGGACCGGCAGTGATGGGAACGCAGGCGAGATGCCTCCAACGCCTCCACCGGGGCATCTCCATCCTCTCGGCTTGTCCATTTGCTCTCTCCTTCCACTCAACACCAAAAAAGGAGAGGTGAGCCGCACGGGCTTCCTAGGCTTCTTGCTTGTTGAGAAGGGCTGCTGAGCAGGAGGCTCTTCGGCAGGGGCTTCACGCCACAGAAATTACGCTCTCCAAACTTGCAGTGAGGAAAGGACGACTGCCCGTTATGGTTCCCATCCGCTTCTCACACTCCTGGCCTGTGTCCATTTCTGAACATTCTCTATTTTTAATCCACAGGGAAATCCATATGGATTTTCAGGTACACTTAGCCTCATTTACATATTTTGTGTGCATTTTTTACAAATGAACACACCTTTGAAAACTATTTCCTTCTCGTTGGTTGTGCCAAATCTTTGGAATGGGCTGCTCAAAGATGTGCATCTAGAGCCTTCATTACTAGCATTTCGGCACCAGGCAAAGACTGTCCTAGTTTCTAGTATTTTAACAATTAATACATTTAAATATTTATATTTTATATTGTTTATATTTTTATGAATTAAATGGATTTTAAACTCCAAACTTATTCCTATTGTAATATTATTGTATTTTATGGACTTTTTGTATTATTGATTTTTAATAGTACAGTATAGTATGCCACTCAGAGAGCCCTGAACTGGGCAACAGGTTGTGGTATGTAAGTTTTAAAATAAATAAATAGTATAAATAAATAAATACATAATTTTTCCCATCATGTTATTTCCTGCATTATTTTCACTACTATGTACCATTTTTCTTTCTTTTTTAGTGGGGTGGGAAATGCGGGACAGTAGCGCTAAATTCAGGCAAGTGCAAACTTTAGTGCACAACTCTGTTCTAATTCACTTTCTGGTGCAAATTTGGAAAATTCACAAAAATATCCAGACAGAACAAATTACTCAGCCATGTGTACCTTCTGGTGACTTTATTTGGTGTGGGAGAAGGAAGATTATATGCAGAAGCTTATGACTAAGTTACTCAACTGCAAAGCTGTTCACCACATAGTCTGTAGGACCCAGAAGGCACTTTAGGATTACAAGTGATCCGAACTAGTAATAAAAAGGGCTGCATTGTAACTCACAAAACATCTGTTAGTCTTGCATGCTGGTGAGTTTGTGCAGGTGCAGCTTACAGACTATTGGAGTCCACTGAAGTCGGCATGGACGGGAGAGCCAGCCAGGCAGGACAAGGACAAGAGACAGAAAACTTCCTCTCAGGAAGAAGCCAGATGTGGACGTGGGTGTGGGTAACACAGCCCTCCCCTAACCATCTTCTGCATGCAAAGTTGGCTATCTAGCTAACATTGGGAACCCAAAGGATAAATGTATAACAGCGCACCACACAGCTCACATTACATACGGCCCGACAAAAAAATTTTCCCTAATGTTACAGAAACACTTTTTTACAGAACTAATATAAATATTGCATCCCTGGTAATGGTGTCCCCCTCCATCCTTGATAGGAAGTAGATTCAACAAGGCTAGGAGAGTCAAGGGTTGGACCTTGGGAGAAGACCAACTGTGCTGATCTTGGGACCTTATAGAAGGTTAGGCTGGGGTCACAGTCCAGCACAAATGTGATCTTTATTTTAGTGTTAATGTTGGTGTTATTACTTTGCATTTTTATCCTGCCTTTTTCCCTCCTGTGAGGAACCCAAGGTGATTTATTAGCTCCGTTTTATCCTCTCAGCATTTGAGAGGTGAGTTCATGACTGCTCCAAGGTTACCCAGTGAGATTCATGACAGGGTGGGGACTAGAACCCAGATATCTCAGGTCCCCAGTCCAGTACTCTAACCACTACACCACACTGAATGGGGGAAGGAGGAGAGAGAGAGAGAGAGAGAGAGAGAGAGAGAGAGAGAGAGAGAGAGCTGGTGGAGTGAAGGATATACTTAGGGAGAGAATGGTCTGACCATTCTGGAAACTGCCCCCAAAGCACAATATAGGGGTCAGACTGGGGTCTCTTCTGGTTTGCTGACAATCTGCTATCTCACTAAATGAACCCCATGTCTAAACAGCATCAAGAACATAGTTAGATCTTTGGGTGGCCTACAGAATATTAAAGTTCTGTTGAAGTGAGAGTGACAGAGCTGACTTGGCTGCTAGGATTTTTTGAGGTTTTGCTCCTGATATACCACAGATCATTTTTGAGAGCTCAGACCTTTGCCCCTGTGAAGACTTCCCAGAGAGTGCAGGATATGACTGAGTGTCCTCCCATCACATTCCCACCAAGGCCAAGCAGAGAGCTCTGATCTGGGGAGGGATCCCTGCTTGGATTTCTCACCCTGCCTTGCCTCCCAGCTGTCACAACAAGCTCCATGGTGGCTTCCTGTTTGGAGATCCCTGCCATGACCATGGAACAGCATGGAGGGGGAGAAAAGGGGGTGCACAGTGGGTAAGGAGGAGAGAGTAGTGGCTGCAGCTCCCCCAGATTCACAAGCCTAGGAATGCTTGTGAATCTGGGGGATTCCCATCCCTGCCCCAGGAAAGCAAACAAGCTGGGTGGGCTCAGAGGTCTACCTAGATCAAGACAGCAGTGCAGAGCAGTGGGAGGCCCGGAGTACTTCCAGCATTCCTCCTGCCCTGCCTGGCTCTTGCCAGCAAGGTGTAGGGTGGACAGAGGGTTCTGCGATCAGGGCCCCCCATCACGTAATATCACCCCAGAGGACAGCACCCCACAGCTGAAGTCCTCTGCACACTAACCTGGGAGTAGGCACTCTTGGCTGCAGTGAATGTGCGCAGCTTTGCACGCCAATGTTACCTTCTGCTTTTTAGTGCTGTGGCCCATTTTTCTCCCTTTTGGAGACAAAATAGGCTGGGAACCCAAGTAAACAAGCTCTTCATCACTGTCTGTGAGGGCTGACAAATTCCAGGAGAGGCCAGAGGGTCAACTTGCTTCCTTTAGGTACAGGAAAACAACTCAAAGGGGACACCTAAAGGAGCCGCCATCACTTCCCAGAATTAGCTTAAGTGACAGTCGCTTTATACACACATGTTTACAATCAAGAGCAGATGGTGCGGCTATTGGATCGATTTCAACACCACTCCAATACGTTCAGCTGAGCCAGGGATTGGAACAAGACATGACGACAGATAAACACCCTGTGTTCTGCTGCTGATCTTCCGAGATATATGTTCGCTCTCAGAAAACAGGTAGACGGGTCCCCTGCCAGCTGTCAGCATTTTTAGCTGGCTTCCTGGATTCTTTAAAGGAAAACTCTCCGGGATTTGATGATTTGGCAGACAAAGTGGGGAGGAATCTACAGATAATCACCGAGGACATTATTTATGTTGCCAAATTATTTATAAAGAGCAGAAGGGGGAAAAGCATCACACGCCCTCACACACGCACATGCATCTGATTTCTGAGCCACGCAATCTGTACTTACCCAAACATGACATAATACATGAGGATAACTGACAGCAGGAGAGCCAAGTAGTAATTTTTAAAACATCAACAAAGATGCATCCTAATTGGGCTGGGCTAGTGTGCTTGGGGTGTGTGCATGCGTGTGTAAGAATGCCAGCCTGGGGGAGATGCTTGGGGGACGGAAACCAGGTGGGCAGAGCTGAGTGGTGGGAAATGCAGACAGCTTGGACGAGACAAAGGGGGCCTCTGCAACAACAAGGCTGCAGATTTTAAGTGGTCTCAGAAGGCAAAACAGATTTTGTACAGTTAGCGTGTTTAAAAAGAAGGCAGGGATGGTTTGGAGGCCTGAACCAACAGCAGCAAATGTAGGCTTTCCGCTGGCAACTTCCTTCCCCATTCAGAAAGCCCAGCCTAGCACAGATAAGCAATTTTATTAAGGGTCAAGTCTGATGCCCCAAACTTCAGGGGAGGAGGGGAATCAGAGTGCGGTGCCAAGGTAAATTAAATCCTGTGCCAAGAAAAGTGGATTCAGCAATCTGTAGAAACTAGGAAAATGAAGAAAATGTGGCATATATTTTCTAGTCGTGCATAATGTGTCTAGCTTCTGCCACTCATGTGTAGGGTGGCTCTTTATGCATTGTCAAAAAAGAGAGGAACCGCATCACCAAAAAAGACAAAAGAGGCAAGTGCACATTGGTATGGATAGGTGCACAATACATTTCGCCACAGTCGAGAAGGTTGACCATGTAATCTGTTCAGTCTGCTCTCCGGGTGCCAACTCTTGGTGGGCAAGTTTGTCCTCCCACTGCCTCCTCCCTTTGAATGAGCCCTGGACTATGCAGCCCTTCTAATAGAGGGCATCTTCAAATATAGGACTGTCCTGCATCTTCTCCAAGGAGAGGACAGTCCTCTGCAAAGCAGGGCTTCTGGCCACCCTGTGTGACAGGCAGGGACAAAGCAGCATTATGAAGGCAATGGGGTACTGCCTCTCACTCCTAAAAAATCCCACCTAGACTTTCTTTCTGCTCAACGATCACCTTCTCAGATTTGACCCTCATGCATTACCCATAGCAATCTCAAGATGGTTACTGCTCGGAGTAACAGAACCAAAATCAGGGCCCAAACAGAAATGACTAAATCCATGCACAGCAACTACATTTTTCCTGTCCTCCTCTACAGCAAGTGCAGGAGCCCAATCTAGATTGAGTTAAAAGCCGGATCCTGACCTCTGCACCTATTCCAAAGTAAAACTGGCCAAATGGAGAAGATGTAGCTGCTAGATATAGATGCAACATATTGCCTGTTTTCACCCTCAGAATTGTACATACACAGTCTAGCAAAGCCCAGCTAGCTTCAGTAGGGCATCTGGTTGCGGAAAGAGGCCTCTCCTCTCCTCTCCTCTCCTCTCCTCTCCTCTCCTCCATGAAGGCGGCTGGTAGTCCCGAGCAGGTAGCTTGGCTCAGACACATGGCTCATTTGCTAAAATGGGCTGCTGATGCCATCGATTCATGTCAACCCAGGCCTAGTGAGGCAGAGCCAGCACCCTAGTGGGTGAACCACAGATTGCATGGCAGACTGTGGGGAAGGTGCAGTGAGCATGTTCAGAAGAGGAATTGCCCAGCCGCTGGTCCACAGCCTGAGTGAGACAAGATAAACAAGCATCCCAGTGGAGGGCAGAAAACAAAGGAGCAAGTTCAGCACGGTAGGCAGGCATCATTGGGCCAGAAAGTCTGCCCATATGAAAGTTAAATTATCCAGGCGCAGAGGGGAGATGTCAGAGAAGCAGAAAGCAAAGGTTTGGTTGAAAGCTGATGAGGGATTAGTTCTGGGGAACCGATGCAGGACAGCAGCTTACAAAGATATGAAGGGAAACAGAGTCAGAACTAAAGTACATGTTAGAGGAATCAGTAGTGGGCACTGAGGCGTCCCTTCAGTTTTATTCTAATGTAACTGCACATGGTCCAGATTTGGATGGGGACCAATGCAGTCTGAGAGGTGAGGATTACCCCACCCATCTTTCCTGAAACTCCAAAGGGGGAGGTAAAAAGTTATTTCCATTGAGGTCAATGGACGCTTCCTCTGCTTTTTAACCTTCCCCAGATTTTAGGATAAAACAGGTTGGAAAGGATCCCCCTCGTGAAGCATAAAAGGCTCAGTTCAGATTGGGGCATTGCACAGTTATACTTGAGCAAATAAAATTATCAGATTCAGCTAAATGCTTTTCCAGGGACTGGCAGTGCAGCACCCATGGGTGCACCTGCACCTGCAAAGGCCCACCCCCTGCTCTGCACCCTTCCACTCACTACTGTGGCTGTAATTCCTTCCCCTTTACAGGCATCAGGATGGATGCCATGAGTGTGGTAGCCAGAAGAGCCCCCCCCCCCCACCCAAGGCCAACTGGGGAGAGCACTGGGAGGGAAATTGCTGGAAAAGGAGGTTCTGGGATTCTCTGCTCTTTTTTCCACATCTTTGTGGTTAGTGTAACATGTAGTCTGGCCCTAAGACAGAATGTACTACAAAGGCTGGTGCCTAGAACTGGCAGAAAGTAGACATAAAAAGACCAGCAACCTCACTGTTGGGATTCTGAGCAAATTATGTGGGAGAAGGAGGAGCTGCCGCCACAGAAGGGAGCAACAGTGGCCATGTCCCCATGGGTGGGAAGAAGAGAGGTTCTGTTGATGGCAAGCTGCTGGAGGGGATTGAGGGAGAAACAGACGATGGAGGGCGGTGGCCTCCTGGGGAAGGGAAGCATCATTTGGGGAAGGCAGTGAGATTTAGACTGAGAGGGTGAGTAAAGCCTGACCTACGGGTAGTTGTGCAGCCACCCACTGGGAGGCTGGGACAGATGGACTAGAAGCTTCGGGAAGGGATAGGAAGAGTCTCCAAGGAAAGGAATGGAATTGACCTGGACCGAATAGCAGGACCCATAAAGTGCCATCTGCCAGTCATTCTTGCTATCAGCCTGAGTTCTTCAAAGCATTGCTCCCCTCCCTTCCCTTTATTGCAATAAGGATAAACTCGGAGTGTTTTTACTGCACACATTTTATTCTATAAGAGTGCAGGTTAAGTGTTATGTAGTTGGTCCTGGCTTTAAAGAATGTGGTCTGGAGTTGTAAATACATTTATTTTCTCATTTCAGAGTGACTGAGAGCCAGGCCATTCTATCCAAAGGAGGTGAAAGTAGAGGATATTACAGCTGCCTGTCACCCTTCTGGAGAAGGGGAGCCCTTGTCAATCATGCTGTATAATCAAGGAAGGGCTGGAAGACTGGCAGAACTCATCTCAATCTCATTCTCTCTCATGTTTCTTCCCCGGACAAAAGGCTGCTGCTGCTGGGATCTCTTGTGATGCTGCTTTCAGTGGAAAAACAAGGCTCAGCTCCTCAAAGGCACATTTGAGGGTGTGTATTAGGGTTGTTGGAGGAATCTGCAACAGATTCAGGTGAATTCCAAGTTCCAGGATTCCGACCCACAGGTTCCACCTGCTTTTTCTGAGTTGTGCAGTCTTTCAGCCTTGCCCCTGACCCCGCTTCCCACTGCCCCAGCATTCCGGAACTGCATGCAAATTTAGACATACAATGAACAATTCAAAATAAACAACAACAACAAACACTGATTGAAAGTGTCCATTTCGTCCAATAGGCTAAAGTGTGAAAATGCCGATGGGGGATTGCACTTTTAGAAGTTGCACATTTTACGCATTTGCACAAGTGCACACTTTCCAACATGAATGCAAATTTGGGAAATCGAGAAAGAATGATTCTGCCAGTGAGCAGATAACAACGATCCACAAAACACAGGCAGAAAAGATCTAACAAAATCTGTATACCCCTAGTGTATGTAGACCGAATCCTGGTCTCAGGGAAATGGCTATTCATGTAGCCTTTAACATGGGGCACATAACTTGTGGGGGTTGAGGAGGCAGTGGCTTCTAACCACAGGCTGTTGCCAGTTCAGCAGCTGCTGCTGGAAAGATGCTCGCTCACTGCTTTCACACATGGCGCTGGAAAGCTCCTGTGAGCCTCTGCTCGGCTGCCCATGCTTCGTGCAGATCGTGGCAGTATGGGAAAGCAGGCACCCAAAGGTTGCAGGAAACTGGTTGCAGATCCTAGCCAGCAGAGACCTCACATTATCCACTGCCTTCCCATTTGGAAATGCCATCAGCTGCATACTACTAAGACCAGGCCTTTATGGTCTCCTTCCTTTAGGGCCAGGAAGACAACCTCCAATCAGGCAAAGCCTATCAAACTGCAGAGTCAGGGGAGGCTTTTATAGAGGCATCCAAAATATTAGTGGAAACCTGCTAACTGGATGAAATCCAAAAGCCACACTCAGTTATCAGTGCAAAGGCACATGACCTCGCAAGAGGGTCAGCTTCAGTATGGATGGAGCACTTGCTTCCCCAGCTACTCAGGCATTGTCGCAGCCTTTCCAAACCTATTGCTGCTCAGATGCATAGGGTAGCTCCCATCCTCCCCAGTCAGCACACAGCTGGGAGCGATGGAGGTCATAGTCCAATACAGCTGGAGGGCTTCTGGGTGGGGAAGTGCCCGCTGCAGCAAGCCTCGGTCTTCTAGGATTAGGGAAAGCAGTCCTTCGATTGGAGGACGGAGAAGTACAGGAGACGCGCTGCTTGGTCTGCAGCACCACGACTGCTCGCTTGCAGAAACAGGACAGTGCAAGGGTGCCTACATGCCATGTGGGCAGCAGGTCCTGGTTCAGTTCTTGGCATCTCCTGTTCAAAGAACTGGCAGAAGTGGATGATGGAAAAGACCTTTTCTTTAGATTCTGGAGGGCCACCACCAATCAGAGTAGACCAGGGTCAGACTGACAGTGGATTGAATGTATGAGGCTTCAGCTCCTAGAAGCCCCAGCCAGTTGGGAGTTAAAACCACTGGAGATCTACTTTCTTCCCACCCCTGGAGTAGAAAATTGGGCTAGACAGAAAGCCATCCTGGTAGGAGGGGGGGTTCCTATGCATCCTCCAACTGCACTCCTCCGCACACTTAGCGGGTACCAAATTCCATGCAACTGGCTAACTCATAAATGCTTAGCCGCTGGGCTCCCACCCTGCTTTGGAATTAGGAGATGTCTGTGAGACGGAGAGCAGAGGGGAGCATAACACAACCAGTCTGCATATTTTCACTCAGCTATGTCTACCATTCTTATGCACATAAAATTAGAAAGTACATGGGTGCAATTTGGTATGCACAGAAACTGCAAAAGCAGGGCTCTCTGTTGCATAAGAAGGAGGCTCAATTTGGACTTGCACAGGGAATGTACGCCCTATCTAATTAGTGGATGCAGACCTGCCCCCACTACCCTCCCACACATGTTCACATATACACACTCGGAACACCTGACGAACCCCACTAAAGAGGCACAAGAGTAATTTCCTCTGCAAAGTACTCTGACTTTGAACCTATCAGCTTTGAAGCTGGAGAGGTAGGGTTTGGGGGGACCTGCACTTAGAGTAATACACATTAGTACCAATTCAGACTTGTGCAAATGTGCACTGTTAATTTGCAAGAGTGAATTGGCATCCGTGTACATTTGTGCATGTGAAATAAAATTCTTATACACCCCTAAAGCAAAGCCTGTTTCTGTAAATGAGTGGGTGATGGGTTGACACCTGACAATCCACAAAACACAAAAGGAACAGATTTAGCAAATTCGGTATGTCCCTCTACCGTATTCACACTCCCCTAGATGCATGCAAACATGTAACGTTGTTCTCTGGTTCAAAGCCAAGTTCCAACCCTGCTGGTTTTGCCTTGAACGGTTCAGCAGGGAAGTCTCCATTCGCTTCTTATCCTAATCCTATGCATTTTGAAAGGAGAAAGTATAGCCAACTGTTCTGTTTTAAAGGAAGGAATGTATGATATTATTCAAAATCGGAATAATCCAAATGTTATTATTAGAAAACACACCTCCTTGACTATCTAAGTGAGTTCACACTGGTTTCAAGACACACCAGCTGCAGCTTCCATCCACCCAGGGAGTCAATTGCTCTTGGGGAATTTGGTTTGGTAATTGAATTCCCTTTCTCCCTTGCCATTTAGCAGATCAGCTACTGTATTTTGAGCTGCTGTTATTTGTGGCATCTCCCAGATCCATTTTTTTTCTTCTGTATTTTGAAGTCTCTGCTAATTTGATTTCCTTGCTTCATCCTGCGCTTTGGTTGTATTTCCTGTCTTTATTAAATGGCAGCAGGGGAAGTGAATACTGACAGAGGGGCGTGTGTATTTGTGTGCATGCTTATAGCAATCATCTCCCCTGTATGAAATTGGATTCCTTCTGCATTCACGCTTATTAAATTATACACACTGGAAGAAAATACATTAGTCTGCAAAAATAGATAATCCCTGGAGGTTACTTTAACACCTATCTCTTGAGACACTTTTAGAAGTCTTCTGTGAGGAACACGGTAAACTGACCCAACACACACACACACACACGAGTTGTTGGTTGCAGGAGTTAGTTGCATACCACTCTTGACGACATTCTTCTGTTCATTTCATGCAAGATGAAGCTGTATTTCCTCCTGCTGAGCTAGAGTAGAACATCATGTCTGTACTGATTCCTGACTGACGCATTGTTTGCTATCCCAAATGGAATACAGAGCTCAACATGAGATGGAAAAGGGCATGATTGCTCCCTCCAGTTTGTGGTTTGCCTTTTTCTTAGAGAGATTTCACATATCTTTGTGTAAAGAAAACTATACAAAGGCTCCAAATTCTGCTCTAGAGCAAAACTTTCATTAAGACCAACCAAACTACTTGGGCTGGTGCTAATAAAGGTATTGCCATATTGTGGGTTTTGTTTCTGGCTGGAGATTGTCATGATTGCCTTTGCTATCAGTGCATAAAAAAAAGCCCTCTTTCTGGGCAAAGAATGCACAGGTGTTCATTTTCCCATGGTTACACAAGTGGAGAAGTGGTTTCGCCACCCCTTCCATGGCATCAAAATAAGAAATGCTTGTCCTTCACAAAATAATGGTACAACTGGGTTTTTCTACACTGAGCTTATCTCTGTGTTGGGATTGGAAAGTCATATGTAAACCATCCTTTCTTTACAATATCCCAGTTTTAGGAAGAATTTTGTGATCACAGGTGGTATAATGGATTAGAAGAAATGGAAAGGAAGGGCTAACCAAACTCACAAGATGTCGTTACAGGACAAGACTTCAACAGCTTCTATGCAGCTGGTGGGAGTGTTTTGCGGTAGGGATGGATGAACCTGTAACTTCATATGTCTCTCAAATTTAGTTTTTCAAACAAACAAACCAACAAACAAACTGAAGTCCTTTCCATCCTCTGCAGGAAGAAATTTGCATTGGGGCTGTGGGGAAAGTTTCTTAAAGAACAAACTAAAATGAAATTCTTACCCATTGGCCTCAGCCAAATTCAAGAGGGGCAGCCCTTTCTAGCAAGTTGTTCCCACCTGCCAGAGAGCTGTTCAAAATGAGCACACTGATACCAAGAGAGGAGGGTGGGTGGCAAAATTCAGCACCAGAAAGAAGATTGATTACACATGGATTCAAATTAAGACTTTTACAAATGAAGCATTCACAGTCCTGGACCTGGCTGGATGAATCTGTCAGTTTCTGTTTCTCCTACATTCACTTTTTAACACATCAGGCTCTTTCCATCCCATTTATGAAAAAATATATGGATTTTGGTTAGTTCTTAACATGATAAAAAAACCCCCCTAACTCAATGAAATTCTCCCTGGTCCATATATGAGGACACAGATTGCAAAAAAAAAAAAAAAAATTGCTCTGGTTTTTGTGTTCATTCAGATTGATATATACTGGCAGTAAATATCTGCTACTGACACAACCTAGCTTTGGCTGAACTAACATGAACGAGATTCATCAACTATGGTAGAGATTTAATCAGAGTCATCCTGCACCTCTGGGTAACTTGGAAAAATTGCTCGGCTTTCATGAAAATTACAGAAATAGCAGGCTTCAGTGTCTTAGTTGGCTGCAAGTCATGTAATTATTACAGGACACACAATTTGCAGTGCGATCCTAGAAGTTCCCAGTGAGTTTGTTGAGGTTCAGTCCCAGGTGAGTTGCAAACAGCCCCTGGTGTTTCTGACTACTGGCTATGCAAACTGGGGTTGATGGGAACTGAAGTCCAAAATGTTCAGGGGACACTGGGTTGGGGAAGATAGTCGTACAGGAGTGTCTATGCGAAAGTACCGTTCTTCAGACTGTTTGGTTGAGGTGCTTACCTAATTTATTCCTTCAACATCGGCAGAGAAGGGTAAGAGTTAACCACAGCTACGGGTTGGGTTGCTATGCATTCAGTAAACTTCTGCCTGCTCCTAAACTTGCTAGCTGCTTGGCACAGTCTCTAACAGCAAGTTACAAATAGGGCTTCTTATATTCTGGTGCCAAGATCAATCATTTTGCAACGGGCTCCGCTAGTGCTGCCAGCAGCCATCAAAATGCCATTGGGAACTTTGTGCCCTCTCTTTGCTGACTCAGCTTGCAATCACTCGGTCAAGGGACTCTCTGTTGTCCTTAGAGCCACTAGGGGACCAGTAGCTCCTCTAATTGCCCTTTATGCTGCCCTTGTGCGGCAGCTAATCCCTTCTGTCCACTAGAGGTCAGCATTGTGCTAACAGTCAAGCAGTGGGCATAGATTAGTTGGCACTCCCGGCACAATTTGTCATCAGTTTCTGGACATTTTATCACTGGGGGAACATGCAGAACTAATCAGGGGTCTCATGGGCTCCTCCAGTCAATTGGAAACACTGTTCACAAGTAATGTCTTATGGATCAGCCCGACATCTATACCAAATCATGGAGGTGGATATCAAGATGGCTGAGTGTCCACTTCAGGAAACCTTTCTTTCTACTTTGTGTCAACTTCTCTTTCTAGATGCTTTAAATGTAACACATTGAATAACACAACACAATACAATAATATACAATATATATGCATAATTTTGTGTTTATGTAGATTATTAGATTTCCTAATAATTTACTGGTTTATGGATTCTTCTGCACTGTTTTTTTCTACAGCTTTAGTCTCATCAAGACTTCACAGCATATTTTGACAGATGAAGAATTCCCTGTTTGCTGCTATTTTTTAATGTTTTAACAATTACATTTTTACTTATTTATTTAATCATTGAGAAAATGCATAATCTACTTTCCAAATTCTCAAAGCTAAAGTTGTTTTTTAAAAAAAGCTGTGAAAACAAGAAAACTAAAGCGATAACAATTAAAACATTGATATAATTATTGTTTCAGGAACAGAGAGAGAAATCCAGTAGGAAAATTGATAATGACAAAACAAAAATTAAGCATACTTGGAGGGCTTTCTCCGGGGCAGAAATAATGCACATAGAATGAGCTTTGTATTGGGATACTGGAATGGTAGTCCCCCACCCATCCCCAGAAGGAAAAGTCATTGTTCTGGGGCCTGGGGAGCACCTGGCTGCATCCCCTTGTGCCAGGTAAGTCACTGGGCCCTTGGAAGGGAGGAGGGGGCACTTGCAGGGTGGAGGAAAACAGAGCATCTGCACAGAGATGCTCACTGTTGCGAGTGCCCCTAGCAAAATGGCCTCAGTGGGTTCCCATAAATCCTTTTCTGCCAGTGGAAAAAAATTATGTTGAATAAGAATGTCCAGCATACAGTAGTGGCAGAGAATGAAAAACCTCCTTGCTGCTGTCACTGCCACCATAGAACTGGTTTGACACCCCTATCCTTTGGTGGATTTTGGGTGCTTGGAATGCAGGAATTGTAGAAGAAAGGAAGGTTCTGGCAGTGGGGGGATCCGTGCAGTGGCAGGAACAGCAAGGAAGATCTAGACAAGTTTCTACTCCAACTGGGGAAATTCTTGAGCTGGAATATTGCAAATGAGGACTGCAGAAAGGATATGGGTAGTGGGGAGTAGGCGGTACAGTGAGCTGAATAGGAGGGAAAACATTTGGGGGCACCAATGCGGAAGGTCCCAAGTGGAGTCACTGTAAGGAGACATAACCAAGGAAAGATGCCCCTAGTTAGGGCTTTGAGCTAGGAGCTTTAGGTTTTGGAATACGCAGATGTTCCTCAAGGCAAGCTCACTCCTTCAGGTGCTGTGTTCTTCAGATTCTAAAACTTGCCTCCTGGCTTGGCTGTTTAGAATGGAAACACTTCCCGAATGGTAAGGAAGGGCTGACAAGCAAATATGCCTGGGATAGCTCCCTCTGACCAAATCAGCCTGGATAAAAGGTGGGGAAAGGAGCAGAGGGAAACTGGCAGTGTTGCTGGGAAAGCAAAAGTCAAAGAGGATACGGCAAGCAAATGGAAATCCCTGGAGAGAAATGAGTAAGCAGGGAGAGGAACAGTCGCTCTCCTTTGTCTGCTGAGCCTGGTTTGAAGCAGTGGAGATCACTGGGTATCTCTTTGGTGGCAGGAAGATCAGGAGAAGGAAGAGGAAGAAGGAGGCACATCAGAAGCTGCTTGACCCTAGGTCACACCATATGTCCATCTAGCCCAGTCTTGTCCATACTGATTGGCAATGGCTTCCTCGGGTTTCAAGCAGAATTTTTTGCTGGACTTACTCGGAGATGCTGACAATGGGAACTAGCACATTCTGCTGCAACTCTGGTGCTCGATCGGCGACCTATTCCATGACATTTTCTTTGTGCAGGAAAGAGAGACTTCTTTAGCAACTGGGGCAATGCAAACAAAAATAAAATCCTGTCTCCCATGGCTCATCGAAACTAAGCTGGGGCTGCTGAAAGGTTTAAAATGTATCTGTTTGGCTGGTGATCTTTCTTGTTCCTGGCTTAAGCAAGGAAGTAGGAAAGCATACTTTCGAAAGTATTCTGTGTCCGGTACCTGAGACATAATCTACAATTTTGCAAGCAATATCCCCAAACAAGGATGCAAGTCAAGAATCAAGTTTGGACAGAATGGCATACCAGAGAGTGAGGGTCTTATGCTGTGCGGGCACTTTTTACCTTGAATGTGTCCTGCCTGAATTCCAGTAACAACAGAAGCTTCTCCTTTGTACTTTTCAGCCCAGCATGAGGCTGTTTTCTCCAGTACAGGTTACAATTCCCCAAACAGCAGAAAATAGGGATACCTTGTAGTACATTTAACCTATTGCACACTTTTATGCCATTTCTGGTGAGGTGACGTACACTTCACATGCTTTCATGCCAGCACAATCCAAGCGAACACGCCGAATTTCAAAACCAGCAGGGCTGCCAATGTGCTGGCTCTACCAGTGCCGCTGTACATTAGCACTACAGGAAGCATTTCCTCTTTGTCGTTTGGTACTTCCTGTTGGCACTCTGATTTGACATTGCAATCATTCTTGTGAATAGATTTGGAAAGTACACTTTTGTCTGCCAGCTCAAGAAACCATGGTGAAATCTTACCATTGTGAGTCTGTTGTGCCATCCACTCCTGGTTCCAGAGTTCCTCCATAGTAGGATTAACTTCCCAAAACCACAAAGAAAATTGGTGCTTTGTTCTAAGGTTTCCACATTTCACCACAGTTTCTGCAGTCATCCAGACCCAAAGTTGCCATTTTATCATTACTGGTACAGAAATACCATGGAGTGCCCTGGCAAGAGTGGCCGTGGAAGTGGCTGTTTCTAGCCTTTGATCTTTACTGCCTTCACATCCCTAGCAATGAACACATCAATTATTCCAATTGGCCAAGTGATGTGTCCATCTTTCTGTTTACTTTGGGAGATGGAGAGACAGAATGAAAATATACAGATGGGGAAAGGGGGAATTGCCACAAAACTGTTTATTTTCATTTAATTAAAATCTCTGTGTGGGGCTGGAGCAGCAGGGAAGCACCACAAACATGCTTGGGAAGAAGAAGGGGAACCTACCTCATGGCTGCGGTGGGCCAATCAGAAGGAAGCTGCTGTATAGGACACGGGTGGAGATTTCACCCCCAGGGCTGCCAGGATGCATGGCAAGGCTGGGATGGTGGAGCAGGGGGCATGGAAATCGTGCTGCCCAGGAAACCCCGTGATTGTCTGACTGGTACAGTTGGGCAAAGGTCCATGCACTGTGGAAGCAGCACAGGGTTGCTTCCCATGTTGTATGAACCCAACCTTTGAATTATTCACTCTTTCCCGGCTGCTCCTTGCAGCCATAGGAGTTCTGCTGTGGACAAAATGCTCACCTGTTCTTCCCTCAGTCACTGCAACAGGGACACAAATTGGAGTATCCACTGGAGCACCTACGTCGCTGCCCATCCATCAGAATTAATTGGGAAAGCAACTTGGCTGTACATCCATGAGTGTTTGGGTGCGTACATTAGGCTCAGCATCAATGGGGTGGTGGGACGAGTTTATTTCTGTGTTTAGGTTAATTAAAATAATTTATAGTTTGGTTTTTAAGATCGTAATGTTGACATAGGCCAATACAAATTTCAATTTCACCCCTTGTACTATTTTCAGCCCTTATTGCTTTGTTGAGTCATTGGCAGGATCTCTCTGGGAACAAAAATAAAGTTTTAGCTGCCCATACGCTCAGAAACAGTTGCTCTAGTCATTTTCTCTGCAGCATCTGGTGCTGCCTATTGCTGAAAGCAGCGTCCTGAACTTGGCAGACCATTGGTTTGGCTCAGTGTGGCAGCTAATTTACTGTGGATGAATTAACCATTAGTTAATCGTCAGCCTAAAAGCCAAACCCTTTCCTGTTATATTACATTAGGGAGACTAGCTTAGTGGTGAAGCACATGCTGCCAGTGCAGTTTCTGCTGTTCTCATCTCCAGTTAAAAATGATCAGGTGATGGGAAAGGACGCTTGTCCAGCCCAGAACTCAGACAACACCTGCTTGCCGTAGAAGTGAGACTGGGAGAGATGGACAAATGCTGCGCTATGCTGCTATGAACACGCAGAACACTCTTTTCAATAAGCAGCCATTTCAGGCAGCTGGTTAAAAACTAAATTAAAACTAAATTAATCTAGTCCTACATGGCAGTTAATGAAAGATATGGGCTAAAAGATCGAATTGTGAACCAGAATGTCCCAGTTTCCAATCTCATCACTATCAAGAACTCACTAGGCAAACTGCTATCTTTCAGCCTTCACATTCCCTTCTCCGATAAGGGGATAAAAAAATGATATCGACCTACCTGACTGGCTTGCCGAAAGCCGTTATTTGAGGCAGAACATTTAGACTCTCTGTGGACTGAGTCATTTATTCATAAGAGTCTTTCCATATCCCAGGCTTTGTGTTTTTGCCCAAATTAGGGTTAAGTGGAGATCAACCTCCCTTATCTTGACCATCTTTTATATAGCTCTTTTTAGCTTTAATTCCAGAGCTCCAGGGATGCAATCACTGTGAACAAACACATCCCCAGCCCATCACTCACCTCTGGCATGAGTTCACTCACCATCCCAGGCAAGACAAGGCTTCATATTTCAGTATCCAACCTGTACTTCAGGGATGAGGATGAGGATGATGACCACCACCACCACTGACCTTACAGCATTGTTCAATGGCATGGGGACACTGAACTTCTTTCAGTGCAGCAGCCACATCCTATTTTGAAGATGGTTGGTGGGGAGGGGGGCATTCCAGTGATGGATGGGAGCAAAGGTTAAAGAAACAGGGCCAAAGTGCCAGAACATTTTGGCTTTAGAGCGTTATGGCTAGTAGCTAGCCCTCAGTGGGGTAAAGATTGTACAGAAGCCAGGAGAAAGAGCAAATTATTGGGGGGAAGAGAGGGAAGGGGATAGTGCCGGGGGGAGGGGGGTGGCAGTCTGGGAAGCCCCGAAGGGCTGGATTGAGATCCAACGAGGGACAGACCCCAGAGGAGCAGATTGGCGCTCCAGATTGGGTCCAGATTGGGAACCAAGCCCTGGAGGACCAGATTGGGATCCAAGGAGAGAACAGACTTAACCTCAAGGCCTGAAGCTCTGCACTCGTGTTGTAAAGTGGCTGCAAAATGGGCAAATGGCATCTTAGGCTGTATTAACAGAAGTCTCTCCTCCAAATCCTGTGAAGGGCTAGTTCTCCTTTACTCGGCACTGGCTAGGCCTCATCTGGAGCCCTGTGTCCAGTTCTGGGCACCACAGTTTAAGAAAGATGCAGACGAGCTGGGAAGGGTTCAGAGGAGGGCAGCAAGGATGATCCAGGGACTGGAGGCAAAGCCCTGTGAGGAGAGATGGAAAGCACAGGGCATGTTTAGCCTTGAGAAGAGAAGTCTGAGGGGAGAGGTGATAGCACACTACGAGCCCTTGAAAGGCTGTCACAAAGAGGAAGGACAGGTTCCCTTCTCAATCATCCCAGAGCGCAGGACATGGAATAATGAGCTCAAGTTACAAGAAGCCATTTTCCAGCTGGAGAACAGGAAACATTTCTTGACTGTTAGAGCAGTACGGCAATGGAAACAATTGTCCCTTGAGGCTGTGGGCTCTCCCATACTAGGGGCATTCAAGATGCAGCTGAACAGACATCTGAGAGGGATGGTTGAACTTGGTGTCCTGCAGTGAGCAGGGGTTGGACTCTCCTATTCTACGAGAGTGGTAATGCATATGAAACATTTTGCAGGCTCAGAAGCTTTATAGAGATGCTACATATGATGATGATGAAGGTTTTAAAGGAGTAGAAAATAAGTTTCTCTTTTTTGATTACCTTTCAAAAGCCTGGTTTGCAGCTGAGAGATGATGAAAACAATTCAATTAGAAATAACCCCACGCACTCGCATGTCAGAGTTTAGGAGGGTGACAACAAACTGCAGAGTACATGGTGAGCTGGAAGGGCACATTTTGCTTTGTTATGTGGGCAGGCAGAAGATTTGGGAGGCCTGTAGCTATGCATTTGCTTGCTTTTCAAGTGCTCCGATAAGTGTTAGGAGGAGGAGCTGCAGTGTGGTCACCTAGCAACCTTCCTTGGTTTTCCAAACAGGTGCTTCAAGGGTGCTTGAAGTGTAATATAATTGATGAGGGGCGGCTGGGAAACAGGAGCTGAAATAGCAGCACAGCAGCCCACCAAACATTATCCATTTTCAGCTGAAGGGGGTAGAAGAGATGCCTCTTGGAATGATGGCATCGCTCCCTCCTTTTCTGCAAGAGATGGAGGGGATTCCTCTGGGCGGCAGATCAGCCTTAGAACAAGCCCTGGTCAGGGAGGAGGATAGCGCAGCCCAGCACAGACTATGGGAAGGGAAGTGACGCTCCCCTAGGAGACAAGCTCTTCCCCAGTCTGGAAGGGACCTCACTCATGGAAGCTGTGGGCCTCTGCGATCCAGATCCCGGGAATGGATGTGCTAGAACCACCGTCAAGGCTGCTGAAGCAGAGCGGGACCTGTGCCACACCAAGGCACACACCTGACGATGCGGCACCCATTTGGTGGCATGCGTGTTCGCATCTCTCAGCTCAGCTTAAAAAGAGGTGGCGAAAATCAATGCACGGTCTAGATTGGGTTCTTCTGAGAGTCAGAAGACGCATGCACAAATGTGTGCATAATGGAGGAAGTTTTGATTGGGGTACTAATGCAGCGTGAGCAGCTCCCAGTCTTCATTGTGGGCTGGGTCTCTTAACAGCTAGTAGGCATGCACAGAATCAAGTGGCTGCATAGTCCCTGAGTGAGAAGGCATAGAACTGAATGGTGGCTTGTAAGCATAGTGAAAAATGCACAGAAAATGAGGGGAAATCAGATAGACAAGACACAGGGCAATTAGCAGGCAGTGTTCCCATTTTTCATGGATGTAGCCCAAAGGAAACACCTTGGGAAGGGGCAGTTTTGACAGAGTGCCTAGACATTAGAGGTAGGTACTAGACAGCATATCAGGAGCGGCCTGGTTGCTATGCAAGATAGCTCTCCATTGAAAGTGCTGCTCAAACCTGTCTTGAAGTTGAATTTGATGAAACACAGATTGTGGTCATAGTTCATGACAACCGCTGGGCCATTCTTGGCAGACAGAACCGACAGTGGCCATATTCCCTCACTGTGTGCATCAGAGGTACTTCTGCATGCACACCCAAACAGGACGAACACTAGGCTTGGGACAAACCTCGTTGGAATCCGTCCCCACAAGGCCTTCTGGGCTTTCTCTTGTGCTTGGCCCTGTCTTGCAAAGCAAGCCGAGCCGAGAGGAAGTCTGCAGGCACGTGTGGACCACTTCTTCGGTGGCAGGTGCAGCCACCCAAATGGCAGCTGAACTTGGCACAGGAGAGGGGCTCTGCTAGCAGTCGCTCGGGACTCCTCTCCTGGTGAGCCCCTTACGACCAGCCTTCTTCGGTGGCAGGTGCAGCCACCCAGACCTGGTGAGCCCCTCACTTCACACATTGGCTTTCATGGCCCTGTGAGGCAGTTCTTCATGCGGGAAGGCCTCCAGGCCTGACAGCTCTGCTAGGGCTCCCCGATGTCACCTGCTCCTACAAAAAGGTAACCAACAAGCTTCAGTGGGTCTGATCGACTGAGATGTTGCAGTTTTCCCATGTCTTTGGTGGCAGCTTTTTCTGAGGAACTGTGCCCAGTGGTGAGAACGTTTGTGCATGAGGGGCAGTGCTTCTGGTTCTCTGCTTGGCTGCAGCCATTGACAAGGCATCAGTTCTCAGAAGGCTCCCTGGGCACTGGACCTCAATGGGTTCCAATGTTTGCATGCGCCTTGCACACAGAAGATGCCATGGACGGCCACTGTGGCAGGATCTGATGCTGCTGCTATCCATGAGTTAGTTTTTGCAGGTTTTTTCCAGACATATATCTGGAAATGAGGCAGATGGTTCTGTCATTCTGTTATGTTAACAGTGTTTGGTTCTCTTGACAGATGGTGAAGGAGAGCAGTGCCAAGAAAAGTCCTCATTCTTGGGGAAGAGCAATGTGGAGGCAGCCACAGAGTGACTTGCCTAGCTGTTGCCCTGTAGCTGGGACTCAGCCAGTATGCCACCAGCACCCGGTGGGTTGGTAGGAAGGTCATGTTATGGTGATGTCTCCCCATAATTATGTTCCTCCTTGGCTGGTTGCTCCACTCTAGATGCTGGTGTCCCAACCTGGGGTGCAGGATGTGAGGGGAATTGGCACTGGGCTCCTGAGGAAGCCCCCAGTCTTTCAGCTAAGGAGGGCTGGGTGCCTTATTTATTGATTCATTCATTCATTGTATTTCTATACCACCCTATCGCCCAGAGGCCTCTCAGGGTGGTGTACAATTTCAAACATATACATAACAATAAAAATTCAGCAATAAAACCACTAGATTCAGTACTAAAACCCAACAATAACTAACTACAACAGTCCGTAAATCAACCCTGGACACAGCAGCAATGATAAAACAAGTCTAAAATCATTTATATAAAATATTAATACATTTAGTTTTTAAAATGTCTGGCAAATAAAAAGGTTTTCACCTGGCACCTAAAAGAAAACAAAGAAGGTGCTTGGTGGACTTTCCTCGGGTGCATGGAGGAGAAAGAGGCAGTTGGCCTGCAGGACCTGATGTGCTCCTACAGAGGCTGTGGAAGAGTAGCAGAGACCCCGCAGAGTAGATGGGGCTACAGTGAAGTGAAAAAGGATTCTCATTTGGCACACTAGGACAAGCCGGGAGGAGTCCTTCTGTGTGCCCAAATCCTTCCATCATCCCCTGTCTGCTGCAAGGCATGGCATCTTTCCTGCATGTAGGGCTGTGGGATTTCAGTCTGGGTGAGGCAGGGAAAGAGACCAAAGGTTGCCTACTTTGGCAGGAAAGTGTGCAAATAGTCAGGAAATAAGTCCCAGTGTGCACTCCCAGGGACCATGATGGTGGCTGGCAAGTCCAGAGGCCTGGCGCACGAGGGTTGGAGGCCCATGACCCAAGTTGCCATTTGTCTTTGGCACCAAACTGTCTCTGGTCCCCAGAGTGGTGCACATGGAGTAGGGGTGACACGGGGAGGCACCCCCGACACTCAGGTGCATCCTAGGAAAGAGGATGGGAATTTAGCCCCCCCTCCAGCTGGGACTGCAGGTGGCATAGTGGTTTAAACTGCTGAGCTGCTGGGCTGGTTGATCGAAAGGTCAACAGTTCAAAACTGCAGGCAGGGTGAGCTCCCGTGCTTCGTCCCAGCTCCTGCCAGCCTTGCAGTTCGAAAGCATATAAAAAATGCAAGTAGATAAATAGGTACCACTTTGGTGGGCAGGTAACAGCATTCTGTGCACCTTGGTGTTTAGTCATGCCGGCCACATGACCACGGAGACTGTCTGCAGACAAATGCTGGCTCCCTCGGCTAGGAAGCGGGGATGAGCACCGCCCCCTAGTGTCAGGCATGACTGGACTTTAATGCCATGGGGAAACCTTTACTTTTACCTTTACCACCCCCAGCCACCCAATGACCAGGTTAATTGTCTCCAGAGAAAATAGAGAGAATTTCCCACATGGTACACTTGCAGATCCCGGGTGGTTACTTCCTTATGATGAATAATAATAAAAAATAACTCTAGTTCTATTCAAGGTTTGGTGTCTGTGTCTTCTTTCATGCCTTCCCCCCATAAAAATGCATATATTAAGGGAATGTGCGAACAAAATGCATATGTTTTTGAATTAATGTAAGTGAGGTTTATTATGCAAACTGCTTGCAAAAATGTGTATTATTAGGGAAAGCTGCATACCAAGCTACATGTATTGGGAGAAATGTACACCAAAATGCATCTGTCTTTTCAAGCTACTAAAATGAAAATGAAGTCCAGAATGGACCCAATACTCAGAGAAATTGACATCGACAGATTAACCCACCCCGTTTGTAAGAGGTGTGTGTTTAGTTTTGGTGGGGAGATGCTTTCTGAACCTCATCAGTGACACATAGGTGCTCATGTGGATTTGCGTGAGCTCCTTTTCTATACCTCTTAGGTGTCATGGCACAAAGACAAACCAAGCACAGTGGGTGGAAAGATTATGCTTTCTGGCAGCTTTTAATTAACATAATTCTATTAAAATCCTGCCTGGTGCTCTGTTCCTTTATTTCCCTTGTTGTTTTTACTTTTTGATCATTCCCCGTACCACTTTGAAATGGAGATAAACCAAGATGGCCCCAGGGTCCCCTTTGAAACGCGACAGCGACACCACTTGCAATAAACCACGCTCCTGACACACCAAGACTGTTAAATCAAACTGGTTTGAGGCTTTAAAGACAACTTTGTTTCATGGTGTGTTTATTTAAAAATAACTTCTAAAAGTCTATTGTTGGTAACATCACAAAACAAACATACTTAAAATGACAGATTTCTCCCTCCTCCTGCCCCATCCTTCACGCTTGGTCTAAATTCGCTCTTTTATTTCTTGTGTTCTATTATTTGTCTTGACTTAGAGGAGACAGCAAAGCCCAGATTGAACAAGCAGAAGGACAGGAGAAATGGACAAATGGTTTATTTTCGGAACAGGAAGTATGACCAATGGGGATGCTTGTATGGGCGGAAGTGGAAGGGAAGCCTGCTGCAGGCAGGAGCATCATGTGTGAGCAGGTGTGCTGCAACCGTTCAGCAGGAGGAATGGGTATGGAGTGGCTTTGTGATGAAACGTCATGGAACGGAACACAATTATGGAGAAAAAGGGGGATGCTGTAAACTGGAAGAGCCAAAGCCGAATTGAGTGTTAAGGGAACGGGCTTTCTTGTGTCACACAGCCTGATGCTAACTCCCCAGAATGAGCTCTGCCAGTTGCAAGGGGATTCACTTCTGCTGACAGTTTTCACTCAAGCCACTGATGATGCTGAAGCTGAGTGCTGACATGTTCCTCAAGCTAATTGACTCTATTTAGGCAGGAATAGGAAAGCATCCCACACAAATCAGAGCTGATGTATATGACATCCCAGCATACAGCTGATGCGCTCTGCCACCAGTTAGGGAACACAGACAGGATGCTACTGAGTGTTGTCTGCTGGGGAGCAACAGCAGGAGAGTTCCTGGACCGTTGCCTTGAAGCTCTGCCTCTGTGCTTCCTGGAGGCAGCTGGCCGGCCATGGCGAGAATCACGGCACTGGACAGAATGGGGTCCTTTGATCGCAGGAGCCGGGCTCCTCGTGTGCTTCTGTGGTCATGCATTACAATATGCTCATATACCCAATCTTCTCAGGTGAGCCATAGAGAGCGACCATAGCACAGTGACAGAACTCCCGGTTTGCAAGCAGGGAGCCTCAGGTTTCACCTGCAATGTCTCCAGGTAGGGCTAGGAAAGGATCCTGCCTGAAACCCTGGAAAACCATGGCTAGCCAATGTTGACATAGATGTCCCAATGGTCTCCCTCCATGCAAGGCAGCTTCCAATCTTCCTATGAGCCACATGACACTGGAGGAAGGGAGCCATGCCAGATCAGAGCAAGGTCCGTCTTCTTTAGCATTGAGGGGGGCAACTTCTTGCTCAGAGGAGGCCGGGCAGGAGTATGGCTGCATCCTCCTGCCATATCCCCAGCAATTAGTGCATGTAGACAAGCTCTTCCAATACTGGAGAGAGCGGACAGCCCTCAGGGCTAGCAGCCACTGAGAACCAAATCTTCCACAAATGTGTCCAAGACCCTCATAAAACCATCCGGATTGGTGGGTATCACTATATTTTGTGGAAGTGAATACCATGTGCTGTGAAGAAGAACTTTCCCTGTTTCTAATCTCCCACCAATTAACTGAGTGGGATAACCCTGGATTCTAGTATTACAAGAGAGGCAGAAAAGTGTCTCTCTATCCATTTTTCTCCATAATTTCATACAACTCTATCAAGTCTCTCGTTACCTATATTTTTTCTAAGCTAAAAATCACAGGGGTTGCAACCTTTCCTCATAATGGAGTCACTGGATTATTTTAGCTGCCCTTTTCTGCCCTTTTTCACACTCCACAATATCCTTTTGAAGTGCCGTGACCAGAACTGTACACAGTACTCCACATATGGCTGTGCTGCAAATTTGTGTAAGGGGAGATCCTGGCAGTTTTATTGCAAATTACTTCTCTAATCATGCCTAACATGAAATTTGCCATTTTCACAGCAACCACACTCTGGGTTGTCATGCCATTGAGCTATCCACCAGAACCCCAAGATCTTAATTAGTCAGTCACTACTAGCTAAAATCCCATTAGTTTATACATGAACTTGGGATTCTGCCCCCCCCTCCACTGTGTGCATCACTTTACACTCATTACATTGAACTGCAATTTGTAATTTGTCCTAATTTGCAGAGATCCTTTTGCAGTGCCTCTCAATCCCATTTTGTTTTAACTAACCTAAATAATTTGATATTGTCAGTCATTTCACTGTTGGCTCCTGATTCCAGCTAACTTACAAATAAGGTAAAAAGCATTGATCCCAATACAGATCCCTGTGGGATGCCACGGTTTGCATTCCTCCATTGGAAAAATTCAATATTTATTCTTACTCTCTGCTTTCCGTTCTATAACTAGTCACTGATCCACAATTGTCCTCTCCTCTCGTTCCGGGAATGCTAAATTTGCTCAGGAGTATTTTGTGAGATCACAATGTTTGCCCCATGAACTGGAAACATTGTAAGGTACTGTCTTTCTAATCATAGAAAAGAAGCTGTGATCTCATGCAGATCCCTTCCACCAACGTTGCTGCTTATGTGAGGAGATCACTAACTCCTGATTACAGATACACACTATTATTCTTGTAAAGGGAAGATATTAAAGAGGCTCCAACATAAATGCAAACTGACACATTTTATAGGGGATATCCCAAAGTGGGGTGTACATTTTAATGTGGGAATCTGTTCAGTCTTTCTAATTTCAGAGGGAAAACATGAACATGACCCAAAGTGAAGCACCTTGATTCCTATGAGAGAGGTAAATAAATAGCACAGGGGAAACCTGATTTGGGTCTCTTGTTCTCCTGTCTACCACTTTAAGCACAGAAAGGCTCTCCACATATAGGGCCTTGCTCTGCCTCCCCCTTAGCATGTTTCATCTGTTCTTGCCAGAGAAACATTTGAGATTTTGATGTTTTGATTTCAGCCAGTTTGAACCTACTTTTTAAAAAAGAAAGGAAATCAGATAGCGCTATTTCATTTCTGTTTCAGCATCCATCGTACTTCCTAATTTCTTTGTAATGGTAAACTTGAACGAGGAGACAGAATGTGAGTAGACAAAAGGGATTAATATAGCAGTGCCAGTTCTCAGACTTGAAAATAGCCCCATTTGTAAGACAAAGTGTAAGATAAGATGGGGCAAATTTCAATAAAACATTCACTTGAAGTTATCAGATGCACAATGGAAGGCTTAATACAACAGATCATTCTCAGAAATAAAATGGGGAGCTTTGAATAACATTCAGTGGTGCTTGTGTGCTGGGCTAATTATGTTGTGCTAGTGTAAACTAGCACTTGTACTAATCCCAAGGGGAGAAGTTGGTTGTTTGCTATCAAAATTCAGTGGTGCCACAGCAAAAAAGGGGACAATATTTCCTCAAGACTGAAAAGGGAAACTTCCCCTTTTTTGCCACTGAATAGTTCCCATTGTGCTGCACAACCATTGATTTACAAGGCTAGTGCTAGCACACCATTCACTAAGATCACAACACTAGATAGACCCCGCAAAATGTGCAAGAACTGCTCATCAGTATCTGTCAGAGGTGCTTATCTCAGATTTCAGCAAATCCCACTGCAATAATGAATTGCATTACCTTGGAATATTCTTTAAGAAGAAGCATATTGGCCTCTTTCAGACACTCAGAGAGATGCATCCGAGTGTGCTGAGAGAGCCTCTCTGTGCATTATAGGCATGTGTCTGTGTAGGCCAAAAGCAGGGCCAGCATCAAGAGCTGGCATAATGGGGCACTGCCCAGGGCCCTCACGCCAGGAGTGGCCCAGGACAAGAGCGGCTGTTTCTTCTCTCCCTTGTAACCTGCTTGTTTACTTGACTCTGTAGCCTGGACCAGTGTTTTTCAACCACCAGTCTGTGGACTGGCACAGGTCTGCCGGCATTTCCTGCTGGTCCGTGTCCCGTGTGCTCAACAGCTGCATCCCACCGGCCACGGAGCAGCGTGGGGCAAGCTGTGCTCTCCCTGCAGATTCCTCACCTCTTCCTCCACCAAGGGGGCCAGGGAGCCAGCCTGGAGGCATGGCATGCTGTTTCACCCTCTGGGCAGGGCCATGAAGACTGCACCTTTCTCTGCTGTGTTTTCTGCTGAGGCAGGGTTGAGCTGAGTGCGTTTTCTCAGCCAACCTGTGCTGGTGTGTATGGGGGTTGGAGTGGGGAGGGGTCATTGCATTTCATTATTTACCATTATGAATATCATTGCATTAGCTTTGTTTGATTTTGTATTGCTCTGCAGTTAATATTGTATTTGAATTTGTATTTGCTATGACTGTAGCATTGCATTTATATTGATTTAGTATTTTGCTATTGTACATTTTTGATCAAGTATTCCTGAGAAGAAGCAACAGCAGATTTCGCACTAGCCTTATTTGAATTACATATTGCTCTCCAAAAATTTCAGTTTTATTTGATTACATTTAATTTCAATATTTTATTCTTTTATTAGCATTTTGTACTGCTTGGTTTCTGGTTATTTTAGAGAACTTTCTTCTCTTTTTTGGTATTATATTTAACAACTAATACACAAAACACTGTATTATGTATATAATGCTTTTTATTTCTGCCTCAGCGGTCCCTGAAATAATTCTCCTATTTTTGCGAGTCCCCAGCTGTAAATAGGTTGAAAACCACTGGCCTAGCCTATGGTGGTGAGGAGGAGGAGGCGCAGAAGGTGCCACTCCCTTCCAGCTGTCAGACACTAAGGCAGTTCTCCTCATCTAGAAGGAGAGAAGAGCAGCAGTCTTGGCCCAGTTTCCTGTTTCCTTGTTCTTCTGAGCATTGAGATCCTGCTCACATCTGCAGAGGGAAGTCTCAGGTGTCCTTGCAACCAAAGGCAGAGACAAATTTAATATTGCAGCTTGGCTGGAGCAAATATCTGCTGGCCAGCTTTTACTTGCTAACATCACTCAGCCAGAAGCCTCTGGGAAGTCTTCCCTGTAGTTTTTCGCAATATCTGGTATGCAGAGATCAAGAGCATATGGAGATACTTCAGAGTAGCTCTCCCCATCCAGGTGTTCTCCAGATGTAATGGAGTGTAGCTTCCATCATTCCTGGTTGCGAATAATGGGAGTTGCAGTCCGACACATCTGAAGGGCATCAGGCTCGGAAAGGCTGACATACAGCCATGAAGGCCAGTTGCTATGGCTAGACCTGCCCTCCCTAGGCACTTGTTCAATCTCCTCGCAAAGCCACCTAGGCCCAGGACCATTGTGACAATCCTTGGGTGAATTGTGTGTTCCATGAAGAAGTTGTGGCCTTTTCTACATTGACTGTCAAACCTTTTTATTGGGTGATCGCAAGTTCCGCTATTGTGAGAGATGAAGAAAAATGGTCTTTCCATCCTCTTTCTAATAGTTGGAGTGTGTATATGGTGGGCTATTTTGGGCATAATTAAATGTTCTGCCCTGTGTGGTTGTACAAAATGTTTTACAACTGTTTATACAAGGGTGGGGGATGTGTGACTGATGGTCCAGAAAATTAACTAATTGTAAAATTGGTCCTGCCCTGTAATATGTTAAGTACTTTATGTAATCTGGGTGTTACAGCTGTCACAACTCCAACCTGGAGCAATGGCCAGGACTCAGACATAGAGGGGAAGAACGGGCTGAATCAGGAAGACCAGTGGGGCCAGCTTTGGGGGTACCATACAGAACCTGAGTTGGATCCTGTTGGCCAGGATCTCTAAACTAGAGTCCCCCAGACTGGGACATGTGGAGGCAGTGTCTTTGAGCTGGGTTTTCTTGAAGAACTGTGCCTCTGCATGGCCAGGCCCTCATGCTTCCCATTTCCTGCTCATCAGGCAAAGCAAGGGCTTGAGTGAGGAGCAGGAGAAGTTTAGGCTCCAAGCCAGCGAATTATCCCCTTCAGACTGTTTGCCATTGAGAAAGGGAGCGGGGCTGGGGATGGTAGCTTGGCCCAATGAGGTAGAAGCAACGCTTCAGCTGATCAAGAGAGCTCCGTGGCTGCTTGGAGCTCTCCAGGGTCCTGAAACTCCAGCCTGATTCTACCTGAAACTCGCAAGCTCCCAGACTGGCTACGCCAATCCCAGGATCCACCAACTGTATTCTGCGTGCCCCTGCTTGCTTCGGGACAGGGCAGCAGCCAACAGGGAAGGCTGCTGACTCCCGTGTCGGTGGGGTTCTTCATACATTGCAGCTTTTATTTTCAGCCTGATAAGAACTGCCCTTGTTGCTCCATGGCAGCGGACCTGTTTTGGAGGAGGAGTTCAGCACCGTGGTTAGATCCCACCCAGCACAAAAGAAAGGCTGCACGGAATGAGGCACTCCTCCAGCCCCTCTCCTTCACAGGCTAGCCAAGCCCTTTATGCAGCAGTGGGACCGGCACACGTGGCCCTCCTCCCCGTATGTGAGGCAGCTGCTCCACAGGGAAATGGGAGACGTGACTGGCATGATTCCCTCCCCTCCCAAAGCGCGTGGGAGGGAATATTGCACAGATCAGATGGGGCGGGGGCTTTGCACATGGCGCGCCAGCCTCATCTGTTACATTGCGTGAGGAGAGAAAGAGTTGTGAGCAACCGCTTTTCCAGTAAACCTAAGGAATCATCAGCACAGTGGGTGTGTGAGCCTTACCTTAATTTTCAAATAGTTGATAATTAGATGGTCTGTGTAACTGAGGCTTCAGCAGGCATCTTAGCCATATTAATTAATAGATTAGCATCATGCATGTCATCTGCATATAACAGAAGAAAGCCCTTTTTATCCAAAATAGAAATGAGAAGGGGGAGTGACTGCTACAGTTTAATAACTGCATTATTTACATAGAAATTAGAAAGGAAAAGACAGAGCCAACAGGCATCTTTGCTAAGCCCCTGCTAGGTATGAGGATACAATCTGTCAGTTGTCTATTAAGCTCCATCCTTATTCTGGCTTGTTTTATTCCGTAAAAGGCTTTAATCAAAAAGCAGTGGCCTGCAGCCAATGCTGGTTTTCTAGAATTCATACCAGAGCCTCTCTTTATAGATTGAATAATAGAACAGTGAAAGGCTGGTGAAGTGCATATAAAGATTTTTATTTTTTTTATTGTTATTTTTGATACACTGAATATTTCTTATCCAATTGTGGCAGGCTGAAAGTATGATCTATAGTAGAGTTGCCATCCTTAAATCAAAAGTGAAGAGGCGATGCAGCAAGGTACTCCCCCAGCCTCTAGCAAGTCTCTTCCTCCCATCTGGGGAAGTACTCTCATAGGACTTAAAGTCTTACTATGTATATACAATTAGAGCGTATACCTGGACATGTGTCTGCCCTGCAAGCCTTCCTACATACGAGGCTTTAGGAAGCAACTCTTGCCCTGCAATATGAATGTAAAAACAGCATTCACTGGAATGTTCACTTGCATTGCAAAAGCCACCTTCCTGCTTTTTCTTCTGTATTAGACTCTCCTGCATAAGTAGTAAAGGGTGTGGGAGAGGCTCTGCATAGGAAAATGCACTAGGGCCTAAGAAAGCAAAATCTGTCTGTGAAAAGACTGTGTATCTGCACTGCATAGGCTGCAGCTCAGTTCCAAATGTGTGAGGGGGCCACCATTGCACAACTGATATAATTGCCCAAGTGTCCAGATACGATTGCCTGCTGGGACAAGATGGATCTAACTGTTACATTTCCAGTCTGCTTTGCAACATATTCTAAGCCATAATTTAACTACTCCATGATTATGAGTTGGATGTGGCCTAACCTCTTCCCACAGTCTCAGACTTCAAAGCCTTCCTGGCTACCAGAAGACAGCCCAGGAATAGCTTCATACCGTTGAATCTCCTTTGTCATTAGAATGGAAATACAGCTTTTCTTTTCATGCATAATGTGGCTTGGGGGTTGGTACTTCAGGCTGACCCTTCAGGTCATCTTTTTCATTCTCAGTCTCTGAGGTCCAGAGCGAATCAATCCAGCCGTGGTATGGAACTCCTGTGGCATCTTTTTACACTTTTCTAGTTGGATTTATTTATTTATTTATCTAACACTTTTGTATACCGTCGCATAGCCACATGGATCTCTAGATAACTTACATGATAAAAACCAACAGCATAAAACATACTAAAATAGATACAGTTTAAGCAATTAAATCCAGAAGAGCAATAAGAAATAACATAACATAGCAGGAGCACCAAATAATAGTTTAATAACAGATTGGAAGTATCTTAAATTAAGAAAACTAAAACATACATTAAAATTAAATTTTAATAATTAAATTTCAATTAAAATAACAATTAAAATGCTCCTTGAATAAAAATGCCTTAGTCTGGCACCAAAATATGTATAAAGATGGTGCTTGATGAATATCCCTGGGAAGTTGATTCCATAGAAAGGGTGCCACAACTGAGAAGGCCCTGCCTTGGGTCGCCATCCTAGCTTCCTTTAGAGATGGCTTCCAGAGCAGGACTTTTCATGATGATCTCAGGATCCAGGTAGGCTTATATGAATATGAATGAAGGACTTGGAGGGTGGGGGAGACAGGCAAGGGGATGGTGCCTTCCCATCCCACTCAGAAAAGCATGACATGTACTTTGGGCCTACGCTCCTTTCAGACTTAAAAAAATGCATGCTTACATTCCTCGGTGCTGACGAAGGTGTTGCAGCCCAAAAACATTCATGCAGAAAGCTCAGCCTCAGAGCTGGCCGGGCAGCCACTGTGATCTGTGGCCATTGATGGCCCACCTGGGACTATGAGGCAGCGCAGCTGGGGCTCGCATGGGCACAGCCCCATGAGCACTTTGTAATTAGCGGGGCTGATTATATTGCCTGCCAATTCCATCAGACCTTCCCGTTCCCCCTAAGCTTAGCTGCTGCAATCTTCACATCTGTGGGAGAAATGAACAATAAATGAACTACATTTGGTATGAACAAGAACAATATTAAGTTCCCAATATTAAGTTCATGTGGGGGAGCTTGGCCTTGAATGGGCAGTTATGATCCTTTAGCTCTACAACAACACCACCACCACCATGCTCCTGAAGAAGATGAGAATGGTTTGTTTAATGTGGACTAGCACCCCTGTCTGCTTGTTTGGGCTTTCCTTGGCTGGGTGGATGTGGAAACTGTCACTCTGAGTGCCTGCACTTCAGGCTTACCATCATACCACTGCCTGGCATTGCTGCAGCTGCCAACCCTGGAGCAAGGCCACCCTCAGTGGCGGCCACCCCGCCAGTGCTGCCACCAGTCATGTACACCCCTCCCTTCCCACAGCCTAGCCTGGCAGGGACTGGTGAGCTCCAAACAGTGTCAAGGGGGTGCCACTTTAAATTTCCCATGATGCAACAGTCCAGCGCACCCAGATTGGTTGTTCCACAATGTTGCATTATAGAAAGTTTAAAATGGCAAACTGTCTGTTCCTACAGGAGGAGGCCTGGCTCTGTGCAGGAGTCTGAGTGATACCAATTCCACCTTCAGCCACTGGCAGTACCGGTGTGTTGAGTGATTCAGCAGGGGAACCAGCAGGGCTGCGAATGCGACAGACAGAGTGGCTGGATGGGCTTGTGGCTCCCAGCAGCTGTCCTAGAATGCTGGGCATGGACCCTGGACCTGAAAGCCAGTTTGAGCACCAAAGGTGCCAGAGCCAATGCGGTGCCTGACAGTCAGAATCATAAGCCCATAAACCCAAGATAGCACCCCCAGAGCCAGATTGCAGCCTAAGGAAGGAGTTTTGTACTCTCCAGGGGCTGGTGGAGGACAGGAAGGCCTGGAGGAATGTTGTCCATGGGGTTGCGATGGGTCAGACACGACTTCCCAACTAACAACAACAACAACAAATTCCCATTCAAACAAGCAGGCATATTGGAAACAAAGAGATGAAGAAATGCTCATTCAAAGGCTGAGGGTTATCCTTTTAAGGCTGTCGTGCCTCATTGGGGGTGTGAAACTTAAGTGAGGGTCAAGTGGAAGCTGAGTTTCTTTGGGAACAGATAAGACTTCTCCCAGTGATCTCTCCATGGTCCTGAAAAACCTGTGTCAGACTGGCTTTGATATCCAGGACCAGGACCTCTCATGGTCCTGGATGATCTTCTCATGTCATGTGCATGTCCTACTCCATCCACCATCTGGGGATCTCTATTAAGACAGAATCTGTACCTTGTATGTCTTGCTCTGCCCATCAGCCCTGGACTGCTTAGCAGATCTCCCTCCCTCCCTCCCTCCCTCCCTCAGCTCTGTCTCCTTAAACCTGGACCACAGCTTTTAGAAGATGGATGCTTGGTGGCCTTTGAGAAGAAAGCACCCTCTGGTAGAGCTGGTCCTCCAGTCTCCGCCCCTTAAGTACAGCTGATCCACGGCCTCCCTGGTCCATGAGGCCCCTCATGCTTCTTTAGATCTGACCCTTTGTCTTGGGCTCAAGCAGGGCTACAACACCTGTGCTGGACTCTGCTCATTCCCATGCACCACCTGCAGCTACTGAGGAGAGATGCAGCCCCAGATGCTTAACTACCTTTCGGTAAATATTCAGAGCCACTTAAAACAGATGAAGAGGCAATACCTTTGGAAAGATGGAGGGATATAAATAATGAAAAGGAATCTATAAGTAATTACTTTGTTATTAATTAGGAATGATGAATTGAGAACACCTAATGACTACACAAGAGTCGCACAAGTCCTAATGTCCTTGTTCTTACCATGTTAAAATTGATTTGCCAGAGGCCAGTAAGAAAAATATATGGCCACTTCAGGGAAAATCAACAGTAATGTAAGCTTGTCCTGTTGTAGAGATTTTTCTCTGTGGGAGCAAAGAAAGTAAATTCCATGCCACAGCCTTCCCCAACATGGTGCCCTCCAGATGTATTTTACTACAGTGCCCTCTGCATTCCATGACCAAGCTCTCTGAGCTCTAATCTGAAACATCTGGAGAATATCAGGTTGAGGATTCTGGTCTACCACATTTCAGTCTTACTGTGATATCCTTGCAAGCTTTAAAAAAACCAATAACAATGAACGTGTCCCCCCAGATGGACATGGGAATGAAGGAATAGATCAAGAGCAGGGGCTGATAAAATAGCACCTGTGGTTGCAACATCCCACACCCTTCTCTCCCCCAAAAGCCACACTTCCACCGCAGCTGCTCTTTCTCCCTATCTCAGCACTCAACTAGGAAGCAGGGACTTGCCAGAGGGTTGGGGAACAGAAGAGGAAGCACTGCCAGCTGGGTGGGAAGAGGCAGTGGTGTTGGCTGCAGCAGGTGGCTGGTGGGTGGGTGGGTGAGTGAGTGAATGACCAGGAAGAGGCCACTTGAGTGAGGGGGACAGAGGACGTCTGGAGGAGGCCACTGGAGGGGAGGGGAGGGGAGAGAAAGCAGTGATTAGGGGAAGGGAAACCGTGATAGGCAAGAGGAAGGGAGAGAGAAAGAAGACATGGGGAGAAGGAGGAAGAGGGAGTAGAAAGAGAGAGAAGGTGGAGGCAAGACGAGAGGACATCCCAAATTAGGGAATGGGGCAAGAAGAAAGAAAATGTCACAGAGGGGAACAAGAAGAGATAATCCAGAAAAAGCGGCATGTGGGTTCAAATGACTTCCAGATGACCTTAACCAATAGGCCACATGAGCTTTCAGGATAAGGTAGCTTCCTGCGTTCCTGTTTCCTTGCCTGTCTCTCAGTATTTATTATGTCCCTCAAAGTATTCCAGGTCTAAGCCAATGTTTCGAGTCATTTTTCTAGTAGGACCAAATTGCCCCCCCTGCCACCAGACCACCTGCAGGCTGGAAAACTGGCAATATGATCATGCCCACCCCGCCATCCTCTCCCATCCCTGCCCATTTCCCTTTCTTCCCATGTAGAGAGGGGCAAGGCATGCTCTGCCTTTCTCAGCACAGGACTCATGGGTGCTGTGCAAGCCACTGCTCTTCCAAGTGCTGGCAAAGCCCCAGGCTCCATCCATTCATTCCTGCTTCCGTCACGACATGTGTATGAATGTGAAGTCAAAAATCATGTGCAAACACAGACACAGAGAAACGCTTGTGCTCCCACCTTCAGCTCCCAGAAACAATGGCTATAATATCTGGAGGAAGAGAGCATTTGTGAGCAAGACATAATTGCTCTTTCTAAGGAAGTGTGATCACTTCTCCCTCCAACAAAGCACTGCGTTGAGTAATGAAAGGCAATTCCATTGCAGGAAAGGACACTGCAATCTTAAGGTTTGGGAAGTTGATGGCTTTGCTTTTAAATTGCAGTGTTTGTTTAAAGGAGCTGCTCAGGACTGATAAATGGCATTTTCTCTATTAGAAGGGAAACCGAAGTGGCTTGGTTTTCAGGAGATTTTCATTTGTTTTGTTTAAACACAACATTGTGGGAAGGGGAAATGTGTATGTTGGTGAGGAACCAGATCCAATACAGACAAAAGTCATCTAGTTTAATCATCAGACATGCATTGCTTTTTGAGAATTATGAGAGTTGGCTGGACTGCATCCCTTTCTGCCTTCAAGAGGGGTACCACTTTAAATTGCTGGGGGTGAAATGATTCCAGTGAGGTTTGCTATAGTCATAACAAAGATTTAAAGGCTGGATTGCTTGAGATTGAATTTCAAAAAGCAGCATTTTTAAGAGTGCTTGGTTCACTCATACTCTCTTTTTCCGCTTATATACCAATAATGTCATTATGGCTACCACCCAGGCCCCATTTAACTGTTTGCAACCATTAGGCTGCAATCCTATATGCACTTGAGAGTAAGCCTGTTGAAATCCATGGCACTTACATCAGAGTAGACCTGTCTGGGATTATGCTGTTAGTCTCTTGAGTACACATGACTTCAGAAGCAGACCCAGGTCCAGGAGCTTCAAGTCTCTACAGGAAAGACGCAACCTGTGTGAAGCAGCACTGGAAACAAGAACGGCTGTTCTTTCCTGTCTTCTCCCATGTGCTTCTTCTTAAGAACATGAGCTGACTTACATCAAGTTGGACCATCTCTCTGTCTAGCTCACTCCTGTGTATTTCAACCTTCCCCAGCCTAGGGTCATCCAGATGTGTTGGATTTCAACTCCCATCAGCCTCAGCCAGCAAGGACACACATGGCCAGGGCTCAGAAATGCTCATCATTGGGGTTGGGGAAACCTGCTCTATTTTGACAGGTGGCCCTTCCAGGGGTCTAAAGCCAATGACATTTCACCATTACCAGATCTTTTAAAATTGGGAAGGCTTGAGGCTGAACCCAGGTCATTCCAAATGTTTTCCTTCTTAATGATGAGATGCTTAGAAATCTGCATTCAGCTCAGCTGAGTATTTTGAAGTTAATGAACCAGTAGACTCATGGGCCATTGGCTAAGAGGCCAGTGAACCCCAATCATAATTTTAAAATGTAACAAATACCTCTAAATGGGAGGTTGAAATCTCTTATAACCCTATTTGCCATTTCTTTAACCGTACAGCATTACCAGGAGCTGTGGAATGTTAAGTATGAGTTGTATAATATCCATCCACAGAGGGCAGAATCTGCCTTACCCCGAGAAAGGCATATTGGGAAAACAGTGAGCATCCTAGTGAGACTGTGGCACATAGTCCTTAACAGCAAAACATTATTTTCACTATTCAAGATGAGAATGCTATGATACACTCTTTTCCCAGAGATATAAACTCACCTTTTTAATGTTCTATTCTGATTTGTGTAGGATGGGTAATGAAATATCATACTTCATCAAGCAGGAGATGGGTGTATTTTTTTCTCAAGCTAATCTGCCATGTTTAGATTCCTCACAACAGTGGTTCCTCTTGGCTCCCCTGTGTATGGAGGAAATTATGAAAGCAATTACAAATATGAACACTGGGAAATCACCTGGTCCAAATGGGTTTTCAATTGAGTAATATAAATTTTTTTCAGTCTTTGGGTCCCAATGCTTTATCATCTTTATAATTATATTTTAAAATCAGACTCTCTTCATCACTAAATGATGCTTCTACATGGTGATTGCTAAATCTGGTAAAGATCACACTTCCTGTGCTGTTGACCTATTTTCTTCATTAAAATTGATATTAAAATATTAACTGCAATTTTGGCCAATAAATTGCAACAAGTTATTACAACACTAGTTCAACTGGATCATGTGAGGTTTATTAAAACAGACAGGTGGCTGATAATCTTAAATAAGTTATTGATCTGATTGCTGATAGAAAAGGCTCATCTGTCAATGCTACTCTGAATGCCAAAAAGGCCTTTGACAAAATTCATTGGAAATTTATCTTTGTTACAATGAGAAATGTTGGTTTTGAAATGGGTAAAAATTCTGTCTTCAACCCCCAGAGTTGAGTTATGAGCAATCATCTTTTCCTTTTTTTAATACTTAGGAGAGATTCTGGACAGAGATGTCCACTTTCTCCACTGATATTTGATTTATATTTGGAATCTCTGTATGTGCTACTTGACAGAATTGTAGCATGCATGGATTTGTGTATGATCATTTAGAATTCAAAATCATTCTTTAAGCTGATGATCTTTTACTGTTTATCTCAAAACTCCAATCATCTGTTCCAGCTTTTAAGCACATGATAATAATTTTGATGATTTGTCTGGCTCTTCAATGAACTGGTCAAAGTCTGAGCAGATGCCAGCAAGAGATATTTATCTCATAGTGTATTAGCTAATTGGAAATGTTGATGGTGACCATATTATTACTTACTCAAAAATACTTATTCCCAGAAGCATGCCTCAAATGATCAAGCTAAATGTGAATAAGTTGATTAATGAGATCTCACAGAATATAGATAGATGGGTATCTCTAAAGTTGAGTTTATGGGGTAAAGCCAGTACACTTAAGATGAATAGTATACCTAGTCATACAATAGTAGATTGTCCATGTTTTATACAGAATTTCTTTACTTATACCTGGCAAGTATTTTCAAAGAATGTTCCATAAAAGTATTTTCAAATGTTCTGTTCCATAGAATTCTTTGAGAGGCCTCCTCACCACAAATTTCTTCAAAAGGATACAAGTTCCAATTAAAGGAAGTAGCTTTGGTCTTTCACATCTTGCTTTATTTCCCATGGCTCATTCATTGATCAGAACTAAATGTTGGTCTTTTCAACTTAAATAATCCACCCTAGACAGTTTTGAAATCTTTAGGTCTAGATCCTTTCTCCAAATAAACAGTATTAGGTTCTTGGCACCCTGAAATAGATTAGACTCCTCCTACAAATATGGTGATCAGAAAGGTGTAGTGTATAATATCACATCTATACTGATCACATTGATTCTATAGGGAAATCCAGATTTAAAAGTTGGCAAGAAAACATTCACATGGTGGACTTGTAGAGTTAAGCTGATTTTTGCCATGAATCAGTTAGGGGTGATGACAATGAGTTTCTGTCATATTCGTCTTTGCATGACAGATAAAATTTACCTACAATTGCCAAATAGCAATATTTGCAACTTTTGTTAGAATGGAAGTTTGGCCCTGCTGCTTTAACAGTTTCAGAACCTCATTTGCTAATGAAAACACTTATTGAAGTTGGTAAGCTATATCAACCCATGAGTCATGTCTATAAATACCTATTATCAGTGAATAAATATGATTCATGGGGTCTTAAGCAGGAATGGAATAGGAAACTGGGTGTTCCATTTGGCTTTGTCAATGGATCATCACTTTCCTGCCTGTACTAGAGGTGTCAGCTGATCTTGTGTTCTGTCTCATTCAGAAAAAAAACAACCTTCTGTCCTGTGTTTATTGGGCACCACATCTTTTTAATAAGGGTACCCTAAGAAAACTAAATGCTCAAGTGTGTGCAACTCATTCACTGGAGATGTTACATTTGACTTGGCATCTTTTCCTGTTCCACTCTAAATCCTGCAAAACAAAATTCAAAAGCAGCCTTCACATAGCAAGGTATCAGGTAGACACTTGCTTGCCTAACTAGAAGATACATGCATGGTCTGAGTCACCATTTGTCTCTGTCTCCGTCCTTTTTTCAGTTCCTTCTTCCTGATGGAAAGTTCAGGACATGCAGTCTAGATCTCACATTATACATTCACCCTGCATCCAGTTTTTCTGGGTTTTCTTATTGGGCCATACAATCAAACAGCATCGTTTGAAGAACAAGCATGGCCAATTCCTTCTGCACCTCTCATCCTGTATCTTTCTTATCAACATGGTGCCATCAACAAAGGCCTAAACATAGTTAAAAAAAATGCTTCACAAGAGTAGAGGCATAAGCAACAACTGTTGGTCAAATTCCACAGTACAGACCCAAAATGATTGCTTGAGAATATATTGCTTAAGTAGCTCAATCATGTAAGGACAGGGAGATGAGGCGTGGTTATCTGGGCTCCATTTTTTCCATCTTTTACATTGCTTAAGTTGTAAGAAGAAGATGGCTGATAATGCTAATGAAGATCTTGTTTAAAGCTTCAGACTATTCTGCCTTAAGTTTGGTTGAATGAAACTTACTCTCCAGCAAAATCAACATACTCTTAGTCTGACTCAATTGCACTATTCAGCAGTTCTACATATACAAGAAAATAAATCCCCCATCCTTATTCTGCTTTTCACTCCATCACCCCCAAAGCATTGCAGTACAATTTAGAGTGACTCCATTTATGAGTCAATGATGCCTACACATCTTCCTTTGTGAAGAGGGACTTTTGTGATATTACCTTGGAGACTAATTAAGCTGAATAGGAGTGCCAGAACACCTTGACACCAAGAAGGTTAATGGTCCGAGCCTATCTTCCTTTCAGGGATGAGAAGCCTGCATGGAAGTCAACTTGGCGACATTAATTGTCACATTGAACAGAGTGAAGTGAATGCTTCTGAAGTCATCCTTTGTCATTACATTAATGACATTGCTGTGTCTATGTTCTTTAAGTAATTTGCAGTCTTTTTCTCACAGGTCTTGTCCTCCATTTGCTTTCACAGAAGATTAGACACTATTGTGTACACTATCTTTTCAATGCATAAGATGCATGTATAGAAACCAGAATATAATATGTTGACAGGACAAAAAGAAGATGCGAACAGGAGGAGAAAGGGCTGCGGGGGAGAGAGGGAGGGAAAAAGGAAAATATGTCAGGTTTGTCTCTTCAACCCCTTGTGTGTAGTATTTCCATTGCAAAAGCAAAGTTTTAAGCATGACAACTTCCATTATCTCAGCTGCCTGATCTGCATTTTATTTTTTCATTAAAATATTAATTGAAGGTGTCTGCATTGCAGCTGCTTTTGTTTGTAAAAATCTAAATCTAAATGTTTTTGGGAACACAAGATCAAGGAAGGTCAGAGCTAAATTCAGACTATGTATCTCTGTGTGGTTTATTCACGGATTGCTTTGCAGCAATGCATTAGTATTCCGATTCAGCACACAAAGGCTGATAACTCTGGGTTCTGCCACATGTGAAAAGGAGCGATAATTTATCAGAACCTTGACTAGTGCCCTACTCTTCTTTGCCTAGCCTGGGCCACATCGATTTCTCAGGTTACTAAGCATTGCAAGCAATGTATTTTCACATGAATCAAAACATTAAAAAGTGTCATGATGCAGAGCATGCAGGACAGGATGGAGTGAAGATCGCATTTCCCATAGCACCTGCTTCTTGGATTGCCTTCCATTATCAGGTTGCTTTCTATTGGATTAGCAGCAGCTAGCATTTATTCACACTTCTCTGCTGTTCTTAGGCAAATACTGCAACAGTCAAAGTGAGGTCCACTGAGGCTGGAGATCGACCTGTTTGATTCTGATTTTCCTAGAGCTGAGGCCAATTCAAGCAAGCAAGCAAAAATGTCAGGGCTGTTCATGGTGCATACACTCATCTGAGGTTTGCCCAGGGTAAGCAGATTTAGTAGGTTTTCCCATGGTTTGAAAAACTTGCAAATCCTGTTGGATTAGAGATATGACAGGAGAAAATGTGTGTGTGCATGATGGGAAGCAAATACTCTCAACTGTCTTAAAAACTCTTACAAGGCTTTGGCTCCATATATTGTAATCGCCCAGTGGATGGTTTGTGGAAATCGCTTCCCACTGGAATGTCCAGAGATTAGCTGTCCAGAGTGAGATCCACTGGGTATTAAAACCAAAAGAGATTTAGAAAGAGGAGTATTCGAGAGCAGCATGGAGAGGTCACCATATTCTGCAGGAAGTCACCTACAAAATTGAAGGAGTCTCTAAAACTGGGGGTGGGGGACTTGTGACAAGGAAGCAGAATGACAAATAAAGGAGAGGGTTTGGTTCATGCTCGCAGGTTTGGGGAATAACATGGCACAGGCTACAAGAGGCACAGCTGGAAGAAGACAGAAATACCGATGGCTAGTCATAAGCAAGAAGCTCCTTTTGAAAGAAGGTCTGGCAAGTATAAATGAGGAGGTTGGCTCTATTCTCTTGTTTGTATTAAATAAGGCAAAGCCACATTTGTCCATAGTGGATATGACTTCTGAATGAGATCCTGCAGGCAGAGAGAGGGATCTTAGCTATGCATTAAAGCTCTTCCATTAAAGCAAGCTTACCCGTGGTTATAGCCATTGGTTATGCAGAGCACAACTTTTAGATGATTTGTCAAATCCGGAATTGTTCATATGGGAAGGAGAAAGGGAGGAAAGGAAATAATCCATGTTTATCAGTAGGGGATACTGTGGTTTGTATTGATCTGAGGTCACCAGCTATTTGCAGGTGCTAAATGCAACCTGAAAAAAGAAAAAACCCTACAAGCTTGAAAGCACATTTGTACTTCTTCCTTGATCAGCAATTTGCCTCTTGGTGTATCGGCTTGGTTTAGCTGGTTAGTGAAATGATGTACCCATTGCAGAATCCCAGCCTTCATTTAAAAGAAGCACAAAAAGGGGCAACAATCTGGCATCTGTTGAAAAAATAAGGAGATGAATCAATTGGAGTTGGCAGCTGTGATATCCAAGACCAGAAGGAGTAGATCTGTCTGTGATGCGAAATGTTGAATTAAGTGGAAAGCTTTAGGAACAGTTTAATTTTGGCTGCTAGCCCTCTGTGGACATATGAGCTCAGCTCAGTGGCAGTTTCTGAGCTACGCAATGCTGCAATTTGGTTGCAATTGATTGATTTCAGTGTAGAGTTGCAATGGGTGGCCAACCAAAGTTCCAGTGCTACGTTACTAATTATCCAATGATAGGACAAGCCAGTTCAGATTAAACCATCCTTTAGGCATCCATACATGACATGCTAGCCATCCGAGCATCATTTTTACTCAGTTTTTGTTGTGTACAGAGGCAGTTTTCAGTGCCTGATGAATGTCTGTTAAATAAGCACCATTCTACTATGGAACTTGGATTAACAGCAACTTTACATTTTTCTTTATTCTGCAGACTATACAATTGGTGACTCCCAAACTCAGATGCAGCCCAGAATCCATCTGTGTTGGCCTCTCACTTATTTGCCCAATGCCTTGGGACTTTTGCAGCTGCAGGTACACAAACAGAGCAAGCCCTGACAACGACTCAAGGTCTGCTTGGGATCTCAGTGGGTCACAAGTTGGGCAGGCCTGCTATGCCATTGCTAGTGCCCCTGTGTGAAAATGAGGAGTAAGGAGAATATCCACACCTGTCAATGGCCAACATCAGTTTCCTGCCCTAGAAAACCCTGAGTCCAACCCCAAAGGTGCAAGGAGGAAAAAGTGTGTTAGATCCAATGTCACACCTATTTATTTATTCAAGACATTTCTAACCCATCCTTTGCCCAAGACTCAGGACAGCTTACCTAGTAAGTCAAGGGGGAAGGAATACATTTGGGGGTTGGCAGGGAGATTGTTCCAGTGACAGTCAAAGCTTGGGGGCTGGGAGCCAGGCAATTTTTCTCTGGCTGAGATTTAACAAGCCTCCCTTCACCAACTTCCCCTTGTGCCTGACTATGAGAGGGAGAAGCTGGGTAGGACTGGAAGATCTTCCACCTGAAACCCTGCTGAGTTGCTCCCAGCCAGTGCTGGTAGTTCTGGGCTAGATAGACCCAGGACCTGACTCTTTATGTGACAGCTCACCTTGTTCCTGTGTCCCAGTTCACCAGCACCTCTGGCTGAATGTGAGCAACATTATCTTGGCTCCCTGATGTAGGACAAGCCACCTGCCACCTAGCAGAGGAGGAGCAGCAGCTCTGGAAGCCCAGCCCAGATGGCTCCCCCTGGACCCACCTGTGGATCAAAACCCATGAGATACGTCAGGATGCCAGCACATGACATGCCAACGGAACCTGACAGAGGGACAATGAGAGTATGTAGTAGAGGGAGGATGAAGAGAAGAGGAACCATCCTGGAAGGATTTGGCACCACTGCAATGGCAGCAGCCCCCAGTCGTCAGTTGTACACCTAACCCTACCCCCTGCCAAGGACTGGTCAGCAGCTTTTTCTCTCAGAGAGAGGGAAGGCGGCGGGGGGGGGGGTGGACAGCAGACTGATTTGGTGGTGGCAGTGGCGGAAGCAAATGGAAGCATAACAGCAGCGGGCGGGGAGAAGAGGCAGGGAGTGAGCAGAGGAGAGGGGAGGGAGATGATCAAGAGGCAGGGAGCTAGCAGCATGGGGAAGGAAGGAGAGTGGAGGTGGAGATGAGCACCATGATGGAGATGATGGTGAGCAGACGATGTGACAATTGCGGAGTCACCAGTGCTGCTGAAGGAGGACATCCCAGGAGGATGCTGCACACCAGCCTTGAGAGGGTCACCAAACTGCATGCTGGCACCGGATATGAAAATAAGTGCCATGTCTCCTTCCATGCAGGAACCAGCCAGTTCAGCAATGTCAGGGAAAGGAGCCGTTAGACTCCATTCCCCCTGTTGTGCACGGGGGCTAGTGCTTCCTCCATTGGTATCCAAAAGACCATGGGCCTCATCCTGCCACTAACACAGCCTCCTCACAGCAGAGCCTTGCTGGAGCTGCTTCTGTGACTCAGAGGACTTGCATGCGTGGCAGCAGTGCAGGGAGCCGAGGTAGTGTTGGGAAAATTTGGGTAAATCCTGTCTGAAAAGCATTACTCCTGTGTGCCTTTGCATTGTGGGATCAAATCCTGTCCTCCTTCTCAAAACCAAGCAGTCACTGTTTAAAATGGCATCCCCTGCTCCTTTCTCTCACCTTTAGCTGTGGGCTACAGTAGACAGGCCATTCAGTCCAAACATACATTGTAAACAGTCATTGTTGGAATTCAAGGAAGTAGCTTCTTAGCCCAGAGGCTCCATGTGCCCCGGCCAATTCAGAATGTCTAGAGTAGATAGGAGTCTTGAGTTCATGCATAGTTTCAGTAGCTTGAATTTACATGTCTAAGCAGACCTGGAGATGGGTTCAAGCTACTGAACTAAAGTGTCAATACAGGCAATTAGAAATATTGTAAACTCATTGTTACTGTGTGATTGACTGACATTTCTTTATCTGTTCTGTATGTGATGACCTCAGAATCTTATTGTAATCTCTGCATTCTGTCATCAATTGCCCTGTACCTGTGTACCTATAAATGCCCTGTAATGGTATTGAAGCTTTGCAGCAGAGTTCACCTCTGCCTGCCCGGTAATGCATGCATTATCGCGAGTACCGCGGGAACCTTGGGGAAAATACAGTAAAGCCTCGGATGGTCTGGACGCTTGGTCTTTCCCACCAACCCGAGTTTTATTCCCTCTTTTCAAACTATGATTCCAGGATTCTGACAGTAGCAGCAGGAGCAGCAGTCCTTGGGGGCATCACAAGGGCATGTGCTGGAGTCCCTGCATGGCCCTTCCTCTATCCCCTCCCAGGGCATCCCCAGCCCTGGCCAGCTCAGCTGGAAATTAATTGATTGACTGACTGACTGATTGATTGATTGATTGAGAACCTAACTTTCCACCCCAAAATAGCATTCAAGGTGGCTAGCCAAGCAATATACAATAAATTTTAAAAGCATGGTAAAATGCAATAAAAATATAGTAACTCCCAGCCAGCAGACATGCTTATCACAGGCCAAAGGCCTTTCTTCTCAGATAAAGCATTCTGTCCTTCCTGCTCTTTCTGTCTGTGCTCCCACTTCTCTCATGCCGGCATCTTCTCCTGCTGCCTCGTGATGCTGCTGCTTCTGCTGCAGGGGCTCATCCCCTTGATGTAGCTCCACTTCTCCAGCTCCCCACACAGTCTTGAAGGACACAGGAGTCTGGTCTTGGCATGTCGGCCCAATCAAGCATGACAAAGGTGTGAGGGAAGAACTTGGATTTTTTTTCTTGAGAACAGTTTGATCCCAGGTAAAAGGGTGATTGATCCAGAACACATGGCACAATCTCCTTTTAGACCCTTGCTGACCAGAAGTTCATTGGTTAGAAATTCCCACCGTGGAAGTTGATTGGTTCATTTGAATTCTGGTGGTTCCTGCTCTGACCTTGGAAGCTGGACTACCTGGGGGGCTGTCCTTGGGGGCTGAGTGAGGGATTTCTCCATCCCTACCTGTGTGGCTGGCTCAGGTTGCACAGAGAGCACCTGAGGAAGTGACCAGCCTGCTGTGCTTAATGCTGACCAGCCAGGTATGTCCTACATTCTCTTCCACTCAACGTCTTCTCATTCAGTTCCACAGCACAATCATAACCAATACATTGTCTTCCTATTCTGCATCCCTGCCTGAGGTCTTTTCTCGAGTAGCTGGGAAAACATCCTGAGAAGCATATCAAAGCTCCCGGTGGGTGAGGCAGAATTTTGCAAAAGGGCGATGTGTTCAGGGCCAGCCCAAGACATTTTGCTGTCTGAGCAAAGGGGGAGGTAGTTCAGCCTCCCCTTCCCACCAGGTGTACAAAACACAGATGATGGGATGGCGGCTGCCACCTCCCTGAAGGCAACAGGCCAGTTGAGGGGATTCAGGGCAGGCCCTGCAGCACACAGTTGCCTCGTCCCTTTGCCACCTGAGACAACCCCTTCTCTTTGCCCGACAGCAGGCTGGCCCTGGTTGTGGTGCTCTCCGGAGAAAAGGGTCCATTGATCTGGACTTTGCGACAGGGAGCGATTGTTTGCTCGCATCACCCTGCTGCAGCGGTCCAGCCAGGAGGGGAGTGCAGCGGGTGGCAGAGGTCAAACATTTCAGCTGTGAAAACAGCATTGGCTGCATTAGAAACTGGGATGGAGTCTTCTGGGTTTGTAGAGAGAAAGGAGTGCTTCCATCCAATGGACACAGGAAAAACACAAGCATTGAGCTGAGCTAAAATGGTTCCATCTCCAACGGTGCAAATGACGGTGGAGGAGGATTATTTCCCTGTCATCATGGGGAAATGTCAGCTTTGGTGGCATCTCATCTAGATTCCCTAAGGTCTGGGCTAAAATAAACAAAGCAAGGTGAGGCAATAGCCATCATTTCGGATTCACTGTAAGTGCCCCTGCAGGGTTTATTATTTTTGTCTTTTTTTCTTTTCTTTTTCTTAAAAAATCCATTCACACTCTCTGGGTTTGCTTCCAGAGTCTTCCTCAATTTCATTCCTAGCTCCTAGCTGCATTAATATGATAATGATGAGTCATTTAACACTAAATTCCAAGGGTGAAGCCAATTACCTGTGTGCATATTGGTTAATGGTAGAGATGCTAATGAGACCTTTTGCAGCTCTTGTGAACTGAAATTGACCTATCAGAAGGTGCGATTTCAGCTCACCTAAACTGCCACTTGACTGAAATTATCAGAGAGGAATTAATAGCCCAGCAGCGAGGAACAAAAGAATGAATGCCTTCGTGCTGATATCCCTGTTCTTGGGGTCTTTTCTTATATTATCTTTAGCACAGAGAATTGCTACAATCTGTGTTTCCCTCAGACAGCTCAGAGATGAAGAATCCATTGGGCTGTTTGCTGGGACTCACAAACTCTGCCCAAGCCAGCCTAGCTCTGTTTGCAGGGGTGATTCTGAGATAGATCTAAACCTTCCATGTAGCCTAAAAGTTTTGATGTTACTGGAGCCACACAGAAGGAGTACATTCTATAGCAGGGGTGGAGAACCTCAGATGCAGGGACTAAGGCTATCTCTCCTAGGATCCTTGTTTTGCTCCTTCAGGGTTCCTCGCTAGATGGCCATGGCCAATTTCCTGACCACACCTGCTTTTTCCCCTTTACTAGTCAAGTTTTCTCACTTTTGCATGTCCCCTCCATCCATTCTACAAGCCCAAGTTGCCACTCCTAAGGCTTTGTTAGTGCCAGCAGTAAGGGCTTTAAGCTAAAATATGTATTTTTGGCAATTTTCCCCCGCCCCCACTTCTGCCTTCAGTCTGGTCCATTAAAAGAATGCTGCTCCTGAAGGCATCTCCAAAACTGAATTTTATTCCTGGGCTGAAAGAGTTTCAAAGTACCTGCACTATAGTAATTCCCATGCTAAAAAGGAAAATGTCAGATGTGATATTCAAGTTCAGAAATCCAAGCTCTTGAACCTCAGGACCCCTCTGGATAATACAGGGTGTTTAATTCTACAAGACGGTTAACCAAGGGAATCCTTTCCATTATCAGATTGGCAGTCTCATGCATTTTCCAGGAGATGTGGGGTTGAAAACATCTGGTTCTTACAGCATCTATAGCCTTAAAGGTCAGACCATAGGTTTCAAAGCATGTAGCTGAGACAGATCCTTTTCTTTATTTAGTGCAACTATGCACAATCCTAGCTTGAGTCAGACTAGCACACATCAGGAAGGAAGGCGTAATCTGTCCCACCACCCACTGGCTTGGTCAGATGGTGGTCTCCACTGACTGCCCCCTCCAGCCTGAGAACCTTCTCTACAAAAACACAGATCACTATCTCCTTCTTCATATGCTTTTTTCCTCTAGTCATATTGATTGTATGGATTCCACATTTGCTTCATTTGGGCAACTCCAAGTCAATGTGGGAAAGAAAGACATGAGCCAGTTTTTTTTGTTTTAGTTCAGGGGATAGGTGCGGGGAGCAAACACGAAGATTTTTGTAATATTGTACAGTAAGAAGTGGAAAAATTTGAGAATGGAAATTAGGGAGCAAAAAAGAGAGAAAGATGAAAGATGAAGCCAATGCTTCACGATTTATTAACAGAAAGAACAGCACTATGAATGGATATCAAAAAAGAGTCTTCCACCTCTGTCCGTCAAATGTTTTGGATTTCAGCTCCCATCAGCCCCCAGCCAGTATGGTCAATGGTCAGGAATATTGGGAATTGTAGCCCAAAGCATCAGGCAGGCACCAGTATGGGGAAGGCTGTAGAAAGGTATTAAGGAGAGAAAAGTTTGGGGAGACAACTTACTTAGTTTTGTCCTGAGTAGACAATGGCAATGAGATGTCTAAGCAGATATATCAGTCTAGCAGGTAAAGATGTGGGACTGGGTGGAAGAGGAAGAGGTCAAGAGATAGCTGAATATCCTCTTATTAATCTAACCAACTGTTGTGCAGCAGTGGCAGTGTTATCCTTTACAGTTTGAGGCACTTGTGTCGTACTGACCAGATCCAAGGGCCAGCCCTACCGTGATGCAAAGTGAAGCCGCGCAGCAGGGTGGCAGATGCTGGGATGCAAGGAGAGGCAGCAAGATGCCAAGGGGCAGAGGCATGTGTGCCGTGTGGCCTTCCCTGTGCTCCCAAAGCTAGCTGGTTGCCCTCAGGCGTAGTGGAAGCCACTCTCCATCGCTGGTGCTAAAGGTTCGACCAGTCAGCTCTGGAATACAAAGCAGGAGGATACTTCATCTTGCCCTTTGCCTCGGGCAGCAAAATGTCCTGAACTAGCCCCATTGTGATAAATCTGCTTATATTTTGTTTGTTTAAACCAGCAATCAGCCCTTCTCTTTGGGCAACCCAGACCATGAAGTGAATGGAATTGCAGTACCACGTGGTGTAGCCAATCAGCCTCCTCCCTGAAGATGTCATTGAGGGCATACATGAGAGCAACTGGACATTTAAATGAATAAGCAAATATTTTCGTGAGGTCTGATGACAAATTGCTTAAGGCTGCAATACTGTGCACTCATACATGGAAGTAAGTACCATTGAACTCAGTGGGGCTTACTTCTGAGTATGGCATTTAATACTACATGCTTTGTACTGATGAAAACAGAAACAAAGTGAGTCAGAAGGAGGCTCCTGGGCCATCTAAGTCTGACCCTGGCTCCAGCCGGCTCCACTCATGTAATCCCTGTTGCGTGGTTGTCCAATCTTTCCTTGAACTCCCTCACTGATGGGGCCTCAACCACCTCCCTTGGAAGCCCAAAACAGTCGCAGGAGTATAGGGATTATGCTTTTCTGTTCAGCCCTTTTAAAAAAGAAGCCTCCAAGAAACAAAATGTAAACATCTGCATAATGTTATGGGTGATTTGCGGTCAAAGAAGGCAGTCATTCAGAAGGTCTGTGTGGCAAACAGGAATGGAATTCCCCCTAACCGCTGAACAATATTGCTCCCAGTAACCTCTAATCCTTCCGTCACCTTTGATTTTCTGCCAGTCTGCTGCTTTGTTGTCTTTAATAAATACTTGGGGGAGGGGGGTGGGGGACAGGGAAGCACCGATGTGGTTTGTGATCTCTGCAGATGCAAACACTGTCAAAGGATCCCTTGCAGGGAGAATAAGCACATCAGCAGGGGCTCTGGAGATACCAAGAGGTAAATGAAAAAGCTCAAGGGATAAATGTACTATGTACCATAGTCATTTGCCCTTGAAAGAATGAAATTATAGATTTCATTAGAGGGCTGCATCGCACAGCCACAATGCATAAATAGAGCATATTTATCCCATTACTTCCTCGCCCTGCTGGGCTGCTGACACCTTGCTAATGGGAAACCTGTGGAATGCTAGGATTTACCTGGCGCATTTGGCAACCTGGCAGCATTACTCAGTGTGGTGTGGACGGAATCAGTGCTTCCACATTCACAGTCCATCATGGGCAAGATAGCAGAGCTGTCAGGCCTGAAATCCCCAGCTGGGCTGCAGCATGAATCAGCCCGCAGCACACGAGCCTGAGCTGAGCACGCTGCTCTCTGTTGACAAGTGCCGAACAGGTAAGCCAGTTAGAGCGAATCTTTTATTGAGCCACCTTCTATTAACGTAGCAGTGGGCAGACTCTGGAATTCACACTTCTTCATCAGATGGCAGGGGAGATCGCCCAGCTATCAAGCACGCATAAACAAGCGGGACTTACCTTCAAGTACAGTGCCTAGGACTCTACTGTCCATGGCCTTATGGTAGGGTGGCCACCTGTGCATCACTGAAAAGGAGGAAATGGTTCACCCCAAAAGAGGGCCTACATTTGCATAAAAATCTGCATATGCTAATTTACACGTGCAAATTCAGAAATTGTTATCAGTTTCAGTAGAAATATTTCATGGTGGGGAAGACTTGTGCGCACTTGGCTGCTGAGTCTGCAGCTGGGCCTCCCTTTCTGAAGGTTTTTTATCTTTAAACCAAGCTGGATCAGACAGTCTTTCAAATAGAAGACACCCTAAAGTGAAGGGCAGCCCTCTAGCAGCCCTTCCCTGCTTCCTTACTAGTGAGGAAAGTACAGGTGCCACAGAAAATCCAAGCGTTCTTTGCTTCGCAAGAGCCTTCCCACTCTCCAGTACTCTGCCTACTTCCCAAGGAGTTTCTCCAGTAGTCAGAGGTCAAACTGCTGGACTGTTTGGACCAGTGCCTTGATTCAATCTATTGTTTGCCTATTGATTTATTTCATTGCTACACTGCTCCTTAACCAAAGCTCTCCAGGCAGTTAACAATTTATACGAAACAATAAAATACAACAGGCATGAACAACTGCATAAAAATTCAATGCAGAATTGAAACAGGGATCAAAGCCACTTGAACAATCAAAACACATTCAATAAACTAAACCAGGTAAGAGGAAAAAAACTGCCAACAGAAGTCTCCCGTGCCACCAGAAGCCATTAAGGTCATGGTCCTATGTGAGTTTAGACGGGGAAAAGACCTACAGTTCCCAGCATGCCCTACCCATTTATTTATTTATTTATTTATTTATTGGTCCTCCATCACTTAGGATTCTGCATTAAATGCCATTAAATCCCTCAGCATAGAGAGCTGCCTTGACCTGGCACCACAAAAATAGCAGGGTTGGAGTGAAGCGGGCCTACACGGGTGGTGATGTCACAATTGTGGGACTGCCGCTGAGAAGGCCCTGTTCTTTGTTGCTACCTCCTAAGATTCCATTAGATATGGCACTTGGAAGAAGGCTTCAAATGCTGAGTGTATCCAGGTAGATTATAGTATCCAGACTTGGCTTAAGTCCTAAGCCAGGGCTGACCACAAGAGCAGGTCTGATGAACAGAACAGAGATGGATCTTGAAAGGTTCCTCACAACCCTATTCCCAGCTAAAAGAGAAGGATACCAGGGCCTGGTGGCTCTTGATAACAAGAGCCACCGAGAGATCCAGGAGTATCCGGAGTCACCTACCTCTGTCTCCTCTGCATCACATAGGTCATCATACAGGGCGACCAAAACAGTTTCTGGGCCAAAATGCAGCCTGACCCCCCCCCCCCCCCCAAATGCACCCAGTTATGGAGCAAGCTCTCCACTGAGGCCTGCCTGGTGCCAACTTTATTATCTTTTCAGTGCCAGGTAAAAACTGTCCTCTACTGCAGGGGATTTAATTAACTACTGAGGTCTGCTGGTTGTTAAACAGGGTTTAATGGGATATAATTGTTTCTTTTTTAGATTTGGTATTAAATTTCACATTTCTAACTTTTATTGTCTTTTAAGAAGTTTTAAAGGTATAGTTTATATTGGTTTTTAAATATGCTGCGGTGAATCCCCTAGAGAGCTTCAACTGTTGGGTGGTATGGGAATCAATTAAATAATTAATTAAACCCGTCTTATCCTTAAATGAAGGAACTGCCTTATCTAAAGTCCTGTCGGACTTATACTTCCAGGATGGAAGTCAGGAAGGGGTGGCACCGTGGCTGTTTTGTACTTATTGTTAGGAGTGAGTGTACCACGACATTTATGGTTCCTCTCCATTTGCTGGTATAGGAACAGGGAAAAAGTATGCTCCTGATTCAAGGACTGCCATCTTTCCCCCACAATTCCAGGCAACTGTTGGAGGAATGGAGAGGCTATGGATCCTGTGGACCCAAGCCTTCCCTTGATCCCCCTCTAGCATACCGGTATTTTATTTATTTATTTATTTATTTATTTATTTATTTATTTATTTATTTATTTATTAAAACATTTCTATGCCCCCCCTTGCCAGGTATTGATGCCCTCATATCAGAGAAGTAAGGATTGCTGAGGTGTCCACAGCAGCTGGGAGCATGTTTGTTTGACTTGGGATGAACTCTAGCAGAATCCATCACTCTGGTATTCACAAACCTGCTCTCATGCTCAACCTGTTCTTGCAAGGTGAGCCAAGCCAAGAGGAAGTTCATGAACTCTCAAGGTTGCACAACCAGCAAGCTTCTTGCACACCAGGTGCAGAAGAGGGATGCTGCTTGTGTTAGCCCCCTCCCCCTCTCTCAGCTATGGTCCCCAATATGGGGAACGAGAATACTGACTTAGCTGAGAGGGCCACTGTAAGGGTTATGGCTGGATAGTGTATTGGAAGTGCTTTAAATACTTCAAAGCGTGGTACAATGAGGAAGAGGGAAAGGACTGAGGAGGGAGGATAGGAGGAGGAGGAGTTCTCCAACAGCGGCAGCAAAACCAGTAAGTAGCCCAGGGTGCAATACTTTCTTATATGGGGAAATGTATGGCTCTACACTGAAAATTTTATCATGAGCATGAAGGAAGTGAGATTATCATCCCCATCATATTGCGGGAAATGATGCTGCTGATGGCAAAGCTTCTTTAGTTGCTGTGCTGGTGTTTCATTGAGCAATAAAGCTTTATTGAGGGTGAAGCCAGTACTGAAGTAGGTGAGACTGCATCTCCACTTAGCATTCTGCCAGTGAGCCTTGCAGGCAATTAGTCAGATTAAAAATGCAAGTGCAGGTGATCCTTCAACTGCTCAGAGCAAGCAGAGGCAAGGAGATGGCGAACAGGTGCCCAGTGGGAGAGGCAGGAAAGCAGTCTTCTGATTTCTAAGATGAATGCCCTCATTATATCTGGGAATCTCTTCAACATAGCACCATAGCATAGACAGCATCCTGCATCTCACTGGTGGGAACAGCTAATGCTTCATTAGGATTTTGGTCAGAATCGGGTTTCTGAGGCAGCCCCAGTCGCTGCTGAAAGACAAAGAATGGTCAAGGTCTGGGTACCACTGGCCGGTCAAGGTCATGGTAGCAGAGATGTCTCCAAATGGATAATGCAATATTCTTTGGAGACAGGCTCCATCATGCTCCATCATGAGTGGTGTGGTCAACCAATATATATTAGCGTTCTTTTTATTATTTATTGTGTTTTTACATCACTCTTCCAATTGTGTAACTTGTCAGTATGAGTAACATCGCTCACGGTTTCAGAATATAGCCATTTCCAGCATAGGCCAGGCCAGAACCACCAGATTGGTCAGCACCATTTATCCAAAATTTGGACATGAATATAGATCCAAGCTGGTCAGATGGTGAGTTTGATAAATTGGACTGGTTCTTTGGGCCGTTTTGGAAGAGGACCCTGTGGAACTGTTTCCTATTCATTTCTATTTCATAGCAGCTGAATTTAGGCTGAGATTTGGCATGAAAACAGAGGGTGAAAAGAGCAACCGATGAGCTCATTTCCGTAGATATAAAACTCCCATGGGCAGACTAATGACTCTAACCTAACCAAAGCAATAAAAAAAATTTCAAAAGCAAAGACTGAGAGCTGGCCCACTGAGGGGGATTTTGCCCCACGAATTGTGAAGGGAACTTTAAGGGGCTCTCATCATTGTTTGGTGGGTTGGTTATGCATTTCTAAAAAGCCCTTTATCTACAAGGCATCCCTGAATGGTGCATAAAATTATTAGAAATGTATTATTTATTTATTACAAACATTTATATCCCATCCTTCTGACAAGCACTCAAGTCGGCTTACACAATATAAAATTGCAATCATACAACAATAAAACCACAATTATTAAAACAATATAAAACAGCACATCATAAACTAAGAGAAAAGAAAAGAAAAGAAAAGAAAAGAAAAGAAAAGAAAAGAAAAGAAAAGGTGACTGTGGGGAAGGAAAAAAAAAACTTAAAACATCTAAAACCCTTGATTATTAAAATGATGGTTAAATGAAAAGGTCTTTACCTGGCACCGGAAGGAGTATAACGTCAGCACCAGACGGACCTCTCTGGGGAGCACATTTCAAAGTCTGGGCACCACTGGGGAAAGGCCCTCCTCCACGTAGATATCCTCTTTACTTCCTTCAAGGAGTGTTCCTGGAGCAAGGCCTCTCCTGCTGATCTTAAGGGGCATGAGGGCATGTAGAAAAGGAGACGTTCCTTCAGGTATCCTGGTCTCAAGCCGTTTAGAGCTTTTTAGGTTAATACCAGCACCTTGAATTGGGCCCAGACTTCAATTGGGAGCCAGTGTAGCGTTATAGGAGAATAACAACTGGCCCCTGTCAGCAACCTGGCAGCTCCATTTTGTACCAATTGAAGTATCCGGGGCATTTTCAAGGGCAGCGCCACATAGAGCGCTGCCCTTGAATCCAACCAGGAAGTTACCAGGCATGTATCACTGTTGCTAGGCAGTGCTCGTCCAAGTAAGGATGCAGCTGATGGACCACGCACTCCTTGCCACCACCATCACCTGGATTTCCAGGGACAGCTCTGGGTCAAGGAGCACTCCCAAGCTGCGGATCCCGTCCTTTAGAGGGAGTGCTACCCCATCCAGGACAGAACCAAAATCACTTACCTGAAAACCCGAACCACCCACCAAAAGGACCTCCATTTTATTTGGATTGAGTCTCAGTTTATTGACCCTCATTCAGCCCATTACCTTGGCCAGGCACCTGTTCAGGACAGCCACTGCCTCACCTGGATTAGATGTAAGTGAGAGGTAGAGCTGGGTGTCATCAGCATACTGATGACTCCGCAGCCCAAACCTCCTGATGACCTCCCCCAGCAGTTTCATGTAGATGTTGAAGAGCATGGGGGACACAATAGAGCCCTGAGTACTCCACGGCATAGCTGCCATGGCGCAGAGCTAAACAAACGTATTACAAAGAAAAGCTGCACAATTTTAAATTAAAATGTCTTGATAAATAACATCTTGACCTGCCACCAAAAGGAAGACAGACTCAACACCGGCATACCTTTTTCATGAGGAAATTCTAGGGGTTGAGCTGAAGAGTGCCCAACATATTTTTCTCAAAGCACGGCATCCTCTGACAGTTTTGCATATAGGCAGGATGTAGGAACAGGGAGTCCTGCATATATGGGGCCCAAGGCAGTGAGGGCTTTAAACGTGAATGGCTGCTAAAAGCATAGAAATGGGGCCATGAAACAAACTGGCTCAGGTTCTCTGTGTATTCTAGAAGAATAGTTGTGCGGTACGTAGCAGAAAGACATGGCTCTGCAGCAGCTTCTGAGACTATCATGGCGTGAGTTGTCACAGGCCTTGACCTTCGCACAGCCGCTCATGCCAAAACAATCCAGACAATCCCTGATATGTCGAAGCATACTTAGTTCCCTTCCTTCATTAATGTGTTTCATCTCTTGTCAACCCACCACAGAGAAACTTTCTAAATAAATAAGAGGACAGCATTTGATGTTTGAAGTTCATTCACATTTAATACGTAAGGTGCTATTAGCCACACAGCAAAGAAAATTTGTTGTTTTATATTTTTTAAACTCTGTAATTTTTTTTAACCTGACAGCATCCCTTTAATTAAGTGATCAGACGAGCTGGAGCATGAATAACAACGCGCTAATTCATGCCTAACAAGTTAGGCATAAGGCCAAGATAGAGCCTCCTACTGCAATTTAAAAAAAAATTCATTAAAATGTTTTATTTTAATGTGGGCTCTTTTTTTTACACTTGTTAATTTCACTAGAGGACTAATAAGTTACAAGCAATGGAAGTGCTGTTCTATTAATCTTCCAGCTTTGCAATTCCAAGAACCAATTGGATCCCTAGTTGCTCCTTTTTAGCTGCATGATAATTTATGATACCAATAGGTAGGCAAAAGAGGAGGGAGATTAAAAGAAATGCCACAGACAGTGGCTTGGTTTGAAGGTGGGGACAAAACATGTCCAACATCTCAGCTTGAGCCACCAGTTTCATTGGCCATGCCTCTCTTTTCATTCCAAATTATTTCATCATCCTCAAAAGAGAGAGGAAAAGAATGCCTAAGTAGCCGTTTATTAACAGTTGTAAGTATCATTAGCAGGACTGATGTGGTGAAATATAGATCAGGATAGGATAGAGCGAGAGATTGGAATGCCATTTTTCCTGTTCAGAATGTCATTACACATTCCATCGTGGCATATTACGGAGATGATTAGTGGCATCAAATGACTTCTGAAAAATGATTATGTGCCATTAAAAACATTAGTCTGTCTGAAACTAGCACAAACAAATGGCCGTGCAGGGGATGAGTCATTAGTTTTAGAGGCTGGGTGATATGACGGGAATGGCAGGGAAATATCTTTGCAAATTAGCAAGTGCAACAAGTTAAAGAGGACATGGCTGAGGCGGTTTCTTTTGGAGCTGAGGGATCAATTGTTTCAAAAGAGGGAAGGGGCAGTCCGAGTGAATGGCGCAGTGGAGGCTGCCCGAGGAAGAGCACGGATGAGTTATGCACACCACTGACAGTTCATATTCTGTAACAGCCATGGTGACAATAAAAAGATGCATAAATACATATTTATATAGCACAGTCCATAAGAGCCCTGCTGATTTCGCAGCTATCCTTAAAACAGCACAATGCCATGATCCCTGGGGTTGGATCCAAATTTATGCCACGTCAACTGCGGTGGTAGAAATGGACTTTCTGGCCTCCTCCTTGGGACAGCAGCTCCTCCAAGCCCCTAAAAATACTACGTAGAGAGTCAGGAGCCCCTGCTGAATTAAGTGAGATGTGGTGTGTGTGGGGAAGGGGCTCCCCAAAAATCAGGTGGAGGGACCTGCTGAATGTAGCCTCTCCTCTCATGGAAGACAGATCCAGGGCTCAACCCCTGGACTGCAGATGGTGGCAGAGATTGTCCACTGCATTCCTGACCAAGATGGTTTTTTCAGCCAGTGGCTTCCCAGTTGGCAATGCGAGCTCGGCACTGCCATGCTACCCCATGGACATGCTGGGCTCTGCTCTCGCTCCCCGGAAGCTGAGCTGATGGAAGAGCTTTCCTGGAAGAAGCTTCACCCAGTCTCATTACTTAATAACAAGGCCAGAAAACAAAGACTCAGAACACTTTTAGTATCCAGTGAAATTTGAAGATCTGCACTGAAGATTGGTACAGCATGTATTCATCCAGCAAATGGCTTCTATAAACCATTGCCAGCATTTCCCCTTCATTCACTGAGGTTTTATTTTATTGGGAGGCACATTCGTTCATCTGATGCTCTTATTTCTTTAACCTGATATTCCTCCAGTTGTTTCAGTGATTTGTGATTGGCTGCTCTTAACACAAGAGGCAGGATTTCCTGCCTTTTGTGATGTTGAAGACCTATCCCAGTTTTACTAGCGATGGGGAAAGCCTTGTCCAGGTGGCCTCCAGCTATTCCAGCCACTGCATACGGGATCCAGCTTGGCATGTCATGGCATACCTTGTAATTGCCAAAGCAAAGCCTGAATACAGCTGGGGATGCTACTACAGGCTGAATTGCCAGGAGCCAGTGCAAGGAAGGCTGCCGCTGTGCCCCAGGCACCACACAGGAAAATTGTCCTGAAAGTAACCCCCCTCCCCCAGTTAACTGAACTTTAATGGGTGGTACATTTAAACCAGTTGCTAAACGCACATAGTAGACAAATAGGGAAGATCTTACAGCACTTATAGCTGTATCATATAATTCATGAAAACACAACAGAAGAGAAGAACAATAGATCCACTTCTTTCCAAGGAAACTTGCAGTCTAGGTGATCAGGTCAGGACTGAGCAATGCCCAGCTAGGCCAAAAGGGTTTCACCAGAGGTAAGCCAAGTAGCAGGCAACCAGTAGATAGAAGCAGATTCTGCAGGACCTTGGACAGCAACTAAGGAGCAATTCAGCCATTGCTCCAATGAAGGGTAGAGAGTCCAGCTATGTTATCTGGTTCTATTTTCATGTTTTAATTAACTCTTAAAGGTTCCTCACTTGCAGTCTTACACCCTGATGATGCTAAATAGCCTCCAGACAAGCCGCCTGCCATTTCAGGTACACATTCCCTGGAGAGTGGGTGGGCTCAAGTTACTGGTGACGTCCCCAAAAGTGAATCTGACTTCTCACAAGCATCTTCAGACATTGATTTCAGGTACAAGATGGGCTGCTAAGCTTCACCCTTAAAGGAGCCCACTTATTATTCCCTTCCAGAGTTTGGTGTTGCTGGGAGTGGGGACTCTATAACATTTGAGGCAACCACTACCTGCCCCACATTAGTAGAGCACCCTTCTATATCTCAGAGCATGATGAAGATCTTCAGCATTCCTCAAAGCTGGGAGAAACTGCATATTACATGTATGCAAATATCATCAAGCTTCCAGCATGTCATCGGCCCAGTAGCCAAACAGGTGCCCCAGGGAAGCCCACCAGCAGGACATGAAGGGAATAGCATCCTCCCAGTTCTGTCCCCCTACAGCTGGCTTGGAGAGGCCCTCTGCACATGGTACTGGTATACCCAACAATGTACACAATTGCTTATGCAGCTCTTCATATGCCCTGTACTGTTTATGTACCCAGAGATGAGCTTTTGAATCAGGCAATGCTATATGGGGAAAGTAGCTGAATATAGTCCTTGTATTAACATGTCTTCTGTCCAAGACAAAAGCATTGCCCTTCTAACATTATATTTTCATGCATCTGAAGATTCAGCTGTGCCTCCCAAGAGCGCATCAGTATCTTTTTAAAATAATGTAGGAAGTGGCCTGGAGACTTCATTAAAAACTGAGTTAATTGAGGTTAACAAAGTCAAACTTTTGGTGCTGTTAATTAATTCAGAGACTTGTAGAGCTTGAAGAAATCTGGAGATAATCCAATATAACCCCTGTGCACTGAGGCAAAATTGTCTGTAACAAAAATATTTGAAATATAATATTCATATATATAATATTTTGTTCTTAATCCAAATCCTGTCATTCCATAAGTTTTGGAAAAATGGGTACAATGATTTTTGAAATGTAATATATTTTGAATTTTGAATATGGACTAGAAATTCTATCAGGCCTCTAAGGCTACAGATCCTGACCTAGAGGAATCAATGAGCACGTAATAGAAACATAAACTGAGGAGAGTGCGCTGTGATATGGGGGTATGTGCAACAAATAGATGGTTTGTGCAACCATCTGGACCATGGGAAGCAGTTGAAATTGCAGGGCCCATGACCTTGTTTCCTGAGTTCACCAGGGCCACCTGCAGATCTTTCTGTACAAGATCAGTCCTTTGACATGACATCACAAACCACACTAAATGTTAGCTGGCAACGGTGTGCTACAATTCCGGTCCTTTGAATAGTCCACACTTATGGCCAGATCCACAAGCAGTAAGAATCATAAGTGTGTGGCCATCTTAACCACCCACCACATGTTTGGCTGGGTGAATCAACCGCCAGTCGCCCACGCATGCTGCCTTTGTGCTTCCTGGTGTGCAAGCTGGATGCAACTGGGGGTAGTATGGAATGTTGACCTGGATAGAACGGGACACTGTGATGATACAGAGAGTACTGTTGAACATGATAACTGAAAACCTAGGGTCAATGTTTCATACCTTATGCATTGTATTGGACTTAGTAGTCAAAAACTATTCCTGCCAGCCAGTGATAATCTAGAAAAAAGTGCCTCAGAATATGTGAAGAATGCCTTTGCCTTTCTACCCACAAAGGCAGCTTGCCCCTCCCACAGAACTAAGGATAAAGGCTACCATCACAGATGGCCTTGTTCCTAGCATGTCTCTTTTTGCAAAATAAACATTGCTCCCAATTCTCCAGCAAGCATCTGTTTTCAAATGCAAGGTTAATAACGCTAGAAGACTCGATCTTTCTCTCTCAAAGAAATCCACTCCAGATTTTTCTTCCTTCCCTAGAGTAGCTGCTTTCCAAAGCCCTCCATCTTTTTGTTTCTTAACCAGTCTCCAAGGTTGGTGCAAAACTTCTGGGGTAGTGGTTAAGAGCATAGGACTGGAAGTCAAGAAGATCTGGGTTCTAGACCCCACTCAGCCATATGCATAACTTTGGGCCAGTTCAGAATCTCAGCTCAACCTACCTCACAAGGTTCATGTTGGGGAGGATAAGACTGAGAGAAGCAGGAGGAGAACGATGTAAGCCACTCTGAGTTCTCCTTTTTTAAGGAGGGATAGAAATCTAATAAACAAATTTTATTTTTATTTTCAAGGGTATGAGTTGAAGAAGTCAGTACCAAGAAGGACTGCGAAATGGAAATACAGAAGAGGCAGAGATACAGAGAGGGAAAGGGAGAAGTTGGATATTACCCTCTGTTTTCTCCCATCCAGTCAATCAATTAACAAAGCAAACTTCCTGCTTCTTCTTTTTTAAAAAAATAAAAAGGTAAAGGTTCCCCCTGCACATGAGTGCTAGTCTCCAGGAGTGGTGCTCATCTCCATTTCTAAGCTGAAGAGCCTGGTCATGTGGAGAGCACGACTAATGTACCTGCAATTCAAATGAGGTAGCAAGAGCTTATGGATTGGGAGGCTGTTCCAGGAGGAGGATGGAGACCGTGTGGCAGAAGCAGCTTTACCCATGGAGGAGGAGAGAAGTGGAAACATAATTCAGAGAACCAGAGGCAGATTGGAAATGGTGCCCCCACTGCCATCACCATCCCAATCCATTAAATCTACAGGATTCCCAGAAACAGAAGACAGGAAAGGGATGTGAACTTCCAGGTGCTATTCAGAACTAAATATTTTCCTTCCCAAAGCCATATCTATATGTTTCTCACAGCTAACATAGCAGCTGTAAGGAACATTCCTGCACCCCAGAATGAAAGTTGTCCTCACTCATGGCATATTGGAGAATGGGTTTCTTGGAGGCTGCTTATGGTTATTGACAAGATGCAGGAACTAGCATGTCTCTTTTTCTGAATGGACATTAACCTAGGAAGCATGAAATCAAAGTTCATGCCTTTCTTACCACCATTTCCTCCTTCTCTGTGGGGAAAAGTCCTTCCTGGAACTGTATAAGAGGTGCTGGTCATCTGATGAAGAAAATGCTAATTGCGGATGGATAGATGGATGGATGGATGCGGGAGGAGGAGGAAGTTTTCTGTCCAACCTTTGCTTTGTTCCCCACTGTGCTTCTGCCCTGTTCCTAGAAGAGATTATTATGCGATACAAAGCCTTCCTCTTGGCTGGAGGACACAGCCTGGAATGCAATCCAAGCAGGATAGTTTAATTCTCTTTGATTTGGCATGTAATTACTACTGTCCCTTTCAGATGCAAATCTGAAGGGCACTTCTGATGCCTATTAGGACTGCCTCTAGATACACTCTTCCCCAAGGCTGATTTAGCACTGCAGTGCCGAACCAGAAGTGGACGGGAGAAGGTGCCTCGGAGAGCATGCTCCTGCCTCTGCATCTGCGTGTGTGCGGCTTTCACCACTGCTTTGCACTGCGTCAGCCAGGCCGATCCTACTAACCTCTAGCTTGCTTCCTGGACTAAAAGTGGTCACCACCAGCCCACCATACCGGACCCTTGAAATGACCTCCCGCAACTTTCCATCAGACAGCCTTCTTCCCTCTGTCCCTGCTTTAGAGGCCCTCCCAGTGGTGGCTCTGTCAGTCATGCATGAGCCTTTGGAACAAATCTTGCTTTGGAACAAGATACATAGCCCAGAGCGACTGGAGATGGGAGAACAATTTATATCAAAAAATGAATGACTTAGATGTCACTGCCCTGCTTTGAAAACAGTCTGTCTTTGTGTAGTTCAAGTATTCTCTCGTCCTTGCCAGCCGGTGTCCATCCCAGCAACCAATCAGCAGGACGGCTGAGCTGCCCAGAGGCTGGATTTCCTTCCCATTTGCTAAGTCAGTGCCTAATTTGACTTTTGACGACCTATAGAAATGAGCAGAGAAAGCTGCTAGACTGTATTCCCTAGCAATCGCTTCTAATCTTGTCAAGTTATTACCTGATTGTTGTTCAGGCAACTCATCCTACCACCCGAAGGATGGAAGAGAGAGGGATGGTGAATATTCGTTGTGCTGGCACTCGTGTGCTTACCTGGCAACCATCCCAGGAAAAGCCTATTCCAAAAAATGGAATATCCTCTGCCATTGCCTCTCTGGGTTGGTGTGACAGATCTCAAAGGGCCTTTCAGATATTACATTTCCCTTGCAGCCATGTGGCAGGAGAGCACTGCCTGGTGCGTCGATGGCCCCCTTGGTTTTCAGGAGGGAGCTGTTTGGATGGTTCTAGAATCAAAGCATGATCGACTGCCACCCAAATGCACACTGCAGCGCATTTGCGCCCACCCATCTGCATCGCCCAATGCTCAGTGCAGCAATGGTGCCAGGGCCAGGCAGCGCACCAGGTGGAGGAGGCAGGCGGAAAAGTTTCTGCCACGGCTGTGTCCAGCCTCTGCTCCCATCTGGGGACGCTCCACACTCTTCCCCCCATGACACTTAGGCTAGCTGGGCCCCACATGGATCACAGAGAAACACCGGAGAACAGTTTTGGTAGGGCTGCCCTTCTCTTCAGTGAGCACTGGGAGAGCCACAATGGAAGTGTTGCATAATGTATAATCCAGACCAGCCTTCCTCAGACTAGTAGCCTCCAGGTGTTCTGGACTCTGCCCCACCAACATGGCCATGGATAATAACATTCCTAGAACATCTGGTGAACACCAGGATGAAGAAGGCTGTCCTATGTGTTTTTTCTAATTGCAATTTATATCTGCTTATTCTTCCTTCTTTAGGTTCAGGTTTTCCCTCAGTCCTTCATGAGGAAATATGTGTGTCTGAGAAGACATACACATGCACACACTTTGGCATTTTAACACTGAAGCTTCAGTAAATGACAAGGCTAAAACGCTGGCAATGGACAGAAAGGGTGGGGGGAGCTGTTCTTTTGGAGAGTCTCTGTGTGCTGTTGCTTAGCAACAAGGAAGCAGAAGACCTGGATGGATGGATGGATGGATGGATGGATGGATGGATGGATGGATGGATGGATCCATCCCCCCCATAGGGAGGAACTGAGCTGTGAGAGGACAGGAGAAAGATAGGTAAGAGTTTTCTCTGAGAAACCTGAGAGAGTGTCTGCTAAGGTACCACCCTCCTGCCTAAGTTGAAATGCCACTGTCTGGCTGTTAGGATTGTTCTTTCAATATGGGACACTTTCCCAGCACTTTTCTGAAATCACCACCACCAGGAAGCACAGTGGACTCAGAAAGACCTTCCAGGGGAAAGACCTACATATGCACACCAGCATAGCAGGCATTCTCCTGGAATAACATTTTCTATTTAACACCAGCAGGAGACAACATTTCATGTCCCCCAGTGGAATTGTAAGTAGAGACCAAACATCAGAAGTGGCCTGTTTCTCCTTCACACCTTTTTGCTTTGTTCTTCCTACTATAAATCAGGGGCAAAACTACGCATTATGAGGGAGAGCTCTGTGCCTGGATTTCTTGATCCAGTTTTCGTCATATAAAGCCACCCCGCTTCTCTCTGGTTTGGATTGGCCCTGTGATGCTGGGGCATGGGAAGAGTCTGAACCATTCCCCACCCACACTGGTTAACACCCCTGATGCGTGTAAATCCCCAGAGCACACTGGAGCAAACCATGCATGGAACAGCAGCTCTGGGAAGGCAAACTGAATCTAAGTTCCCCCTGGGACAGGGGGAAAGGCTTAGCCCCCACCAACTATGGATTTCCAGTGTAAGAGAGAAATTGTTGTCCCCCTTCCACCTCTCCCTCTCCCTCTCCCTCCCTCCCTCCCTCCCTCTCTCTCTCTCTCTCTCTCTCTCTTATATTTTTATGTCACCCAATTGTGCCACAGCATTTAAATGAAATCATTCTTTGGACATTGCAGTTCAGCCTTAGGTATGGGGGAAAATAATCCCCAAGAATGGGACTAATTATGAAAATAGAACAAGAAGGAAGGAAGGAACCTATGCCAGACAGTGAGCTTCTGGCAACATTGATTAATTTTATTTATTTACATCCTGTTTTTTTCCTTTCAAAGAACTCAAAACAGCTTCCATAATTCTTCTCCTCTTTACTGATCTATGGATGAAATAAAGTAATTCAGACTCCTCCTCTCAATCTTATCGTCATGACAGCAGCCCTGTGAGGTAGGTTGGGCTAGGAGTCTGCGACTGGGCCAAAGTCACCCAGTGAGCTCCATGGCTGAGTAAGGACAAGGACCCATGTGTCCTGAGCCCCAGACCCAGTCTCTTAACCACTGCACCACAGTGGCTTAACCACAGATACCCTTTTCCTTCAAAGGCAAACCAAGACTTGTTGGAGCCTTTGGCAGAGATTCAAATGGCACACTCTACTGGGAACATCATTTGTACAAGCCTCTTTGAAATGACAAGCAGAATTGGTACAAGGATGGCCTTTAGACTGAGGAAGTGTTTCAGTTCCTGATGTATTTTCCCCCTGGAGTTTGATCTCATCACCCCCCCCCCCACTTAACAGTCCCTCAAAATCTACCACCTCACCTCAACTCATGACATCCCTGCAGCTGGGAGCTTCACTGTCACGGATTAAGGTGGTTCAGTTTTGTTTTCAGAAAGCTCTTTTGCCCCAGCCAGTTTGCTTTCTGTTAGCGTTGGTGCACATATTCCCCATTTTCTCATAAAAGAAGGTGCTGTTTAACCTTTTGCCCAATAATGAAGGCTTCGCAGGACTGTCTGATTTAAGCCATAGTCCACCTCATGTTATCATTGGCCAGCCTGTGCTTTCCCAATATCCTTTCTGTGTCCTCTTTTAAGAGGCCATAAATCTAGTTAATAGTTACATCTGGTGCAGAAAAATCAAAATGTCACATCAGTAGAGACGGTTCAATTGAAGGCATATTGATTGTCGCAGAGAATATTCTCACTTTATTCACCTACTTAGTCTCTTCCCCAAGGCACATATGAATTCATCAAATATTGTCACGGTGCATAATAACACTTGTTCCTGGGTGTTGATGTAACAGCTCGAGCTTTGTACCAATTTCTCCAGTTACGTATGCACTTAGTGAAGGAATGATGTCTTCATGAAATAAGCATGTCCAAAGCCCTAGAATCTGCAGTCATAAATGATGCTCCTTCACATATCTCCAACCAAAGGGGCAACCAGTGCAAACAAATGTGGAGACAAATCACAAGCTGAAGGAAAAGACAAAAGCTTTTTCACTCCCAGAAGGTCAGTGGATTCTAGAATCATCCGCTGCAAAATGTGGTTGAGAATGAGATCAAGACGAACAATTGAGTTCCGTCAGGATATTAAGAGCATGAGATGAGCTGTGCTGAATCAGGCCCATCCAGTTTAGCAATCTGTTCACACAGTGGACAACTAATTGCCTGTGGAAAAACACAAGTACAAGATGAATGCGATAGCACCTCCCACACCCATGTGCCACAGCAACTAGAGTGCATGGTCATCCTGCCACTGATACTGGGGGCAGCAGGTAGTCATCAGGACTGGCAGCCACGAGAAGCCTTAGCACTTTGCAGGCCTTATAATAAGAGTTGGGAGAGGATACTACAGTTTAGTATGAATGGATTCAGCAAACACTTAGGATTCTTCAATTGCCAAATTGGGGTGGGGGTAGCACCCAACTCAGACTCACCCCTTCCTCCTTAAATGTGGGACAGTTGGCTGCAATATAATGGTCAGCAGAAGCCACGCAGTGTACAGTTAAAGGCCTTTTGGTTGACTTGTTCCATGTTATACATTCCAGGGAAGCATTCTGGAACAGAGGAAGCTTCCTCCAGTACACCAGGTCACTGGTCTGTCTGCCAGGGTCTCCCAGTCCTGTTGTGGTTGCATGCTTTGGCTTGCAGCAGTCCCATGAATGGGAGCCCCCCAAAATGTCACGGACTTGACAGCCTGGCTCAGCTCTTGTAAACTCAAGGCTGGGCTCCCTTTATGGAGTCAATCCATCTCATATCCATGGAGTCAATCCATCCATCTCATGCTTCCTTTACTTCCTCTGCCTTCAACTTTCCCTAGCCTTCTCCAATGAGTCTTGCCTTCTATTATCATGCCCAAAGTTTGACAGCCTTGGGATCATCATTTTTGGCGTGATTTGAGCTAGGACCCATGTGCTCCTCTTTCTGTTGGTCCCAAGTCCTACCTAGGGATTATAAAACCTGCCCTCTTGAGCATGCAAAGCTTGTGCTGAGCTACAACCAGGCCTTGGTGACCCCTGGTTCATTCTAGGCCTGACCCAGAAGATATGTTCTGTCCCTGGAACCATATTTGTTTTCCCCGAATTGCATGTAATTCTTGGGTGCAGCGCTGGATGCTGCATTGTGCTGTATCCAGCCATCAGCTTTATATTCCCTAAAACTGACAACACTCCATTATGACCACATTATACAAACCCTTCTGGAATCCAGGCCATATTACTCTAATTCAACATCCTTTATCTGATCCTCATTTTAATACATCTCATTTATTTTCTTTGGTCTTTCAGCTCAGCACTTACTTGTGCTGAATTTCTTTTGACAAAACAACAATAAAGAGAAATCAGCCAAAGAACCAGCAAATGACAGATTCCCCCTCTAACGCAGGAGAATTAAATCCCTGCTTTAATTTTACCTACTTGTAATATCTGTTTATTTGACGGTATTTTCATATTACCAGTTGTGGGAGTTACGCTTGTAACTGCCAGAGATCAATTTTTGTTAAATTGATGTTAAAATTACCTCTGTTTTTAAAATATAGGCAAGTATTAACTGAACAGCTGTTACAGGCATAGCATCACCTCATTTCTGATTTATTGGATTTTTTCAAATACCTTTTCAAAGTAACATTTATTTTACTTGAATTAAACTTTTCTGTTTGTCTTCCAAGCCAGTAGCCAATCACTTCAATGAGATTGGCCCTATGCTGTTTAAATTAACTACACTTAGGGGATTATTTTTAAATGAACTGGTACTTTAGAGCACACTAATGCTTTTTTATTATTTGCAGGCACAGTTTGAACAATGACAGCTGTCAGCTGTCTATGATTCTCTCCATCAACCAAGTAATTCTTTATCCTTCAGAAAGGTATGTCCCCCGGGGCATTTTGGAAGAAGGATCTTGTGTTGCATTTCATGTAGCAACTCCCAGGGATTAACAATAATGTGAATACACTTTTAATACTACCCAGGTGTTTAAGCGTGTGTTATCAACTTGTGCACAATTAGACCAGAATTTGGCATTGCTTGTGTTAGCCCATTTGGTTCCAGACTCACTAGCTCGCAATAGCAATTCTTTAAAGTGTATTTCAATTTAGGATTTTTTCCTGCTCAGGGGACAATCAGAGGCTGGGTCTGTTCAAAAAGGAAGAAAGAGAATGCACTTTCACCAATCAGGAATTTCTCTTAATGCAATTTCTTCCTGGCTAGATCCAGCCCCCCCCCCCCCACACACACACACAGAGCAGAATGCAGGAAGAGGAGGGAACTGACACTTTCTCCCACTGCCCCCACGGTGTCTAGCGGGTGCTCTGGAGTGCTCTGCCAGATGCTCACTGATTAGCACATTTGCCACAGCTGAAGAGGGAAAGGGTGGGGGTTCCCCGAGGAGTCACCCCCTCAGCAAGGCAGGTGCTTCAGAGGGTCCCTCCAGTCCTGCTTTCCTGCTGCGGCAAGTGCCAGGGCAAAAGGGCAGCCAGCAAGGCCTTCCCAAGCAGCCCCTGCCCTCCTTTCCACTCTCAGCAAAAGAGAGGAGCGGAGGCTACTGTCCTGGGACACCCTCATGCCTGCAAGGGAAAGTCCCCTGAGAATGAGGCCACCCTGGTGTTTGCTTTCAGCATCCCTCTTCAGGGAGTGGCAGCTGGGGCAGCAACTGGAGGGTAAGGGGGGACACTGGTGGGGGACAACTGGCAGGGTGGGGTGGGGGAATATACTGTGGGGATTGAGGGAGACACAACAGGTGGAAGAGGTGTGCCATCCCTGTTTCTGGGATCAATGATCAGGTAAGCAAGGACAGAGGAGGGCAACAAAAATGATCCGGGGTTTGGAAACACTGCCCTGTGAGGAGAGACTGAGAGAACTGGGCATGTCCAGCCTTGAGAAGAGAAGACTGAGGGGGGACATGATATCCCTCTACAAGTACCTGAAAGGCTGTCACAGAGAGGAAGGTCAAGATCTCTTCTCACTGATACCAAGAGTGTAGGGCATGGAAAAATCAATTCAAGTTGTGAAAACCTAGATTCAGGCTGGACATCAGGAAGAGCTTCCTCACTATCAGAGCTGTATGGTAGTGGAACCAGCTGCCCGGAGAGGTGGTGGGCTCTCCTACACTAGAGGCATCCAAAAAGAAACTGGACAGCCATCTGAGTGGGATGGTGTAACTTGGTGTCCTGCAACAGCAGGGGGTTGGACTCAATGGCCTTCATGGCCCTTTCCAACTCTACTATTCTATGATTCTATGGATAGTTTTAGCCATGACACCTCAAGGTGCCCAACATCCAAGCATGTTACAGCTGACCTTCCATGAGTCTTGCATCAGCATCCTTTCATTGGAACACAGGATGTTCCAAATGCAAAATGCAATCAATGCCCACACCTTTAAAGCTGTGGCCTGGGCATATCAGCCTTGAGGACCAGGGATTTCTGTCTGGGAACACACACCAGACTCACAAAACCTGCTTCCAAGTGGGAACTTATTAATTAAGTTCTGCTCTGAATTCATCCTTTTCTTCCCCGTGCCTTTAGGTCTTCTGGAGTTTCTGGCATCTGCTGCTCCTTGGGCAATGCAAAGAGAGGTCCCATTCTATTTTTGATCTCTCGGCTGAAATGTCGTGTCATGACATCAGTTGTGGGTCCATCAAACTATTAATTGCTCCCTGCCTCACCCAGGGCATGAGCTGGCTTTTTGAAGTGACAATGTGCTTGCTGAACATCCCTGCGGTCATACACCAAAGCGCTCACAGGCGACCTCAGTAAGGGAAGCCTTTGACTTTTACAAGGGAGGAGAAATGAGTTTTCTGTGGCCTTTTAAGAGCTGGTCCAGCAGGCAGTGTGTGCTGAACTCCAATGAATCGGCAGACCTGGTCGGTGACAGGCCTGGGTAGATGGGCTTATTGAATCGTTTTGCACAGCTTCTGATTTACAATTCATAACCTGGATTATATTACGAGTTCAGCCCTGCTGGGGTCGGTGTGTAATTTAGATCGAGGAAATATTTGCAGAGCTTTCAATTCCCTTGACATTTGAACGAGTGAAATGGATTCCTTCCCTCGAGCACTGATGCCAGCCATACAAAGCACAGTGGGCCAGGGCAATGGGGATTCTAGGGGGCTGGAAGGGGGAGATCAATCGGCGCAAAGCGAAAAGCCCACGCTAGCCTGAATCCCACACAGAGCATGTTCTTGCTGCCTCGTGGCCATGTTTGTCTTAGGGCCACATGGCACAGTAACAGGAAACTGCATGCAAGCGCAATATGCCCGAGTACTTTTTTAATTTAATGTGATAATTATTTTTTAACTTAACGTTGTAAGCCACCCCGAGGCTTCGGTGAATGGGGCAGCATAAAAATGTTTTAATAAATATATAAAATAATAAATACTTTAAGGTCTGGGTTCATGGTTTCTCTTGCATGCGATCAGGAAGATCTCGGTTCAGGCTCTTCCGAGGAAACTTCCTCACTGGGCTTGAGGAAGCCATCCTCTCATCTTTCACTTTCTTCCACTAATGTGGAGAACGGAATACTGACCAACCATATAGGACTCTTGTAAGGATTACAACAGCATCATGTTCACAGGGTATACTTGAAACGATCCATCAAAAAGTATAGGAATACTGGCCTTTTTTATTTAGGTATGCTGCTCCCCCAGCTCTGTCTCATCCTCGTATTCCCTTAATGTGCAACCTAGAGTGTCTGTGCCCCCGGCAGACAAAGGTCTCTCTATAGCTAGAGGCACATGAAGCAGGATCAGAGGGACCCAAGTCACTTCCTTTTGCAACTGTAGGCTGAAGCCTAGCCTCCTACCCCCCTAGATACAAGGGCTGTAAAGCCAGAGCACCGGGGTTGGCAGCTGCTTTGAGGAAGCCCTGGGCAAGGTGTCCGCTGATTACCTCCCAAGCCCCTGCACCACCCCAGGGAGGATCCCGCCAGCGTGCCAGGTGATGGCGGGCTCGGCACCACCTCAGTGGCAAACTGTGGGCACAGGAGGAGGCAGGCGGAACGGAGAAGCACGCCACAAAGTGACTGTGGAAGCTGCTGTCATCTTAACTTCCCCAGAGTGCTTCTGGGACTTGCTTTCATCTTTCTCTCTCTTCAGAACTCTGGACAGTGCAGGAGGAGGAGGAGGAGGAACCAGGACCAGCATCAGCAGAAGGGGCCTCAGAATGTGCCCCACCATGCCCCTGGGCATTCCCATCCAAATAAATATAAGAAACATAAGGCAGGCAAACGTAAAAATAGGTGCTACTGATTTTCCTAACACCTCTTCTTTTCTTTTCTTTTCTTTTCTTTTCTTTTCTTTTCTTTTCTTTTTTCTTTTGTTATTTCCTAAACAGCTCCAGGCACCTTGCGTTTATCAGCCTTGATCCCTCGTCCTCCAGCACGGAATCCTAATTACCGGGTTTCTTTGGTCTCTCTCTATGTCTCTTCTCTCGCCTGACTTGAAATGATTTTTTGAGGCAGCTGGCGGCAAGGGAGTGCAGCTGCTGCTAACTTATCCAAATGATTTATCTTAAGATTCATACAGAATTCATTGTGTTGGGAGCCTGGGCCTGTTGGCATTTAATATTCATGTGAATGGGGAAGCTGTGTTAATCACAGGGTCCGATCATTTGTACAGCCCCTTAATTGTGCTTACCGAAAGTTGTGTCCAACCTCTTCCTGCCAGCCCTGTGCATGCTGTTCCCTGGGCTATTTACAGCTCAGTCCTTGTATATATTTTACAATGATTGTAGATTCATTCCATTGAGAGGCTAAGTAACATGGCTGGAGCAGGTGGCCGGCTTGAAACAGCGCAACAGTGGTGGATAACAGAGAGTACGGCATCGTGTATAGCGATCTCTGTTAAAATGCAATGAGTTCGTGGTCATGTTAACAAAAGACAAATTGCTGTGATGCAGGGACCGAGCGTTGCTTCCTAAGGGCTTGTCTGTACTATGTGTTTACTCGGGTTATATGATGTACACCACCTGTTGCCATCTTGGCTGTTGTTCATCATTTAAAGATGGGGAGCTGAGGCATAGAGAGGGTGACTTACCAGTAGGTACTCACAGGTGATTGGTGTGAACTTGAGTGAGTTGGTGTGAGCCTGAGTGGACTCCGGGGGATGGTGGAGGACAGGAGGGCCTGGAGGAATGTTGTCCATGGGGTCGCGATGGGTCGGACATGACTTTGTGACGAACAACAACAACAACTCACAGGTGACAGGATCGGTGCTGTCTCCCAGAAAGCTGAAGATGGTTTCAAAAATAGGGATGCTCATGTTGTATGCTTTGATTCCATGCTGTGACTAGCATTTATTTATTTGTTTTCAATTTATACCCGGGAAATGGCATTTGAGGCAAACAGCCATACTGAACAGGTTTACTGCGGGTGAGGAGAAGGATCATGTGTGGAGATGGAGATGATTAATTGTCTAAAATATCTTTGAACCAGTTTGATCAGATATGGCCATGGTGCAAATCAATCAGGTGGTGCTCAAATGAAACCCTCAAGGTAGCACTTTCTGCTCAGGTCTCCCACAAACTACTTCCAGTTCTCTTACAAAGCAATAGGTCTTCAGCCTGAGGCTAGCCTCTCACCGAAAAGCCCCCGCGTGCATTACAGAGACAAAGGTCACTGCAGTTCCCCTTCTCAGAAGGCCCTTGCAGCATCTGGTCACCTACAAACAAGCCTGGGCATGTGCAACCGGACTGACGGCACCGTCTTCCCTTTCCCTCCTATTCCTCTGTTGTTGCCCTTATGTCAGCCAGGAGCGTGAAAACTCCTTGGAGTGATCCTCTTCTGCTCTACAAATGGCAAGGTGCAAATAAAACTACACTGATGGAGCAGAAGGTATGTGTAGAACTCATCTAATCCATGCCACAAATAAAGAAGTGGGTTTTCTCATCTAAACTGATACATATCATCTGTAATTCTCACGGTGAACATTTTTATTGGGTGCATACAAAACCCAAATATATCGAGAGAGAGCGTACTTCAGTATCCTGGTGATGGAATGCTTAGATCCCCTTGCCTTCTCTTTAAAGACAAGAAAAATAAAGCACCCCTGTCACCATTAGCATAACTATGTGTGTATGTACATACCTCTCCGCCTGCCTCTTCTCAATCTTCACGGGATGTATTGATTTTGCCATTCTTTCCTATAGTCACTCTTTCCTATTCCTATTTGTCTGGCCTGCTCGCTCTCCTTTGGATTTTTTCCAGCTTCTCCATTTCCTCCTCAAAGCAGGACCCTCCAACTGTTGTCAAGATGAGGCCTGGCTGGTGCGGAGAACAGCGGATCTATTTCGCGCTGTCTGTTACCTCCCATGACTTCATTAGCGGCATCTGTTTTCCTGCCAGGAAGGAAGGCCGGGAGAGGCAGCCCCTTGCCGTGCATATTGACATGTTAGTTTATCCATGCGTACGGACGGCTGTGCTGTGATCCGATCAGTGGCTCGCTTGATAGTTTTCCACTCCACTGGTCGACTTGTACAAAAGGCAAGACAAGCCAACCTGTATCTCAGCCAAATCCCGCCATTGCGTTACAGGCAGAGAGACTCTTCACACTGGTGACAAAAAGCAAACCCAGCAGGGAGAAGCTGCTCAGAGGACCTCTTTGCCCCGCGCAATCGAAGCCAATGGTGGGTGGATGTCCAATTGTGAGTGACCCAGGAACAAATTTTGCTACAACCTCCTGACCGTGCTTTGGCGCCAGGCTTGGTCCATACTGCAAAGGCTCGTCTGAGGTGCTTCACTTCCTATGGACAAGTGGCTGGTCCACCAAGGCCAAGAGTGGCCATGTGCTCCCTTTGCCAGAGGACAGCCCCTTATTTGAAGGGCTACTAGAAGGCCATTCTAGCTTTTGAAGGCGTCCCCTACATGAAGGGCTGACCTGTCCAAGTGTGGTTTTGAGGAAGAGGAAGAGCCATTGGAAGGGAGAGCGAGAGACTCTGAAATTGCCTGTCCCCCGGTAGCCCCTGCATAGCAACTGAAGAGGCAGACACGAAGGTCGCCTGGTCACAGGCTTCCCACTAGGATGAGCAGTGCTGTATCCTCATTTAAATTATAAAATCCCTTCTAAATTTGCATCTACACACAGGCATTAGCGGCAGACCCATTTTTATGCAAATTGGTGTCGCCTTTCATCCTCTTCCTGGTGATCCTTTTCCTCTTTTTTTGGCAATTCCTAAGCAGCCACCCTCACCAGTCGACCTACACGTTCTGTAACAATAACTCATACAAAGTACTAATTAATAGCTCCCAGGGATGCAACAGTAATATTCATGAATTCGCAGCAAGAGTCCCTCTAAGACTGAAAAGAACACGGGTCCCTCTGCCACTGAGATCATCTCTGTTTCTTCTCCAACTCTCTCTCTCTCTCTACTGGGGTTCTACCCAAACATGCTTGCACTTTGATCACAGTGCCATTTTCTGAGTCACGGTGAGTAATCCCACTTTTTACTTATTTTTCATTGTATTTTACGGCAGAAGTCTCATCATGAATTATACAGAGAGGATGAACAGGGGACAGTCTTCGCTCTGCCTCGCAACGCACACGTTAAGAAGATTCCGATAACATGAATGAGCAGCTGACTTTGAAAGAAGGGGCTGCACTTTTATATAGCTGAATTATAACTTAAGTGGCCACAGGACATTCCAAAGGCCAATAATATCGTCATCCTGAGAAATGAAGAGGATGCCTTTGCTGCTCCCGCCTCCCAAGCTTTGATCATCTTGCCTTAGTACAGAAAAGATGCTGCCAGTGTAATCGGCTCACTATCTAATTTGCTGTGACTGACAAGGGAAGCATAAAGAGTAATCAATGATCCAGCTAACCCGGTAGCGCATGCATGGAGCAGCAGAGGCCTGCCAGATCTTCGCTCAACCTGCTGCCTGAGGTCCTTTAACTTGAGATGTCAAAGCGCCAACCAGCAGCGCATACACAGGAGCCCCTCCCTTCCCTTCCTGTTCTCTAAAAGAGGTTCCACAGAAATATTTTTATCTCTATATCCAGACAATGTCCTTGCTGCGAATATGCATCACGGTGATTTTATGCCACTTCCACCATCATGGGTTCTAGAATTTGTATGTTAATGAAACTAGCCCTTTCCTAGAATGGACCCTTGCACATCACCCAAAAAGAGGGAAAATGTGGTTTAAAAAGAGGAAAGATGAGGCCTAATTTTGCATATCTTGATTTAGACATAGATAAAGATGTGGTAATAATTGCTATAATCAAAATAGAAATCCAGTTAATCTACCGTAGTGAAGAGGTCTGTGTCAAGCTGACTTATGTACCTATCTGCTTAGTTTGCTATTGAGGCACTAAGAACTGCTCACGGCCGAGTTCAGGCCCCTGTCCGAAGCCATGCACAGCTGCCCGGTTCCTGGTGAGCAGCAGCACGACTCAGCCTGCAAGTCCTGTGGGACCAAGTGCTCACAAGGACTGGTGCCTTTGCAATCATGCAGCACAGCTGCAACCTCTGGAAGGCCCTAGAAAAAGCTTCCCCGCCCTGCTCAGCTTTGCTGCAGCAAAACAGCAGCCTTTGTGGTGACTGCCTTGTATGCCTGCTCCCGCTCCTGCTCCCAGTCTTGCCTTTATTCTGGCCTGCTCGGAACTCTGCTCTTGCCTCTGTCTCATTCTGCCTTGCTGGATTAAAAGTCCTTGCCTTTGCCTCTGGTTCTGCCGCAGCTTGCCAGGTATGTGGCCCTTGCCTGCTTCTAACCTTGCTTTTGACACTTGTTCAGCCATGCCTTGGTCATTGCCTGATCCTGACTCTGCCTTTGGACCTGCTGTGCTTTGCTGGTTATCTGTCCTCACCTGTTGAAGGCACACGGTGCTCTATCCCTCCTCTGCCAAAGCAGCTCCCTCACCTGCACGCAATTCCTGGTCACCTACGGCAACCAGCCTAATCCCTAAATACAAATTAAGTTAGTTCAAGTCTGCAGCATAGAAGGAGCCCGAGTGTTCCCGGTGTGCCATCGCTACCCACTCTCAGCAGCAGAATGCTGTGCTCCTTATACGCACAGTGATCGTAAACTTGAAACATGCCATTGGGGCAGTATAGAAGACCAAGCCATGCCAAATCTGGTAGAGAGTTTGCCTTCCTAAGAAATTCATGTTTGTTTCTTCAGTTTAAAGCAAAAAAAGAGGGGGAGGCAGTTCTGGCCCACATTGTTTCTGAGGAAAATATTCATGGGAGCACTTGATAGGGAATTTCTATTATTTCAGTGTTTTCTATTAAGGACTGCAAGGAGAAATCTCCTGTTCAAAGCTGGGTGGTGTCCAGGTGAAGGTTCCTTCAGTCACAGAATGTGCTGGGCTTTCATTACAAGCAAGATGACTGCCTCGTCAACAATTTACTGCCTAGCAAGTTAATGACAGCAAGGCTGTCTGAAGACCCACTGGAATAGCTCAAGAAAGGCTTTGGTCACATATCTGCCTATCGTGATCTTTCCTCAAAAAGTGTTGGGTTTGAAGAAGGTCATGTGAGTGGCAGATTGCCGGTTTTAAGGCAAGATAGCAGCAAGTCTTAAAGCAGAGATGCTGTTGAACTGAGGTCCCATAGCAAGCAGAGATGGTGCATTTGAAGTGGGCAAGGAGCTAATTCACCTTCAAAAGTCTTGCAAGCTATGGACGGAATCAGGACCAAAGCATCTCTCACTTCAAGAGGAGTCCTAAGCCATTTTTAATACATCCACCATTTTCTCTCCAAACTTTTCCTTCTTAGAATGCATCTGGTATTACAGAACTCTTTACATATTTGGAATGTGTATATGTGTATATACCAGGTTGCATAGTAAGGGAAGAGGGGTTACACTCACTGTACCACCATTAAACTTCATACATTGCTCAGCTCTGTGCACATGAAATGCAACAGCATAAGAAGATCCCTGCTGGATCAGACCACAGGTCCATTCAGCCCATCTTTCTGTTCACACAGTGGCCAAACAGCTGCTTCTGGGAAAACCACGAGTACATGATAGGACCCTCCAAACCCATGCTCTCCAGCATCTGGCATACCAGGAATACTGCATTTAATACTGAATCACCATCTGGACTAGCAGCCTTATCCTCCATGAATTGATCCAGAAACACCACAAAAGGAGCCGATCAACACAGAGACCAGCCTTCCCAACACCCCTGATGTGAGTTGTACTCTAAACCATCTGGGGGGAACCAGGTTGAGAAAGGCTGTTGCAGAGACTGAAGGAGAGAGCCGCAAATGTAGTTCTGTTCCCATTCCATACATTCTGTTCTCAGCACATTCTAAATGTGTGCAAAGGACTGGAGACTCTGCTTTGCACCTCTTTCTGGACCCCATTATCACTTGCCCAAGAGAAATCTGAGCAAGTCAGTGTTCATGATAGCATCTAGAGGTGGAGATGAAGAGAAATGTGTTAACATGGCCTCATGTGTATAACTGTTCCATGGAGGTTTTCTTCATCCGTAGACTGGAGCACAAGCCAAGATGAGCAGTGAGAGAGCCCATTAATCACTTTACAGATATGCTAGAGGAAGTGCAAGAAGGCTGCATGTACTTGCTTGTGGATATGTCCAAGCGACCTCTCTAAGACTTATTTCCAAGTCAAGATGGCAAGTAAAGGATCATTCTGTTTGGCGAAGATAGATAGGTAGTCAGATGCGGCACTTGTCCCCCTGTATGAAATCCCAGTCTCTCCTTACTCCTGATTATTATTCCATCCTCATGCAGAGGCAGCTGGTCGGCAGAGAAGAAGTCAGCCAGGCAGTGACAGGTAGCACCAGCCACCGTGAGAATGGCAGACTGAACCCCAGCAGGAGACATGGAGGGAGGCGTGGAGCAGGCATGAAGCTGAGGACGTCGGGGATGCATTTCTCACTCCTTCGGTCAAAGGAGGCCTACAAGCCTTTGTGGCCAAGTCAAGGGTAACCTTCCATTTTCCCTTGGCTCCCACCACATTATTCTAGCTTGGACAGCTGAAGAAAGCCCAGCTAGTGCCTCCTATGCCACATCCATGTGGGATCATCTGGGTGTCCCTTCTCAGTCCTCCACCAATCCCCTGGTCCTCCGCCACCTGCTACAGGGAAAAACCAAGGTCCTCATTACTACAAGAGGTAGCCAGTCAGCAGAGGTCCTGGGCAAGAGGCGTCAAAATGCCTTTCTCCTCCTCCTCCTCTCAGTGTGCTGGCATTTTTGCAGCAGGCGTGCAGCACCTCTTTCAGCCTGAAGTCAAGTTCTGTTTCAGAGGAGTTCTCAGGGGCTGCAGCGTCGTTGCAGGCAGAGCCAGGGGCAAAAGCAGTGTAGCATTCCCCTACTCCACAAATGTCAACACGTTTTGACTTAAAGCTCTTACTGTCAGTAGCTAAACTGACATTTAGAAGGGGCGTTCTGCTTCTCTAGAATGGGAAGAAGGACTACACAGAAGCAGGTTGAAGAGTGGGGCCAGGGCTAGGGGCACAGTCATCTGGGGACCCATGGGAGCTGGATTTGGACTCCCAAATCTAGCTCTGGTCCCTGGGCCTGTGGTTCTGTACCCCTATTATAAAGCAATAAACATGATCTCTGAATTGACACAGGGCAACTCCGCACAATGCTTCGGGGAAGCAATGATGATATTTTTTCCCCTTTCCCTACAAAATCCAAGCCTCTACATTGAATTGCTGCCTTACAGTAGAATCCCAAATCAAAAAGGTTTCTTATTTATGAAACATCTCATTTCAAATCAGAATCTCTTTTTCCCCCTGTGTAGCACTGTAGCATAATTGTCCTAATTAGGCAGGCTTATTTTGATGAGGGTTTAAAAATAATAATCAGGTTGTAAATGACATTTGCTTCACCCTGCCTCTTCCTACAGAAGCATCAATATAACTTAATCTGAAAATGATGCATAAAGGGGAGAAATTACCATAATACTCCCTTGCCAAACTACAACAAATCTGACTTCATTTTTATTTGCTATGTCAAGCTGCAGGAGGACGGAGAGCCAGCATGAAGCCCAGGATGTTTGCAGGGTTATTCTGAGCTGTCCAGGTTGATATCCCACTATTCATGTAAGCTACTGTTGATGCTCACCTAGGAGGGCATTGGTTTGAGAGGCACTTACATTATAGTAATAATGGGGAAAGATTGATGTTCTACAGCCTTGGTATGGATTGTTCTTTTCTACACAGGAAAGAAAGCTCAGCAAGCAATGTGAAGGGGTATAAACTAAACTAGCAAAATAGATTTGAATATATCACTTTGAATAAATTCATAAGAAGTGAGTTTGTGCATGAAAATGCAGGTTTCTAAGAGGTATACATAAAATTCAACAAAAGCAGACCAAATATCCAAATAGCTATCCATTCACAGGTAGTGTCTGTATACCCCCCATTCAAATGCTGAAAGCACTGTAAGGTCATCAGTCTATTGTATTATAGGAGAAGAGCATTTAGCCTGTAATATCAGTCTTTTAGTTGTCAGAAGGATGCAGAGAATGCATTTGTGCTGGCAATGAGTTAACATCCAGGAAGCAGGTAGATAATTTAAAAGGCCATGTATGTATCAGTATGTATTAAGCATTATTCTAATACAATATTTATCCATATAATAACCTCCTCCCAAAAGGGGGCATTGTCAAAACAAAACAGAAGCATGACCTATGTTACACCTCCAACAATTAGCTGATTCAGACAAAGCCTTTTTGAAGACATGTTGCAGACCGCAATAGACATAAAACAGAAGCTTTTGCTGAATGAAATACAACCTGAGAGACAGATGTCAAGGTAGCAATCTGGTGACTGGGCAATTTTTATTTTATTATTTAGTTATTACAAGCATTTGTATCCTATCCTTCCACACAAGTGCTCAGGACGGCTTACATAATATAAAATTCCAATAATGCCATAATAAAAAAAATGGGACAATCCTGTTCACTGTCCCATTCTTGCTTAAGGCCAGGCAAACCATATTTACTCACCAATAGCAATGATGATTATTTATTTCCTTTCCTTAGCAGCCAGCAGCCAACGCAACCATGGTGGTTCACAATGCTTACACTGCAGTAGGTCAGCTGGCCTGATCAACCTCACTGGGTGTTTCCAATAGCAAGGAAGAAGCCGAAGCCATCAAAGAAGCAGGGCCACACTTGCATGCTAGCGGTTGCAGTGGCAAGTACTGCCGTTCAGCACACATTCAGCCACACAAATCATATCCAGCATGCCAAACCCAGAGTGACAAGAGCTCAGCAGCAGCAGCCACCAGCTGATTCAAGGTAAATTTTCCCTTTTCTGTCCATACGCACCACAAAAGCATTTTTTGCCCATTTTTAAATCTGAGTTTCCCCCTAAAGTCAATTTAGCATGAGAGAATGAATCAGAAATGACATTCTGCAACACACATTTATAAATGTGGGAGGAACCCTATATATTCTAGGGGAAAATACCCTCCAAAGTGAGCGTGGGAGGAGGATGCACAGAATAATGTTCTGCTAGCTGCTCATTCCGCATGACCACATTAATTGTTTGCCTTTTGTTTCCATATCCATTAAACGTAATAGCATTTGCCCCTTTCCTTTGTGCTAAGCGTGTAAGTAAGCAGGAGATGAAAATGGGAATTGGATTAGCAGCTGCTAAATTTACTAAGGTGCTTATAGCTCCATAAAATAAAGCAAAGCACTGCCACTTTCTGGTTCTGCTTACCCCAACCTGGTGCCCTCCAGATGTTTTGGACTATAATTCCCGGCATCCTGATCATTGGTCATGCAGCTTGGAACTGATGGGAGATGTCCAAATCATCTGGAGGATGCCAGGTGGAGAAGAAGCGTTTGGGGGTAAACCATTGAAAATCAGTCTATTACCTTCTCTCTTTTCTCAGCCTTGTCATAGGAAAGAAGTTCAAGCAAGTACAGACCCACAGATCTATGGGACCACAGAAAATTCTAGCCATTAACTCTGGCCTGGTATCACCCAGCAACTGGCAAGCCATGTGTGCGTTTTCTTCAAAGGTGCACCAGCACCAGATCTCTTTTCCTGGATACACTTACACAGGTAAGTGTATCCAGGATACACTTACACAGGGCAGGTACACTTAATGCCTGTAGCAAGCTTTGCCTCTCTTTGTTCTGAGGGGCTTGATTCAGACAAGTGAGGAGCACTTAAAGATACTGGCTTTATGTACAGGCTTCCCCAGAGTGCCAGTGACTGCACCTTGGACCTTCCGCATGCAAAGCAAGAGCCCTATTAACTGGTACTCACAGGTCCTCTACTCAGAGCAAGGCAGGGGTGCAGTCAGGGAAGCTCTTTGGGATGAAAGCACAGAGCCTCACTCAGACCAAAACCTACACATGATTCAGCAGCGCCAGCCCAACAACCCACCCTCACCAGGCTCAAAATCACAGTCAGCCACAGTCGGCAGCTATGACCCTGCCAATTGGACAGCTGAGGGTCCCGGAGACCAAATCTTGTGCATAAAGTCTGCAGAAATTGGAATGTTTGCCAAGAAAAGGAATTGTTAAGAGATTATATGGCAGCAATTTTCCAATATTTGAAAGGCTGTCACATTGATGATGGAGCAAATTGGTTTTCTGGTGTTCCAGATGCTTGAATCCAAACCATCAAGTTCAGATTACAAGAAAGGGGCTTTAGACTAAACATTAATAAGAACCTGCTAATAGTGCAAGCCAAGTAACAGTGAAAGAAAACACCTTGGAAAGTGGTAGGCTCTCCTTCAGTTGAAATTGAAATTTTTAAGCACAGGATGGATGACTGTTGGGCTGCTAAAGAAGTGGACATCCTGTATTGGACTAGATTAGCCTTTCCCAGCTCAGTGCCCCAGGATGTGTTGATTGTGACTCCCACCATTCCCAACCAGGACTGTCAGTAGCTCAAGCTCTTCACCTTCATTTGGTCCTCAAGGAGATCAACGGAGATCCCCACAGCCTGAAGTCAGAACCTGGAGTCGCCCCTCATCTGGCAGGGAGCTGAGACTCTCTTCATGTTCCTCTTTCCAAGAGACCTGCTGACATGCTCACAGAGGAGCTAGGTAGGTATATAGAGAACAGAAAGTACAAAGGAAGTCAATACAGAAGGTTTGCTCGTTTAATACATGGATCTCTACAGCATTTATTAATTCTACAGCATTAACTAACTAACCACTTCTGGTGTACTCTGTAGAAGTTCTGCAGTGCAGAGGATACTGATGAATATTCTCTAACCTAAATATAATATACACTGGAACAATTCAACAGTTTAAGTCCTAGTATAAGCAATGTTGCTGGAGACGACTCCTGCGAGTCCCTTGGACTGCAAGGAGATCAAACCAGTCAGTCTTTGGGGAGATCAACCCTGACTGCTCTTTAGAAGGCCAGATCCTGAAGATGAAACTCAAATGCTTTGGCCACGTAATGAGAAGGAAGGACTCCCTGGAGAAGACCCTGATGCTGGGAACAATTGACGGCAAAAGAAGAAGGGCATGGCAGAGGATGAGGTGGCTAGATGGAGTCACTGAAGCAGTCAGCCTGAGCTTAAGTGGACTCCGGGGGATGGTGGAGGACAGGAAGGTCTGGAGGCATGTTATCCATGGGGTTGTGATGGGTCGGATGCGACTTCGCGACTAACAACAACAACAATAATCAAGGTAACTGAAAGGATTAGATATAAGACAAGTCCTGTGTACACCAGCAAGCAGAATGATCCACCCAGAGCTGCTTCCTCCGCCCTCCTGGCGGTCGGGACAGCTCCAGTGGCCCCCATAGCCTGACCCCGGACGCACAGCCACCCCAAAGAGGTGCTGATTCAATCCCCCTCCCCCCCAAGGGGACTGAGCATCCCCTCCCTGAGACAGCTTTTGCCTCCCACCCATCCAAGGAGGCGCTGTTGTTGGGTTGTGAGCTGTGTGTTGTTCACCACACTCAACCCAACCCTTGAGTGTGGGTTCTCATATAGACTGGAAGCCATCACTAAGGTGAATTTCTTAGAATTCTGGCAAAGGGAATTCCTCTCCACACCTCTTTCCCAAGCCTCTGGTAGCCTCCAGGCCAGATTAGGCCCATGGATCAAATTTAAATTTTTAGATCCCAAGCCAACTTCTTTGTGCTCATCCCTGCTAGGATCTGCATTGCTAATATTCATTTCTTTATCATTACATCTTTGCATGTAGCTTAAGTTGCTTATCAAAATGAGCAGAGGGGCTTTTGCAAGAAGTCCATGGCTTGATCCGATAACTTAGCACTTGCAGCGCATCTGTGTCCTACCTTAGCAGCTGATAGAAAGCTCGGTGAAAAACCTACCTTCCTGAGTGCGTGTGTTCATTCCCGTCTGCTCTGAACTGATATGCTTCTCTTGTCTGCAGTTCTCATGCCTTGCCAAGACACACTCTTGATTCTCCTGCCTCATTCCTCTTCACAGCCACTAGGTCTGCCCCCAGCCCAAACCATGTCCAATAATTGGTAGCCTGGGATTCCATCACAGCACACCCTCCTCACGTGCCACTGAAGTTCAGTCCCTTGCACCGCATATGAGAGGCCCAGTAGCACTTGCAAGAGCCGAGTGCTCCTCTTGCCCAGAAGCTCAGCAGCTGGACAATGGGAAGCGGAGTGAGGCGCAATTTTCCATGTTTCCTGATTAGCCAAAGGCTTTCAGCCCCATGAACCAGCACTGAACCCACCCAGGTACATGATCGCAGCGGCTCCTGAGATTCTGGAAACATCGATCTCCTGTTATGAAGGCCACTTGTTAAGACGGGCTTTTGTTTACACAGCCAATAAATATAAAGGCAGATGTCTCTGAAGATAAATAGCCCTGGAGATGGCAATCCATCCAAGACCAACCTGCATTATTAGTCAGAGGTAAATGCAATAGTGAGCTGACATGGAGGGAGCGGGTGGTGCTTGTAGTCCATTGCCCATTCCAAACAGAGTCTGAAGGACAATGAAGTGTGATATTGTGCCGCTCAGTGTAGCAATCAGCAGCGAAAACAGAGCGTAAAGTGCTTTGATCCTACTTCAGCCCATCAGGCTCTAACAAAGATAAAGCTGTTCAATTTCCTGAGTCTGCTGCAGGTAAGGAAATAGCATACTGCAGGGCTGCAGGTCAAGATGGAACCTGCTTTGTTTAAGGCCAAAATCCTGGCTTCGCTAAGAGGCAAGGGGCAAAGGCAAAAAGGAAGCCACTCTGTGGCTACTGGCTTTGGAAGCAGGGAGAATGCAGGCAGCAGTCCAGGCGCCTAGATGATTGCACTGATTTGGCTCACGCTCCCGGTGCAGTGCATGCATACAGTCATACAAAGCATTCCTCCAGCACCATCATGTATCATGCACGATCATGTGCAGATGTCAACATATATATTCATGCAACGCATTCCTCCAGCGCCTGTGCACTCCAGCATGCTTATATGCAGTGTGCAATCGTGTGCAGATGTGAACATAGCCTTGACCCCCCCCCCCACTGCAGCCACACTGCTCTGCACACATCTAGTGAGTGCCCCACACTAAGCATTTTAAGGTTACATAAAATAAGGGATGGAATACAGTCCTTTGGGGTGTGTTCATGAGCGCGTGGTTACAGCCATTGGCAAGAGATGAGAGGCAACAAGCATGTGGCGTGTGTTGGCCTCTTGAACTGAAGTCCAAGGGCCAAAAAGCAGCTGCATCTGTTTTGCTTTTACTCTTGATTAGGTGCAATGCCCCTGATTTGGACTGCAACCCTGGCAGTGGGGATGGATTTTCAAGATGTGGACCAAGGCCCTGTGCCTACTATAGAGTAAAAATGAACTCTATAGCAGAACTCTGTCCAATGAAAAATGATTTTAAAAAAGTATCAATGATAGATAAAGATTTCAAGTCAGGTTTATTTTGGCCTTTAAGGGTGACATGGTAACCAAACAGAATACCATGAGGGCACAATGCAGTGCAGGTTTAGACAGAAAAGTTGCAGGCCGTTTTTCTTTCTGAACTTGCACAGATTTGGATCTCTCTGCATTCTGGAACTGCTGGGCTGAACGTCGTCCTTCGCATCTCCTGCCTAGTCACACTTGTGTTTTTAAACACCGGAGGGGGAGAACCCTCAGTAGGAAACTCGGCAGTCCTCTGGGTACTTCGAAAAGCTTCCTATCCCAGTTTACTTCTCTCCCAAAGCCCTGAACAACAGACACAGTCGAGAGACAGCTGAGCTTCCTTTTATCTTTTGGGTTTCAGAAGGGAAATCCCACAACCTGACTCAAAGTGGGAGTTCCCAGAGGGAAAGTGAGCTGGGCTCTGAAGAGTCTTTGCAACTCAGGCATGCTAATGAAATGCAATTAAAACAGAGCTCACTTAATCTTTTTTCCCCTGCTCCCTCCTGAATTGAATAAGAGCTTTGCTGGCGGTCGCTTATGGAGCCAACCTCTGCTTCAGTGCCTTCACGCCTCAAGTTCCTGAGGTGCACCAGGCCCAGTCCTCCGTGGGATACACTGAATGCACAGGTTGCAAAGGAGTCGGCCCTTGGCTGCCCATCTGGCACCAATGACACTGCCAGCACCACCTCCTCACGCTCTTCATTGTTGGCTTAGGTGTCTGGACAACTGCTCTAGATCCTAAACCACTCCTGACCACAGCTGTTTGCGGGCCCCAGAACTTGGAGGGGGTTTAAAGGGTGCTTGCCATTCCCCCCATCCCAAAAATCTGGGTTAATGCTGCTTTTTCCCTAATCAACAAGGGCCTCCTTAAACTGCAAGGCAATTTCATTTTATACACCTCCTCCTTTCTCATACGTTTTTTCACACATGCGCAGATCTTGTAAAGCAAATACACATCGTTCTCCTTCTCCAGTTCAGTAGGCTCAGATTTGTATGTCCAAATCATACCTCCACCTCCTTTATGAACTCACCAGTTCTCGCCAATGGCAGCCAGCCCAGACATCCATGTTGTTCTTAAAAAACTCTCCCTCTTCCCATCCTTCCCTTACAACTGTCTAGCTACCAAGCAAGGTTCCCATGCTCAGTGATTTTCCATGCCAAATAAAAGGCTTCATTTCTCAGTGTTTATATCCTTGGTTCAGCATCCCGTTTCTGTCCTTTTCAAGGCTTCATTTCCCCTCCCTCACAAAAAAAGACTTTAGCAGGCAGAAGTTCACTGGCAGCCCAACATGGCTGCTAGCTCTCATTTCCATTAAAGTCGGGGCAGTTGCCAATCCCTTAATCGGAAATCAGTGATAGATGCACCACAGCCTTTATGCCTTTAGTCCAGAAAAATCAATATCTTGGACACAAAGTGCAATATAGCTCATTTCATGAGTTCTCTGAAACCCTCAGAACAGCCATATTGGCTCTCTCATGCCCCTGGTTTTCCTATAACCACTCTCTCTCCAGATTTAGTCTGTGGACTCATATCAGCTATAACATATGGATGCGACACCAACAAGAAACAGCAATGTCAATACATTTCATTTTGTTCCGTGTGCATGCACACCTCAACTGGAGCTTGCCCTCCAGAACATGCTAGTCAAACTTAACTTTTCCCAACAAATGAATTTGCCTTTTGGTTCCTAGGTGGCAACAGCAAGAACATACTTTGCTCAGGTGGTGCCACACCTTTCATTCCTGGAAGTCCAGTCCGGATCACCCGGGGTCCTAATTTGTCCCTCCACATTTCCCAAATGGCCGTGCTCCCTTCCCATCAGCGGACGATTCTACTTGTTCCAGCTGTTCTGTGCAACAACTGCAGAATCAGTGTGGCGTAGTGGTTCAGAGCATGGGACTGGGACTCAGGCGATCTGGGTTCTAGTCCCTGCTCGGCCATGGAGCCAACTGGGTGACTTTGGGCCAGTCACAGACTCTCAGCCCAACCTACCTCACAGGGTTGTTGTTGTGGGGATAAGATGGAGGAGGAGAATGGTGTAAGCTGCCTTGAGCCCTTGGTAGGAAAAAGGCAGGATATAAATCCAAAAATAAATAAATAAATAAATAAATAAATAAATAAATAAATAAATAAATCCTTGCTTTGTTCTTTCCCCTTTCTAAAAGCTTGAAATGCCTCTCCTAAGGCTTAGATGCTGATGGTAGTAGCTCACAGCTAAAATATATTGGAGGGGTTGGGGGGTATTTCTGCCCCACCCCATTTGCCTTTGGCTGTACCCATGTGGACTTTGGTCCTGCCCACCACTAGGATGTGTCCTCTGAGAGCTTCCTTAACATTGCATTTGTCCCTCGGGCTGAACAAGGTTGCCATTCACCAGCACCAGTGGGACTGTCAAATATCCCAGTCTGATCTGAGCAAGGCAATTCCGGAAATGCAACCCTCCTCTGGATTCGAGAAGGCAATCATCATTCTGGTCATCTAATGTCCACTAAAAGAAGACTGCAATGCTGTTGCCCAGCCTCTCAGTTCTCCTCTCCTTGTCAAAACTACTCCTCTGGCCTGAGAGATTGCCTGAACTGGGATGCCTAATGGGGAGATGTTACCAATAAATTTATTTCAGTGGCAGTACAAACAGTTATAGTCATATTTAAGCACTTATTAGAGGAGTCCCCTGCCAGGTGGCTGTCTGGATGTAAACTAAAGCTTTGTTAATTAGGACACAATCCT